>NC_080180.1:51364181-51738556 GCF_950295315.1 Erinaceus europaeus | reverse complement strand
CCTAATAAAGTGATTTAATAATAAAGAACATGCCAGAGGATATTTGGGGGAATACTGAGCATTTTTTAAAGAAGTTATTCATGAAAGTTATTTGTGGTCCTTTTTTTGCTGTTATATGTTTTGTTGCCATTATCTTAATATAATGCTACTGCCACTGGGGATGTCACTCAGCTTGTTAGAGCACAGGACTTCCATGCCTGAGGCCTCTGAGGCTGTAGGTTCGTTCCTCAGCTCCACCTTATACTAGAGTTATAGCAGAGCTCGGGTTTCTATCCCTTTTATAATAAATAAGCAAATATATAGGAAAAAAAGAATAAAATGTAATGTTACTGGTGCACAAATGTAGCTTTATATAGCTTCACAGTTTTTCTTTTCTAAAAGAACCGTGCAATTACTTGACATCTCTTAGAAGATGGAAGAATTCTGTTTCCTTCTACACACTGGGATTTTCTCATTTTTGGCTGGTATTCAGGTTTCTAAATACAGATTTGCTTTTCACACACAGAGACACATATTATGATAAAGTGCAGTCTGAAGAAAATTCATCCACTCTCTACACAATGAGTGGTGGCAGATTGGAGGGAGAGAAACTAGAGGAACTCTGATTGGGGCTTTGTGGTTTATTAATGATGGTGGGACATTTTAAATTTCTTTATAGATTTTAAAAGTCTTCTGGGAGCTTCCAGCAGTGTCAAGCACTGGAGAAATCTTTTCTGTACCTCTGATAGAACGAAGAGAGCAAATACAACTCTGCAGTAGGCTGTGGAAGAGCATAATCACAGGTAACAGCCTGTTATCACTACTGATGTGTTTGGCAATGTTCAGGGATCAGGACACTTAAAACAAACTACTTTCAGAGCCAGGCCGTGACACACCTGGATGAATGCACACATTATCTTGCACAGGGACCAGGGTTTGAGACCCTGGGGTACTCCCTACCTGCAGGCAGGGATGCTTCACGAGCTCTGGAGCAGATCTGCAGTTGTCTGTCTTTCTCTCTCCTTCTTTATCTCCTCCTCCCATCTCAATTACTCTTTGTCTTAATAAAATAAAAATAAAAATGAATAAATGGCTATCTAGAGTGGTGGATTCCTAGTGCTAGCACCGAGCCATAGTAATAACTCTTGTGGCAAACAGAAAAAAAACAATTTACTTGAACTTACGTATCTGAGTGAACGAACATTGTCCTTTTCATAACAGTCTTTATTTGGTGTCTTTTTTCCCCTAGAACACAGTTTAGCTCAGGCTTATGGTAGTGTGCCTCCAGGGTTATCGCTGGGTTTTGGCACCTGCGCTACAAATCCGCTGCTCCTGGCGACCATCTTTTTTCCAGTGTTGTTGTTGCTGCTGTTATTGATGTTGCTATTGTTGTTGCTCCTATTGTTGTTGGATAGGACAGAGAGAAATCGAGAGAGGAGAGGAAGACAGAGGGGGAGAGAAAGGTAGACACCTGCAAACCTGCTTCAATGCTTGTGAAGTGACCGTCTTGCAGGTGGGGAGCTGGGTCCTCAAACCAGGATCCTTGCACTAGTCCTTAAGCTTTGCACTATGCACTCAACCCAGAGTGCCACTGCCTGGCCCCCTTATTTTTCAACTTCTGTCTATGAGCTTGATCATCTCATATTTGTCCTTTTCTTTCTGACTATCTCACTTAACATGATTCCTTCAAGCTCCATCCAAGATGAGGTGAAGAAAGTGAAATCATGGGGCTGGGTGGTGGCACATCTGGTTAAGTGCACATATTATAGTACATAAGGACCCAGGTTAGAGTCCCTGGTCCCCATCTGCAGGGGAAAGCTTTACGAGTGGTGAAGCAATGCTGCAGGTGTCTCTCTTTTCCTCTATCTTCCCCCACCCCTCTTGATTTCTGGTTGTTTCTATCCAATAAATAAAGATAATAAAATTTAATTAAAAAAGCAAAGTCACCATTTTTTAATAGCTGAGTAGTATTTCATTGTGTATATATACCACAACTTACTCAGCCACTCATCTGTTGTTGGATACCTTGACAGCCTCCTGGTTTTGGCTATTATAAAATGTGCTGCTAAGAACATAGGTATACACAAATCTTTTTGGATGTGTGTGTTGGGTTCCTTAGGATATATCCCCAGGAGAGGAATTGCAGGATCATAGGGTAGATCCACTTCTAGCCTTCTGAGAATTCTCCAGACTGCTCTCCACAGGGGTTGGACCAATTGACATTCCCACCAGCAGTGCAGGAGGGTTCCTTTGTCCACAACCTCTCCAGCATTTGTTGTTGATACCTTTTCTGATGTATGACATTCTCACAGGAGTGAAGTGGTATCTCATTGTTGTCTTTATTTGCATTTCTCTGACAATCAATGACTTGGAACATTTTTTCATGTTTGTTAGCCTTTTGGATCTCTTCTTTGGTGAATATTCTGTCCATGTCCTCTCCCCATTTCTGGATGGGGTCATTTGTTTTCTTGTTGCTGAGTTTGGTGAGCTCTTTATATATGTTGGTAATTAAACTCTTGTCTGATGTATGGCATAAAAGATCATCTCTCATTCTGTAAGAGGCCTTTTTGTTTGAGTGGTGGTTTCTTTTGCTGTGCAGAAACTTTTAATTTGGTGTAGTCCCACTGGTTTATTTTTGATTTAGTCTTCATTGTAATTGGATTTGTTTCATTGAAGATGCCTTTAATTTTTTGATGGAAAAGAGTTCTGCCAATATTTTCCTCTAAGTATTTGATACTTTCTGGTTTAACATCCAAGCCCTTGATCCATTTTGAATTTACTTTTGTGTTTGGTGAGATGTAGTGGTTCAGTTTCATTCCTTTCCCCATTTAATAGTCTAGGTACCTTTGTCAAAGATTAGATGTCCATAGGTGTGGGGGAATCAGTCTCTTTAATTTAAGTAACATTGCATAAGTATCTGCTCTGCATCATTATAAATAAATATGCTATATATTAGTCCATGTAAGAGGTTGTACTCTATTCTTCTACCTAAATCATTAATTTTCCCTCTTTCAGGAACTGTATTTTGTTCCTCTTGTAGCCTTCTATTAAGTATCCCATCTTGTATGATGCTTAGTCTGAACCCTGTGAGAGAACTTTTGGGAAGTAGTCATAGTTCACTTAGAAATAGGGTGACGAACCTGAGCTCTAATCGGAAACAAGGAGCTCTAATCAGGAGCAAGGATCTAGTGCTGTCACTTGCTCCTTTTGTTAGTGGCATGTAGGTGTGAAGGCTCATACATTGTATTGAAAGTTAATTCTCAAAAGTGGTGATTCTAACTTTCAAATGGTGGTTAAGGTGAATTAAGTGATTAGCCTTCATGGTTTGCAGAGAAGCTTCTGTTATTTATTAGACTATATAAGTGTTGGTACTTATTAAAATTAAGCAATCATTTAGTGTTATGAAAAGTTCTTATATGAAAGGGAGGAAAGATGTCATTTAACCTTTCTTACTGGGTACATGTCTATGATTTTGTAATTCATATCTTACTGGTGGTGTGTTTTGCATTGATTCCCAAAGTGCTAACCTTTGAGTGGCTGTTAAAAATACACACTTCGGGGGTCAGGTGATAGCACGGTGGGTTAAGCATCTCTACCAATTGCTACTTCAGAAATGTTCTTTCTCTTTTTCCTCCTCTCTCTCTTTGGGTCTTGATGAAATTAGAGTTCAGAGTGCTCTGCTCTGAAAATTTATTTAAAGGTGTTGCATTGCTGCTTCCTGATTTTTTTTTTTTGCTTTGAAAAAAAGAATGCCTATTTTTAACATAGTGTTTTGACGTGGGTTATATTCTCAAGTAGCTTATTTTTAGATCAAAGTTGAGAATGCAACTGAATAAAACTATACTTTGAATTTTATGTCTAAATGTAATGATTTTCCCTGGACTCAAATGGATGAATCTGGTTTTGATGTCAGCCAACATCTCCACTTGAGATTTGTTAATGAGTGGTACCTCAGCTATCTTATTCAGATGGGGGGGGGTGTGGCGGAGAAGAGTGGTGGGTGGTGGGTGGTCATCTGTGAGTCCACACTACACTGCACTTACCACCTAGTTCAGCATTTCCTAGTAAACATCAATGTGAAGTTTTTCCCCGTGCAATGTATGGTTCAGACAGATGCAAACTCTCCTAGAGCCCAGAGATTTGTGTAGCTCTTTGAATCCTTCAAAGGAAAGGGAGTATTTGCATGAAGCATGAAATGAAGCAGCAGGTGTGGCTAGCCAGTTATTTTCTTTATGCCCATTCTTTTGTAAATGTGCCTGTAACAGTATTAATTTTATAGAATGTGAGTTTTGTTTATGAACTGCCTTTTAAAAAGATACTTTGAATCCCTCAAAGTAGACCTTTACTTAACAAGATAAAAACTGTGTCACAGGTTCTGTTTACATTAATATTGAGGAAAGATGTTCTGTAAAGTTAAGATGTGACTCAGGACTTAAGGAGATTGCTGCAAATTTTTGCTTATATTAAATGGGTATATTAAAATTAAGTGAAATAAAAATATTCCATTAAATATAGTTAAAATTGGGTCAAATACACATAATGTAAAATTTACCATCTTTTAAAATTTCTTATTTATAAAAGGGAAACATACATTTACCATCTTAACCAGTGTAATTTGTCCAGTGCCATTAAATATAGTTACGTTATTGTGCAACCAAATTTTAAAAGAATGCTTTTATCTTGTAAAAACTTAATTTTTTTCATATGTTGTTGCACACCCAGGTAACGCTCATGTTTTGGCTGCTATGAATAGTGCTGCTGTGTACAAGTGAGTTTCTCTTTTGGGTATCTGAAAGTGTTATTGCCGGGTCACGTGTAACTCTATTTTTAAGTTTTTGAAGAACCAAACTGTTTTCCGCAGCAGCTACCCAGCAACAGCACATGAGTGTTTCAGTTTCTCCACATTTCTGCCAACAGTCAACATTCTTCTTCTTCTTTTTTTCCTTTATGAACTCTGTATCCCATCCCCTCCCCTGATAGTTTTCCTATTCTTTATCCCTCTGGGAGCATTGGACCAAGGGACATTATGGGGTGCAGCAGGTGAGAGGTCTGGCATCTGTAATTGCTTCCCCACTGAACATGGGTGTTGACAGGTCGATCCATACTCCCAGGCTGCCTCTCTGTTTCCCTAGTGAGGCGGGGCTCTGGGGAAGAGGTGCTTCAGGACACATTGGTGGGGTTGTCTGGTCAGGTAATTCCAGTTGGCATGTTAGCATCTGTAACCTGGTGACTGAAAAAAGAGTTAACATATAAAGACAAACAAATTGTTGACTAATCATGAACCTAAAGGCTGGAATAGTTCAGATGAAGAGTTGAGTTGCTATCCTGATGGATGTCAGGTGATAGCTCACTGTGGTAGTCATTTGTATTTCCTAATGATTATTGATGTTAAACATCCTTTTCATATACTTGTGGCCATTTACATGTCTTCTTTGGAGTCACGGTCTTTGTGCATTTTAAAAAATAACTTTATTTATTTATTTTTTGGATAGAGACAGAAATTGAGAAGGAAAGCAAAGATAGAGAAGGAAAGAGAAAGTAAGACACCTGTAGCAATTCTTCACCTCTTGTGAAGCTTTCCCCTTGGAAGGTGGTGATAAAGGGCTTGAACCCACATCCTTGCCTATGGTAACATGTGCACTTACCCAGGGGAGCCACCACCCAGCCCCTGCTCATTTGTTCATAGGGTCATTCACCTTTTTGTTGTAGAGTTCTAGGAGTCCTCTAAATGTTCTTCATATTAGCTCTTTACCACAATATGTAGTTTGCAAGTATTTTCCTCCATTCTATGATTTGCCTTTTCACTTTGATGTATGAAAGTGTTTAATTTTGATGGAGTCCAATCTATATTATTTTACACCTATGCCTTTGGTGTCATGTCCAAGAATCTATTGCCAAATCTGTTGTTAATATAGTGATTGTCCTTATGCTTTCCTCTGAAAGCTTTATAGTTTGAGCCTTCATGGCTAGATCTTTGATCCATCTGGGTTTGATTTTTGTATGTGATATAAAGCAAGGGTCCAACTTCATTCTTTGCATGCAGATTTCGGTTTTCTCAGTTTCATCTGTTGAAGAGAAGTTCATTACATTTTTGACATCTGCTTAGAATAAGCAAAAGAAAAGCAGATAGTCATCGTGGTTGTACTTCTTCTATGTAGAATCTTTCCTAAAATCTACTGTTCTTAATTAAGAAGCTATTTTAGCAATGAAATATCTTAAGTTTGAAATTTGCCTTAAAATTTGCCCTGTAATTATAGATATGTATTGAGGCTATGTTTTCTTTTCTTTTTTCTGCCCCCAGGGTTATTGCTGGGGCTCAGTGCCTGCACTATGAATCCACTGCTCCTGGAGGCCATTTTCTCCATTTTGTTGCCCTTGTTGTTTTGTTGTTATTGTTGCTGCTGTTGCTGTTGTTCAATAGGGCAGATAAAAATCAAGAAAGTAGGAGAAGACAGAGAGAGGGAGAGAAAGATGGACTCCTGCTTTGCTGCTTGTAAAGTGACAACCCCCTCCCCTCACAGGTGGGTCCTTGTACTTCGTGCCATATGCAGTTAACCTGCTGTGCTACCGCCCAGCCCCTGACACTATTTGTTTTATGTTAGTTATTTGTTGATATGAATACTTAGGTTTGTGGTGTGGCTGTTGTGAACTCTGGGGTTTTTATTTTCAGGTAGAAATGTGAATACATGTGTATGTGTGTGTGAGCCTGTGTATGTATGTCCTGTTATAGGGTTCCCTCCTGCCCCCAATTAATTTCAGTTTATGAGTCACTGATATTTTAGGGGCTATAGTTTTAAGGCCAAAAGCAAAATTGACCCAATAATGGTAAAGAAACTTGGGAAAGCCATTAGCCAGCTCAAACCATTCACCTTTCTGTGTGGAAGTCAATTGGAATCACTTTTGCCTTCTAATTCTAAAAGGCAATATGTGTGGATAGAATGTTACACTGGTTTTGGAAAGGTCAGAAACCAAGTATTAGGGACCACATGCTGGCACACTTGGTTAAGTGCATTTTTGTTACCATGCTCAAGGGCCCAGATTCAAGCCTCTGGTCCCCACACATCTACCTGAAAATCATAACTCAAAGGTTCACTATAACCTGTCTATCCTTTTAGTTGTATGTACACCTCTTTTTGTATTCCTAAGAGGAAAGTCTGGGCAAGGGTCCTTATAGAGGCAAAGCTTTGGTGGGTGTAGAAGCTCACATAGAAAATGAAAGGGAGAGCTGTGGAAGCAGCATAATGGTGATGCAAAAAGACTTTCATTGCATACCTGAGGCTCCAACCCCCCCCCCCCCCAATCTCCAGCACCACCAAAAGCCAGATCTGAGCAGTGCTTTGGTAAAAAAATAAAAATAATAAAAAAATGAATTGATTAAAAAATGAAAGAAAATGAAAAGATGTAGTACTTCCTTCTGGGGAAATGATAGTGGCTACTAAACGAAGCACATCCAGATCCACAAGTGAAGGATGAGTTTGAACAGGGCTGAAGATAATATGACATGAAATGTGGGGCATAGTCCTGAGGAGATACTGTTAGTGAACCTCATGTTAGGGATTTGGGATGTGTCCTCAGTGCATCTTTATTATTTTTATTGCCACCAAGGTTATTGCTGGGGCTCGGAGTCTGCACTATCAATCTGCTACTCATAGTGGCCATTTTTTCCTTCTTTCCTTCTTTCTACCCTTCCTCCCTCCCTCCTTTCCTTCATTTCACAGAACAGAACAGAGAAAAATTGAGAGGGGAGGGGGAGATAGAGAGGGAAAGAGAGACACCAGCAGACCTGCTTCACCACTTGTGAAATGCAGATGGGGAGTGGAAGCTTGAACCTAGGTCCTTACTCTTGGTAATGTGTGTACACTCAACCGGGTGTGACACCTTCCAGCCCCCATCTTTTAATATTTCTTAGATTTTAAAACCACACTCTATCTCTATCTTCTTTTGAGATTTTAATGCTTTCTTTCTTTTCTTCTCTCTCTCTCTCTCTCTCTCTCTCTCTTTCTTTCATCGTCACTGGACTTTCTTTACTACTTGGGGTTGAGAGAGAGAGAGGGAGAGGGAGAGAGTGAACACATCACTGAAGCTCCCCCCCAAATGCCTTGAGTGCTAGCCTAGAACTTGTTTTATGTACATGACAAAGCAGGTACACTACCCATGTGAGCTATTTTGCTGGCATCAATTTAGTCTTTCTTTAAAATTTTTTATTTAAGAAAGGATTAATTAACAAAACCATAAGGTAGGAGGGGTACAACTCCACACAATTCCCACCACCCAATCTCCATATCCCACCCCCTCCCCTGATAGCTTTCCCATTCTCTATCCCTCTGGGAGCATGGACCCAGGGTCATTGAGGGTTGCAGAAGGTAGAAGGTCTGGCTTCTGTAATTGCTTCCCCGCTGAACATGGGCGTTGACTGGTTGGTCCATACTCCCAGTCTGCCTCTCTCTTTCCCTAGTAGGGTGGGTCTCTGGGGAAGCTGAGCTCCAGGACACATTGGTGGGGTCTTCAATCCAGGGAAGCCTGGCCAGCATCCTGGTGGCATCTGGAACCTGGTGATTGAAAAGAGAGTTAACATACGAAGCCAAACAAGTTGTTGAGCACTCATGGACCCAAAGCTTGGAATAGTGGAGAGGAAGTGTTAGGGAGGTACTCACTGCAAACTCTAGTGTACTACTGCTTTCAGGTATATATTTTGCAGTAGTTTACGGATACGTGTGCACATAAGCTCTCTCTCACAGAAACTGGTGTATATCTAGGTTATGGGACTTTGTTAGAAAGTGAACCACCTGAGATGAAATTAGAGTGTACTATAAAAGGAAAGGTCTCACCCGAGTAATGAAGCTGAAGGGTTGTCATTCCACACGTGAAGTCTCTGGACACAGTCTGAGGTGAAGCATGTTGAGGTGGCAATCGTTGCGTTGATTAGGTTGTGATCGGCGGATGCAATATTATTTGGTATGGATTGGGAGACGCATACGGGAAAGTGGGCCCTATCCAAGGGTTCCAGGACTGGGGGAAGTAGGGACTCTATAGTGGAGATGTGAGGTTCCTGCTGTCTTAGGGTTCCAAAAGACAATGGATAGTTAATGTTATCATCACATTATTTGGTAATTGGGTTAACTTTGAAAAGTCCTTTTGTTAGGGTTTGCTGTACAGTATCCAGTATCTTGTATATAGCTGGGCTATTGGAAGCTTCTAATCTACTTGGTCTAGGCTTTTGAGAGAGTCCGCATATCAAATACACAGCCTGTATATTAAAAAGATTCAGTTTGTGTTTTGAGAAACTTTGAGACATACAATTGATTTTCCTCCTCTCATATTAATTAACTACTGATTTATATGACTACATTTTACTAGGAGTGTACATAAACACCATTCCCACCACCAAAAGACTGTGACCCATCCCTCCCACCCGCTCCCACCCCCCACTGGCCCAGGAAGCTGCATGTCTACCCCTCACCACAAAAATGTATTTGATTATCTTTGTATTTTTCTCCTGTTCCATATACTTCTGTTCTAGCATACTTTGGATCTTTTCTAGTCCTATAGTTGACCATAATGACTCAGAGCAAGCTTGTATACTTTATGTATGGTCATGTTTTTTTTATTCATTTTCAGCGTCCTTTCTGAAATCCACAAACTTTTCTAGGACTGCACTGAACTAATGTGCTAAAAGGGAAAGCTCTAGCCTCGACCAGAGGTTCTAAAAGCATGGTCCTCCAATGAGCAGTAGGAACTATGCAGCCATTTGTTAGAAATGTAACTGAAATTAGAAAAGAACCGAATCAGAAACTCTGGGGATAGAACTCAGAAATTTTTTTTCTTTTTTCTTTTTCTTTTTTCTTTTTATTGGGGAATTAATGTTTTACATTCAACGGTAAGTACAATAGTTTGTACATGGATGCATAACATTCCCCAGTTTCCCATATAACAATACAACCCCCACTAGGTCCTCTGAATCCTTCTTGGACCTGTATTTTCCCCACCCACCCACCCCAGAGTCCTTTACTTTGGTGCGATACACCAATTCCATTTCAGGTTCTACTTGTGTTTTCTTTTCTGATCTTGTTTTTCAACTTCGGCCTGAGAGTGAGATAATCCCATATTCATCCTTCTGTTTCTGACTTATTTCACTCGACATGATTTTTTCAAGGTCCATCCAAGATCGGCTGAAAACAGTGAAGTCACCATTTTTTACAGCTGAGTAATATTCCATTGTGTATATAGACCACAACTTGCTCAGCCACTCATCTGTTGTTGGACTCCTGGGTTGTTTCCAGGTTTTGGCTATTACAAATTGTGCTGCCAAGAACATATGTGTACACATATCTTTTTGGATGGATGTGTTGGGTTCCTTAGGATATATCCCCAGGAGAGGAATTGCAGGATCATAGGGTAGGTCCATTTCTAGCCTTCTGAGAGTTCTCCAGACTGTTCTCCACAGAGGTTGGACCAATTGACATTCCCACCAGCAGTGTAGGAGGGTTCCTTTGACCCCACACCCTCTCCAGCATTTGCTGCTGTTACCTTTTCTGATGTATGACACTCTCACAGGAGTGAAGTGATATCTCATTGTTATCTTTATTTGCATTTCTCTGACAATCAGAGACTTGGAGCATTTTTTCATGTGTTTTTCAGCCTTTTGGATCTCTTCTGTGGTGAATATTCTGTCCAAGTCCTCCCCCCCCATTTTTGGATGGGGTTATTTGTTGTCTTGTTGTTGAGTCTGGCAAGCTCTTTATATATGTTGGTTATTAAACTCTTATCTGATGTATGGCATGTAAAGATCTTCTCCCATTCTGTGAGGGGTCTCTTGGTTTGGGTAGTGGTTTCTTTTGCTGTGAAGAAGCTTTTTAATTTGATGTAGTTCCATAGGTTTATACTTGCCTTAGTCTTCTTTGTAATTGGATTCGTTTCATTGAAAATGTCTTTAAAATTTATGTGGAAAGAGTTCTGCCAATATTTTCTTCTAAGTATCTGATAGTTTGTGGTCTAACATCCAAGTCCTTGATCCACTTGGAATTTACTTTCGTATTTGGTGAAATATAGTGGTTCAGTTTCATTCTTCTGTATGTTTCAACCCATTTTTTTTTCCAACACCATTTGTTGAAGAGACTCTGCTTTCCCCATGTAATAGTCTGGGCCCCTTTGTCAAAGATTAGATGTCCATAGGTGTGGGAGAACTCAGAAATTTTTATCTGATAAGCCCTTCACGAGATTCAGATCCAAGTGGAAGTTTGAGAACTGTGTTGTTGTCCAAGCCATTCACTTTCTCCAGCCCTTCTGAGTCAACCTGCTGTATCTCCCCACATTGCCCTTCTACTTCTCTGCATTCCAGTGGGGGTGTCCAGTCCAGGTCTTTGCGACTGTTATCCTCTGTCCATCCGTATTTTCTTGCTAGGAAAACTGATCATGACACTCCTCTGTATTCTGCAACCTATATCCTCCATGACCAGTTCTCCAGTGAAACCCCCCCCCCCCCAGTAGTTCCGAGGAACAGGTCAGTTCAGAGAGTTGAACAGTTTCACCATCAGAAATATTGTGGTTGGGGGTCAGGTGGTGGCACATTGGGTTAAGCGCACGCACATAGTACAAAACATAAAGACCCATGTGAGGATCCTGGTTTGAGCCTCCAGCTCTCCATCTGCAGGGGATTCACTTGACAAATAGTGAAGCAGGTCTGCAGGTGTCTATCTTTCTCTCTCCCTCTCTATCTTCCCCTCCCCTCTCAATTTCTCTATCCTATAAAAAAAAAAAAGAAGAAATTGAAAAAGTGGCCACAGGAGCAGGAGCAGGAGCAGTGGATTCACCAAGTACCAGCCATAACCATGGAGCCAAAAATAAAAAGTAATATTGTTGCTAAAACTAGGTAGTACCTGACACTTTGAAGATTGGAAAACAGAAGCAAAAATAGTATCTTTTGATTAACCTTTGCTTCTTCTTGCCCTTAGTTTTGGTTTATTGTTATAAAAGAGCAGTGGAAATCTGTGTTGTCAGCCCATCTGTGACTCTGGCAGGTGCTGCCAGGAGGCTCTCCCCACTTTACTTCTGTGTTCCAGCCGAGAAGACTATGTGAATGCGCTGCAACATGGCATTCTCTTTCCTTCCTCCAGGCTGCGCGTATGCTACCTGGGATACTCTCCCTTTATTGCCCGGATAGCATTACCAGCTCCATTTCCAGGTCTGAAAGTTCACATCACCTGGAAATCCTTGTCTGGTCTTGTTTGTGCCCCAACCATTTGTGTTAAATGCCTTTTCTTTTCTTTCTTTTATTTTGTGTGTGGCCGCAGCATAGACAATCATCCAGTTTGATTGTGATTTCTGTCCAGTTGCTTCTTTCAGACTGTAAACTACATTGTACATATTTCTGTGTTTCATTTGCCTCACATAGATGTTTAAGAGATGTATATAGTAAGGGTAGGAGGAGTGAATGAGTATTTAAATGAATTGATTGCTCTCTGCCAGTTTCACTCACTTTTTGTCTTTGTAAAATCACTCTCTCAGGTGACCTGTCAGTGCTGTAGTCCATAAGTAACTACCACAATCAGTGGTTTAAACAGATGAGATTATTTTTCCTCACATAATGCAAATCTGGAAGTAAGCTCTCCAGGCTTAGTATCAGTTTACATCACGTGCCGGAAGACTTGGCAACTTATATCAAGAAAAAGAACTCTCTATCTTTAATCTTCTTCTCTTTCATATATTCTATATATCTGAAAAATCCAAATTCTAGAAATTGGATTTCCAGAAAATAATGTAATGACTTGGAGACATAAACAGGCTATAATATTAAACAGAAGAAACAAATTATGATTTGATTCTAAATCATTAGATTCTTTTAAAATATCATTTCAAAGGCTGGGCAGTGGTGCAACCTGTAAAGTGCATCAGTCACCAGGCACATGGATCCAGGCTCGAGGCCCTCATCCCCAACTTCAGGAGCAGTGTCATGAGTGGTAGAGCAGTGCTGTGGCTGTCTCTCATTCTCTCTACCCTGTTTCCCTCCTCTCTTGCCTTATTTCTGTCTCTGAATAAAAATAAATATATGGGAGTCGGGCAGTAGCGCAGTGGGTTAAGCGCAGGTGGCACAAAGCTCAAGGACCGGTGTAAGGATCCCGATTCGAGCCCCCGGCTCACCATATGCAGGGCAGTCACTTCACAAGTGGTGAAGCAGGTCTGCAGGTGTCTATCTTTCTCTGCCCCTCTCTGTCTTCTCCTCCTCTCTCCATTTCTCTCTGTTCTATCCAACAATGACGACATCTATAACAACAATAATAACTATAGCAATAAAAAACAACAAGGGCAACAAAAAAGGAATAAGTAAGTGAATATAAAAAATATATAAAAATGTTTAAAAATACTTGTTTTTAATAGTTGTCCTTCAGTTTGCTGTATGCTGATCTCATATATATATAATATTACTTTATTATTATTGTTGTTGAATATTTAACTTGTTCTAATTTATGACTATTAAGATATCCTTCAGTGTATCATAGTACATATATGTTTTAGATTTCTGGGCTTTTTTTTTTCTTTGCTTTAAGGGTTATTGCTGGGGCTTGGTGCCTGCACTACAAATCCACTGCTCCTGGAGTCTATTTTTTCCATTTTGTTGCTGTTGTTGTTATTGTTCTTGTTGGATAGGACAAAGAGAAATCAAGAGAGAAGGGGAAGACAGAGAGGGGAGAGAAAGACACCTGCAGACCTGCTTCACCACTCGTGAAGTGACACCCCCTGTAGGTGGGGAGCTGAGAGCCTGTCCTTGCACTTCATACCATGTGAGCTTAATCTGCTGAGCTACCACTCAGCCCCTGATATATTTATGGAAGAAAAACATAGAAGAAATCAAAGATGTATTTTTTTCTTATTCTCTTTTTGCCAAATGTGTATATTAATTCAGATACACACACATTTCTGATTTTGTAAAAATTATTAAAATTTTAGAAAATATAGAACAAAGATATGGGAAGGAAAATATTAAGCCTTTAAAACTTCATAGTGACTTAGGTTCAAGCCTCTGAACTCTCATCTGCCTTGGGCCTGCCTCAACTAGTGTTAGCATGAGTTCACTCTTCTCACTGTTAATATCTGAACAGATGCCTTATCCCTCACTGCTGGTATCTGACTGCACTGGCCTGTGTTCAGCAAGCACCCTATGAGACCAGTTTGGCAAACATTTCCCCTACCCTTGATGTCTTCTCCTCTAACATTCTGTGGCCACTGGCTCCTCACTTTGCTTGTTGATACAGATTCCCAGCTACCTTTGCTGTGTTCTGAGTTCAGCTGCTCTCTCCCTCCATCGCATTGGCCCTAACACTTCTTGCTGTAGTCCTGAATGAAATCTTCCTTACTCAGGGTTAGCAAGTGTCAAAATTTTTGTTTTCTTTTAATAATGTCAGCAGTGTGTAGGTCAGGGAGCCCTGAATTAAGGTAATAGTATACCTGTGAATTTGGTGACCACCTCTGTACATAACTCTACAGCACCTCTTTCCTGTGGGGTATATAAAGAAGAGGGAATGGCTCGTACAAACATGCACTAGCAAACAGTTGTCTTCAAGACTTGGAAGAGATGACTTGTAAAGCTGTTTTAACCTGACAACATGCTTAGCACAGTATGCTAAAGGCAGTATGGATAGGGATGGTCCTGTTATTTCATCCTTAAGAATGAAGTCAGCTGACTATATCTGGGGAGATTAATTTCATTATCAACCTCCCTCACTCTATTTTATTTTTTTTAAACTTGTTGGCATCTTCATTAAAAGATGCATCCTGGCAATCTTCAGTTCAAAATAAAATGCTAACAGGCAAATGTACAAACTTGTTAAAACAAATTTTGACACTGATTAAGCAATATATAGAAGTGATTACTTTGTCTTTCCTGATTCTCACTTAGAGGTGTGGTTGAAGAGAACAAGAGTGTATATAGGGTCTGAAAAAAGGTGTCTTTATATATCAGAGTAAAAGTTTAGGAAGTTGGTGAGTGAGGACAAGAGAGCTAAAGACAAAAGGAAAAAACCACCAACGTATATAGATATGGAGAGAGGGGGGGGGTTGATTTGATCCCTCTTAAATATATGAGTCTGAGAGCCCCCTTTTTTTTGTCTGTTTCAGGAGTACTGGAATCTTGGTGCCTGTTCTTCTTACATGACTTTGGTTTAGCTGTAGCTTTCTTTGCTAGGCAGAAACCTCTGGATTTTGTGCTTTCCCATTGCTGTCAACTTTCATTTTATTATTATTATTATTATTATTATTATTATTATTATTATTATTATTATTATTATTATTATTTTACTGCCAGCAGGGTTATTGCTGGTGCTTAGTACCAGAATAATGAATGTGCATGGTAATGTGTGCACTTTACCAGGTGTGCCACCACCCACCCCCAGATTATGTTTTTTTTTTTATTTGTTGAATTTTAGGAGTTCTTTGCATATGCTGTTGCTGGATAAATACCTTCTCTGATTAAGTAGGGTGAATTTTGATTTTGATGCAATTTACTTAAAGACCTAATGACTAAGGGTCATGCAAAAATATTCATTCTCCCCCCCTCCCCCGAGTATAACAAGATCAGAAACCAGTTACTCTTTTTCAAATAAAATACTTCTATTGAAAATGAAACTAGAGGTCCGGGAGGTGATGCACATGGTTGAGCGCACAGGGTACAGTGCACAAGTACCTGGGTTCAAGCCTCTAGTCCCCATCTCCAGGGGGAAGGCTTTCCGAGCAGTGAAGCAGTGTTACAGGTACCTTTCTATTTCTCTTTCCCCCTTTTATCTCTCCTTCCCCTCTTGATTTCTGGCTGTCTATCCAATAAACAAAGATAATAAAAATTAAAAAATTGAAACTAGTCAGACTGGTCTATGAAAAACTGTGTAATTTAGACAGGAGAATACTAAATTTGGAAACAGCCTGGCTGGGAATCCTGGCTCTGCCCTCTGTCTCGTGTGTTAGTTACTTAACCTCTCTTCGTTTCAGTTTCTTCAGCTGTAATTAGGGAAAATAATAGTAAACCCACCTCAGAGGATTGCTATAAATGTTTTTTTTTCTAGTTTGTATATAAAGTATAAAGTTCAGGTCATATTGCAGTGGCTCTTGAAACCTTAGCTCTTTTCTTTCTTTCTTTTTTTTTTGCCTCCAGGGTTATTTCTGGGGCTCAGTGCCTATACCACAAACCCACTGTTCCTGGAGGCCATTCTTTCCCTTTTGTTGCCCTGGTTATTTTATCGTTGTTATAGTTATTATTATCTCTATTATTGATGTCTTTGTTGTTGCATAGGACAGAGAGAAATGGAGAGAGGAGGGGAAGACAGAGAGGAGGAGAGAAAGATAGACACCTGCAGACGTGCTTCACCACCTGTGAAGTGACTCCCCTACAGGTGGGGAGCCAGGGGCTTGAACCAGGATCCTTATGCCAGTCCTTGTGCTTTGTGCCACATGCGCTTAACCTGCTCTGCTACCCCCTGACCCCCGAAACCTTAGCTCTTATTAGTACAATTTATTGTGGTCTTCGAGCTAGTGACCTAACCTTGACAAGTCTATTTTTAGGGAACTTAGGGAAATATATTTCATTGAGCTACCTTAAATAAGAGAAAGAGTTGGAATTGTTGGCATTATTAATATACTAATATGTGCTTTTGTGTTTAAAGTATTTTATGAGACTGACATGCTGCCTATTGTGCTAAGAAGGCAACTTGTGTTAAAAGTATTTTAGCGGACAGGTATTGTCAAGATATTGGAAAGTACTGTTTCCTCACATGGGTATCTGTCAGGGATATTGGTCAAGAGGTTGATCAAATTCCAGTTTGCTGGAAAGCATAGGAATGAAAGTCCTTAAGAGGTTTGGTTTTGGAGAGAATAGCAGAATGATTGGAATGTGAGTTCTGGTGGTACCAGCAGTAATCAAGACCACATAAACACTCTGATCTAGGTCAGTTGACAACATGGAATGGTTAATTATAAAACAGTTATTACCCTTCATCTTGTTCTGTAGACATTAATTCAGAAGATTTGACATTTTTATAGGCAGAAGCTATATAGAAGCATGCTATATAGTTGGGCAGTGACATCTCCAAGTGGAATTTCTTTTCTTTTAAATTTTTTTTTAAATATTTATTTTATTTATTTTTTCCCTTTTGTTGCCCTTGTTGTTGTAGTTATTATTGTTGTTGTTGTTGGATAGGACAGAGAGAAATGGAGAGAGGGAGGGGAAGACAGAGAGGAGGAGAGAAAGATAGACACCTGCAGACCTGCTTCACCGCCTGTGAAGCGACTCCCCTGCGGGTGGGGAGCCGGGGTTCGAACCGGGATCCTTATGCCGGTCTTTGTGCTTTGCGCCACCTGCGCTTAGCCCGCTGTACTACAGCCCAACTCCCTGGAATTTCTTTTCTAAAGTGCCAAAAGAAATTCCTAAAGCTCTGCTTTACCTTGTACCACCAACACTCATTGTTATAAGTGTGTTATAGTCAAGTGTACCTGTGTTAGCATGGTGTTCATATGTATGCAAGAATGTGATTATGGTAAGGAAAACAAGCTTAGGAAAGAGAATATAGATTTCTCCTTTCAAATAGAAAATGCAGCACTTTTGTCTGAAAATGGTTTTCTTTAAACACAGCAGAAAATCTGAGCAGCATCCTGCCGATTGATTTTTCTTTTTAAGGATGAAACAGATGCACCATTGATCCTTGATACGGTTATGTATGCGGCTGGTTTTCTAAATGCAGGGAAGAAAGGTTTGATTAATTACCATTAACTGTGACATATCCCATGGGCAATGAATTTTGTTGTGTATCTGTTTTGTCCCTTTTCTCCAAATAAATTGGTGACTGTGTAATAGGTTCCAGTAAAGCAGGCTGCCAGAACACTGTGGAAAATAAATGTGGCTTCTACAAAAGCATGGGATGGTAGTGCTGTCAGGTACTTCAGGGCACCTAAAGGGTGTGATGTCCTACCACTGTCTGAGGACCAGAGTCCACAAGTCATTCTCCTGGGTTTCTACATCTCTGAGGAAGCTGCTTGGCCCTGGAACTGCAGCTGTCAAGGATGCCAGTGTGACTTCGGAGCCCTTTCAGATCCAACCTGGGGCTTCGGTTTCATCAACTTCTACTCTTAACTGTAACCATCATATCATTGTTACTATTTATTAAAACAGTTTTATGTATTTTGCAGATTAGAAAAATGTAATTTCTTTCTTTTATAATGTGGTGTCAGTGAATGAACCCAGGGTCCTGTGCATGCATGATGCCAATTGTGATGTCTTCCCAGTCCAATTTTTATTCTATGGTGAGAGGAAAGAGAGGAGTGAAGAGAGGCACCAGATCACACTCCAATATCCATGAAGTCCCATTGACGCTGTCCTTGGGGCTCTCTCTCACACAGTGTTGGGGTCAAAGCCAGTACCTCACAATAAGACTTGCTACCTCTTTTTGTCGACAACGTAACAGACTTCTCACATGTCATTGACCAGAAATGGGTCACTTGCACACCCTTCACTTAGCATTGCCAGGGAACATGAAACCATGATGACTGGGCTGGAGTTAACTCATCAGACTAAGCCTGAAGGGGGAGCACACCCAAGTCACATGGAGCCAGGGCAGACACCACAAAAACAAGGGAAAGTTGTTAAAAACATAGTCAGTCTTTTTTTTTTTTTTTTTTTCTGATCCTGACATCTGTTATGCAGGTGGATCCTGGGTCCATACTCCCAGAGGGATAGAGAATAGGAAAGCTATCAGGGGAGGGGATGGGATATGGAGTTCTGATGGTGGGAATTGTGTGGAGTTGTACCCCTCTTATCCTATAGTTTTGTCAGTGTTTCATTTTTATAAATAAAAATTAAAAACAAAAACAAACCATAGTCAGTCACTCTAGAGGGGCAGCACAGTGTTATAACATCAGTGTTATTTCCTAAAACTAAACTTCTTGTGAGAACCCAGCAGCAGAGAGTGTGAGGTGGTTCTCTGTGAGCATCTGTATCTCAAAACTGATGCTTAAGACTGTATCCACATGCTTTTCTGTGGTTATCCGAGGGTGTAGCTCGTTGAGGTCCCTTTCTGAAAACTTATAAGGAGTCTGGGAATCATCCTTATCTTTGCTGGAAGAGGCCAGGGGTGGACTCTTCTTAGTGACTGTCCTGAATGTTCTCTTTCATTCTCCTCTTGCTCATTTCAGCCCTTTCCCATCTCATGAGGTTTTGACTGGGGATCACTAATCATGTTACTCTGTAACTTTCCCACTATTTACTTCCTGACTCTAGCAGACAAAGGAAGGAAGCCCTTCACTGAACTTGAACCCCTAAGAGCCCTCCATCTTGTAGGATACACCATCTTTCAGGCTATAATGATGTGTTTGAGGAAACACGCATGACCCAGGAAGCAAATATAATTTTCCACTGGAATTTGTGATGCAGCTGGCGGGGAAGACGTCCATGTATTGGGTATGTTAAGTGCAGCAAGAGGAATCACCTGGAATTTATTTCTGGTTATACGGAAGACAAACATCAAGTAACAGAGAGAGAAGTTTTGGGGGTTAAGCCGAGAGAGATAATGGGTTATAGGCTTCCTTATGTCATCTTTCTCTTGTCCTGTCAGCTCCCCTAAATTCCTTCCTAGTAAGTGGATTTAATTTGGGTTTCTCTCTCCTGTAACTTCAAAACATCCTGATTAATACACTGAGGAAGCAGCTGACGAGTAAGGCAGGCTTTTCCTTAAAGTATCCATTTCAGTACAGGGTTTGATGAACCTCAGAGGTCCTGGTGCTCCTTGCTCCGGCTAGAACCTGGATCCCTATGCCAGTCTTTGCACTTTGCCCCATATGTGCTACCACCCAACTCCCTCATGTTAAATCTTACCCATAAGTTTTCCAAAGCTGTCATTGTAATTGCCAATCATGGTCATAAGAGAAAAGTATCCCTTGGATAAGATCACTGGCTGATGTTAGATGCAGTATCTTGACTTAATAAATATTGCAGAAGCTTTCCCAAAGAGGAGTTCTCCATCTAAATGTGGAAAAATGTGTACTTAAAAATATTTGATGGGCCAGGTGGTGGTGCACCTGGTTAAGTGCACATACTATGGTGCACAAAGATCCAGGTTCAAGCCCCTAGTATCCACCTGCAGGGGGGAAGCTTCACAAGTAGTGAAGCAAGGCTGCAGGTGTCTCTCTGTCTCTCTCCCCCTGCCCTCTCAGTTTCTCTCTGTCTCTATCCAATTAAAAAAAAAAACTATAAAAAGGCATTTGGGAAGAAATGCTGAACTAAAAATCTTAGAACAGATTATCTCCAGTTACTTTTGGTGAGAGTGATTGATACCAGAAATTGTCACTTTGGATCATTCGTAGTTTGTGAAAACACAACCATGTAACTACTCAGCAATTATAAAAGATGATATTGTGCCCTTTGGGACAAAGTAGGTGGAGCTGGATTATACTTAGTAATTAAGGAGGTGAAAGACAACAGCCAGATGGTTTCATTCACATGTGGAATATAGAGAATTGAGACACATGAACTTGCAAAAAAAAATAAGCAAACAATAAAAAACAAACAAACAAACAAAACAAAATACACAGCCTTTCTTCAAGACCTTGTGAGAGCTATGAGGTGATCATGTTGCAGAACAGGGCAGGGGGCAGCCTGCAGAGAGAGCACAGAACTTTGGTGGTGGAGTGGTGTGGAACTACACTCCTATATAAATCACTAGACACACACACACACACACACACACACACACACACACACAACTCCTTGGAATAGGACTGACCTTGTGCACCCAGTTGTGCAAATCCCAAGTTCATTACTTTCAAGTTCATTACTTTCATTACTTTCAAAAGAAAACAGAATGAAATTCTCTCTGGAGAGACAAGAGGAAAAAAGGAAGTATGTTCATAAGTAGCAATAGGTGTATGTATGATTTAGAATGGAAGAAAGGCAGGACCATAGAAAAGCAGGCAAATATATATGAATGTAGATAGATAGTTATAGAAATAATAGTCAACCCTTATCTGTGACTTTGGGAGAACTACTGCAGTTTCCAGTGGAGGGGAAAGGGACACAGAACTCTGGTGGTGGGAATGGTGCAGAATTACACCTCTGTTATCTTGTATTTTTGTAAATAAATATTAAATCACTAATATAATTAAAAAATAAATTAAAAAATTATAAGGTGCTTTGCCATGTAGTTTTTAGGAAGCCAAGAATCAGGCCCCAGATCCTAGCCACATCTGTACCAATCATGATCTAAGTCACACCTACACCTATTGTTACTTCTGAATGTCCTTCCTTTTTTGCTCTTCCCTCTTCAGGTTCTGATATAATTTGAGTCCAGAGCTTTCTGGTCATCTTCCCCCTATCACTTCTCCCCTTCTGGGGGTATGGAGCAAAATTCTTTATGGGTGTAGAAGGTGTAAGGTCTGGCTTCTATATTTGCTTCTCTGCTGGACATGTGCATTGACAGGTCAATCCATACCCCTAGCCTGTTTCTATCTTTCCCTAGTGGGGTAGAGCTCTGGAGAGGTGGGGTTCCAGGACACACTGGTGAGGTCCTCTGCCTGGGGAAGTCAAGATGGCATCATGGTAGCATCTGCAACTTGGTGGATGGAAGGTGGTTAGGTATAAAGCAGGACAAAATGATTAATGAACAGGAACCAAAAGATAGGAATAGAGCTGATGAGAATAGGGTTCTTAGGGTGGAAAGAAGCTAGGAAGTCTATTTTAGGTATGTTCTTAGGGGCCCATGTCTTTAGTAATGTATAATACCTGTAAGTAAAATCACTGACCAGGTCTTGACTAATTATCAACCTCATAGATATAGCATAATCTATTTTATTTAAATGTCATTTTTAAAGTCTATTTACTGATTCTTTCAAAAGTTAGCTCTTGGTTAATGAAAGTCACAGATACTAAGGAGTGAGATAGAAAGAAAAAAATGCTTACAATTTATTTGCTAAATAAAATTGAAAACTTGGAATTGGAACTTGTCAGTACCAGAACCAGGTAAAGACAGTCCCCCAGGGGGCTGGGCAGTAGCACAGCTGGTTAAGTGCGCACGGTTTGAAGTGCAAGGATTGGTGTAAGGATCCGGGTTCGAGCCTCCATTCCCCACCTGCAGGGGGGTCGCTTCACAGGTAATGAAGCAGGTCTGCAGGTGTCTGTCTTTCCTCCTCTCTGTCTTCCCCTCCTCTCTCCATTTCTTTCTGTCGTATGCAATACAATGGCATCAATAACAACAACAATAATAATAACCACAACAATGTTAAACAACAGGGAAAAAGGTTGCCTCCAGGAGCAGTGGATTCGTGGTGCAGGCACTGAGCCCCAGCAGTAACCCTGGAGGAAAAAGAAAAAAGAAAAAAAGACAGTCCCCTGGATTTCTCAATCTTGACAGAGACAGAGCAGAGCGAACCAGCAGCTCAAAGGTTGAAATGCCCTTTTCTTCTCCAGCCTGCCTCCACCCCAGCCAGCCTTCTCTAGAAACTCCCCACAACTGAAGAACACTCCATTCAAAACATGGGTCTAGTGGTAAATGCAGTAAACCTTTAAATAATGGTTCTCTTTCTCTCTGATTTGGTTGAAGCTCCTCTCTGTGGGCAGGTGTTTTGTCATTCTTTGGGAGGACTGACTCTAAGCAACCCCTAGCAGGGGGCTACCCTTGTTCAAATGAATATTTAAGCAATATTGCTTGGACAGTAGATGAGCTGGGAAGCAAACTCTTTCTGTTATTGGCATTTTTCTTTTACCTTCATGGGGCACTGAGCCAGGGATGGTGCAAACACATTAACAGATGTGACTTCTGCCCTTGGAGAATGAGGCACCATGTGTGAGCTCATTCTTGTATGAAATTTACCTCTGTTGTCATTCTCCACTGACAAACAAGCAAACAGTGTTTGGGGCATAGAATAAAGGGTAGCACTGAGCTAGACTGCACCCCTGAGCATTGGCAGGGTTCTGTATCTTCCCCATCCAGGAGCTGGGAGTGCTTTTAAAGAACTAATCCTGCTACAGTTAGTTCTTATGCTTTGTGGGGGTAGAAATACATTTACAAGAGATTTCTTCTTCCCCCAAAGTCTTGAGATAGCTCACCTGGGTCAGTGCTTGCTGTGTTACACACTGATCCTGGTTCTAGCCCAGCTCTGATGCGCTGATGTATTTCTTTATATCTTTCTCTGAAAAAAAAAAGTTGACCTGATTGGTGAAGCCCTGGTGATTACTGCAAAATAAAATAAAATAAAATAAAATAAAATAAAATAAAATAAAATAAAATAAAATGAAGGTCTGCTTTAGAGCTGTCTCTTGACATGCTAGGAAGGATATTGAAAACATTTGTTTGGTTAAAGAGTACTTTTTCTTTGCTAGACATGAACTATTTGGGATGCTCATGTATGTTTTTTAAAATAAAAATTATTATTGTTTATGTTTTGTTAACAGTGCCTAAACTTCACCACTTCATATTGATTGTTTCAGATAGATTGAGGGAGAAAAGAACAGACACCACAGCACCAAAACTTCCTCCAATGTGGTGGGGGCCAGAGTTGAACCTTGGTTGAGTGTAAGACAAAATAGGTACACCATACATGTGGGCTATCTTGTTGCCCACCTTCTGTGATTATTTTTATGAGGGAGCAGAAAGGAATGAGAGACAGAAAGACAGAGACTCCAAAGTACCATTAAACTCTTTTAAAAATAACATTATTTTTAATAATGTCAGGCGGTAGCGCAGTGGATTAAGCACACGTGGCACAACAGGCAAGGACCAGCATAAGGATCCCAATTCGAGTCCCCAGCTCCCCACCTGCGGGAGTCGCTTCACAGGCGATGAAGCAGGTCTGCAGGTGTCTTTCTCTCCCCCTCTCTGTCTTTCCCTCCTCTCTCCATTTCTCTCTGTCCTATCCGACAACGACAACCTCAATAACAACAACACTAATAAATACAACAATAAAACAACAAGGGCAACAAAAAGGGAGTAAATAAATAAAATTAATTTTAAAAACAGCATTATTTATTTATTTATTTATTTATTTATTTATTTATTTTATTGCCACCAGGGTTATCACTGGGGCTCAGTGCCGGCACTATGAGTCCACTGCTCCTGGCAGCCATTTTTTCTTTTTCTAATTTTATTTTATTTTATTTTATTTAGATGGGACAGAGAGAAATTGAGAAAGGACAGGGAGATAGAGAGGGAGAGAAAGACCACCACTCATGAAGTGGACTCCCTGCAGGTGGGGAGTGGGGGCTTGAACTGGGATCCTCGCTTTTGGTGATATGTACACTTAACTGGTTGCGCCACCTGATCCCCTTTTTATTTTAAAGAAATATTTAATTTATTTATTTTGTATAGACATAGAGAATAATAAAGAGGAGAAGGGAAAGTATAGAAGGAGAGAGGGGGGGAGAAGAGAGAGAAAGAGATGAGGGAGAAAGAGACACCTGCAGCACTGTTTCACTGTTAGAGAAGCTTCCTCCATGCAGGTGGGGACTGTGGGGGGGGGCTTGAACCCAGATCCTTGTGCATGGTAACATGTGTGCTCAACTAGGTTTGCTTCCACCTGGCCCCACCATTTAACTCTTGTATGCTGGGACTTGAACCTGGGAACCTTATACATGCAAGTCCTGTACTCTATTGCTGAGATACCTCCCCAGCCTGCTCCCTCCCCCCAATAGTTTTCTTACAACTGTAAGTATGAAAGCATGACGGGGTCTTTTCTGTACCCCCTGTCCATGCTGCTTCAGATCCCTCCTTCCTTCCAGCAGTTTAAAAGACTTGCTACTTGAAATATTTTTTGATTTATGAAAAAGTAGCAAGAATAATATGACGTTCCCTGAGCTTTTCTAGGTGATAACCTCTCACTGAACTTGTCAGCACTTAAGTGGTGGCTACTGAGTGTTTCAGGGACCCTTGGTGCACGTAGGAACTGCTCCACTGCTTGTGAAGTTTCTGCTCAGCAGGTGGATTCTTGGGGCTTGAACCTGGGGCCTTGGACATGTTAACATGTAATTTCATGACTCTGGAGATACAAAGCTGAATGTCAGTATGTAGCTCTTGCCTTTAAGGATTTTGTGATCTAGAGGAGAAATAATACGGTTGCAAAAACAACTGTATGAAAATACTGTGATAGAGAAATATGCAGGTTTCCTGGAAGCACTGGTAAAATTGCCTAGAATTCAGCCTCAGCTCACCAGAAGCCATTAGGCTGTCTCAGCTGGAAAGCGCACTCTTTGGAGACTAGGAAATACAGATGTGTGGTTCTGTTCAAAATTATAATAATGAAGGTCTAGGGAAATCCAAGGGGACTGTCAGTGCATTGTTACTTTATGGATGGATAATATGTTGTTCTTCTATAGTATTATAAACAGTTATTAATAATGCACAAGGACTCAGGTTCAAGCCCCTGGTCCCTAACTTTAGGAGGAAAAGTTCCTCAAGTAATAAAGAAGTGCTATAGTACTTTCTCGCTCTCACTCTGTCTCTTTTTCTCTATCTCCCCCTTCCCTCTCAATTTCTCTGCCTCTATCCTAGATAAAACAAACAAACCAAAATCCCAGTTATTAAACGTACCCGTCACTGATTGTGGTTTGCTTTTCTGTCCTTTTTTTCCCCCTGTGTGTACATTTACTTTAAAAAACTAAAATATATTGTAGATGCTACTTCTATATCCTGCATTTTATGTTTAACTTTATGTTTATAAAATCTTACCAACTCAACAATATACTTTTCACACAGTAGTTTTCAGCTTTATTTATTTATTTTTTTAATTGCCACCAGGCTTATCGTTGGGACTCAGTGCCAGTGCTATGAATTGACTGCTCCCACTAGCCATTTTTTCTTTTCTTTTCTTCCTTCTGTCCTTCCTTCCTTTTTCCCTTTTCCTCTCTTTCTCACTCTTCCCCTTTCTCTCTCTCTCTCTCTCTCTCGTTCTTTCCTTCCTCCCTTCCTTCTTTTCTTCCTTCATAGGACAGAGAGAAGTTGAGAGCAGAGGGGAAGATAAAAGGGGAGAGAGAATGTAGACACATGCAGCATTGCTTCACTGTTCGTGAAGTTTCCCCTCTGTAGGTGGGAAGCAGGGCTTGAATCTGCGTCCTCACGCATAGTAACATGTGTACTCATCAGGTGTACCATTGCCCAGCTTCTCAACTTCAATTATTATAAAAAAGTAATCATGGGGAGATAATATAGTGATTTTACAGAAAGACCTTTGGGCTTGTGGCACCCTAAGTTCCAGCTTCAAACTCCAGTACTGCCAGAAGCCTGAGTTGAACAAAGCTCTGATAATCATCATCATCATCATCATCATCATCATCATCATCATCATCATCATCATGAAGTCATGAAAAACTTTAGTATCTGGCAAAGTTGAGGGAAGGTCACAGTAAAGACCTATAGTTACTAACTTGATCTGTTGTTTATATTGTTCTATACTTGTTTTGTCTGTGCATTAACTCTTAAATCACATTGGCAGGCTTGGTGGTGGCATACCTGGTGGAGCATACTCATCTGTATGTGTGGGAACTCAGGTTCAAGCTCCAGACCTCTGTGTGTGTGTCGGAGGGGGTGGGGGAGCCTCATGAATGGTGAATCAGTGTTGCAGGTGTCTCTCTGTTTCTCTCCCCCTCAGTTTCTCTCTGTCTCAAAAAGTTTAAAAGTCCCATAAATTATGTTAATTTATTACTACCCACAACTAATGATAATAGTCTATATTTACTTCTCAGTACTTCATAGTTTCACTTTTACATATTTATCAATTTTCTACCTCAAGTGTAAAGTAGAGGTTGACAGTTAATATATTTCCAGTTATGCTAATACCATTTCATGAAAAGAATTCACTTCACCTATTGGGTTGATTGCCTTTGTGCATTTGTTGACATCATGGATGTATGTGTGACAGTCTCCTTCTAGTGCTCTCTGTCCTGTTCCTTTGACCTATGTCAAAGACCTTGTCTTGCAACAAATTTTTAAATCTTTTATTTTTGTTAATGTTTTTATCTTTGTATTTTGTTTTGGATCAAGACACAGAGAAGAAGGGAAAGGCAAGGGCCCTTGAAAGAGAGAGATATACCTGCAATGCTATTTCACTACTTTTGAAGCTTCTCCTCCTGCAGGTGCAGAGGACTGTGGTCTAGGACCACTGTCGTGGTGCACTGTAATATGTGCACTCTGCCAGGTCTTGCACCATTTTGTGATAGTTGCATGGATGTCCACAGTCATGGGGTCACTGCCATTGGACATCTTTTAAGTTCATACATTTAATATTAAGTACAATACTGTGATACATATTATTTTCATTGTTTAATCTTTTTAAAAAAATTATTTATAAAAAGGAAACATTGACTAAACCATAAGAGAAGAGGGGTACAACTTTACACAATTCTCACCACCAGAACTCTGTATCCCACACCCTCCCCTGATAGCTTTCCTATTCTTTAACCCTCTGGTAGTATGCAATGAAGAAGGTGGAAGGTCTGGCTTCTGTAATTGCTTCCCCACTGAACATGAGTGTTGACACGTCAGTTCATACTCCCAGCCTGTCTCTCTCTTTCCCTAGTGGGGAAGGGCTCTGGAGAAGCTGAGCTCCAGTACACATTGGTGGGGTTATGTATCCAGGGAATTCTGGTTGGCATCATGCTAGCATCTGGAACCTTGTGGTTGAAAAGAGAGTTAACATACAAAGCCAAACAAACTGTTGACCAATCATGGACCTAAAGGCTGGAATAGTGCAGATGAAGAGTTGGGGAGGGGGACTCTGTTTTACAGATAGCTAGTAGGCATATTTTAGTTATATTCCAAAGGGCCTGTGGCTATACTTGTGTTTTTTTTTTTTTTTTTTTTTTTTGCCTGAGCCTGAAATCTGATATGCAGATGGATCCTAATTATTGTCTGGGGAGATGATGTCATTGTTGGCAGAATGACCAGAAAGCTGGATCAGGGAAGTGAGTAGCTCCCAAATATGGGAAAGGGGTATAAATATTGTTGATTATAAACCCCATTGATTTTATTTGATCTAGGGCCCATATTCAGCTTAGGAGCCTATGTGACCTCTGCATCCCTATGGATCTGAGCTCACATTCTGTGGCCGTAAGTAGGAAAGTTCCAAGCTGCCCCAATATCTTCCCAGGTGTAGCATAGAGTATATTGTCCAGCCTCCCTTCAGAGGATGGAACATTCTCTACCATTGTTGAGCCAAGTTGAGGGCAAGGTCCTATGGGGGTCCACAAAGGGGTCTCTTTTGTTGTTCCTGATAGAAATGACCTGTAACAATGGAGAGAGGGATTTATTCGAGGTCTAGGCCCATCATGTCTGTTTGGGAATCTCAGGACTCCCTGATTAGGGCCCCTACTATCATTGTTTAATATTTGTTTGTTTAATATTTCATGATCTAAGTTTTAAGTTGTAGAGCTAATTTATAGCAAAATTCAAGACAAATGTGTACAAGTGATGCTATTGTTTAGCTTTATATCATATATTCTAATTTGCAGTTCTGTGACAAATGAGAAAACCTGCTATTGGCAAGAAGCTGTGAGTGCTGTGGCCAGCAGCCATGAAGTCCTTATCAGCTGGCAGAAGAAAATTCACTCTGCTTCTACCTGTCATTTATGGATGGCTTCTATCATATTGTCAATCAAATTTATTAGAGAAGTATAAAGACTAATAACTTTAAAAGGAATTTCTTAGAACTTACTGTTCTCCATGGGTCCTCTTGTAAACATGCTATTTGCATGCATGCCAGGAGACTGGAAATGAGAGGCAGATATTTGAGCAATTGTCTAAAGGCATTCTCTCCACTATGGAGACAGAATGGCAGTCATAACTCCTGTCCTCTGTATTGTTAGATGTGGGAGGTTATCTGCCTGGTAATCAGCAAGATACTTAGTTGTGTAAATGATTCCTGAGGTGCATGTTTTTACTTTTGTGGCTATATAAATAAAATCATACCATTGTGTAAGGTATTTGTATGAGCATAGCTTCTTTACTTGATTATTTGTTCACTTACAGGAGAGAAGTGTGTTAAATAGGCCACCTAGGCATCATTTGAAATATTTGTGGTGCCTTTCTTGGTTGAGATAAGGTTTAAAGGAGATGCAGTTATCTGGGGTTAACTTTTTTCTACTTTTATCTGATGGGACAGAAAGAAATTGAAAGGGAAGGGGGAGCTAGAGAAGGAGAGAGAAATAGAGACATCTGTATACACGTTTCACCATCCCTCCTGCAGGTGGGGAGTGGGGGCTCTAATCTGGGTCCTTGCATATGGTATTGTCTGTGCTCAGTTGGGTGTGCTGCTGCCTAGCCCCTGGGGTTAAGTTAATTGAATTTTTTAATTGAAGTTTTTTTCCCCACATAGAAGGTGAAATCATTATGCATTGTAATCTTTCAAGAAATTTTCTTGCACTTACTATAATAAAAATTAGTGTCTGCTTCGAGTTCTGCACCCTATAATGATCCTGGGTCCATACTCCCGGAGGGATAAAGAATAGGAAAGCTCCAGTGGAGGGCATGGGATGTGGAACTCTCATGGTGGGAACTGTGTGGAATTGTACCTCTTCTTATCCAACGGTCTTGTCAATCATTAATAAATCAGTTAAAAAATTAGTGTCTGTAATGGATAGAACATATTCATCAAAAACTACAGTTTTCATAAATTATTAAGTCATTTCTGCAGCCTGTAATCAAGGTTTGGTAGCAGCAGCTTGTGGTGAGGTAGATTTTGGTAAAGCAGAAAGACATCTAGAAGATAATTGGAACAGCACCATAGGAATTAAGAAAGGTGATCTTTAGACTTTTCTGTGTGCCTTTTAATTTATCAATAAATTATTTCTTTCCCAGACTATGCCAGTTATTTTTAACCGCATAATAAGCTCTTATTCATTATAACTGGCCATGTTCTATTATAAATAAATTAGAGTATTTCAGAGGGTTACCCCACTTTCTGCCTTCTCTTTGTTCTGAGAAGTGAAAGAACACAGCCAAGGAAGGCCAAAACCAATTAGCATGCACTCCAATCCTAGTCCTGACTTCAGCTCTCAGTACTGATTCTGTTAGAAGAATATTGGAGACCCAAAGGGACACTTTTTTGTTGAAGGTTCATTAGGATTATGTATTTTTAATTAGTGATTTAATCTTGATTTACAAAATTATAAGATAATAGAAATATAATTCCACAATGTTCCCACCACCAGAGTTTTGTGGCTCCATTTCCTCCAATGGAACTGCAGTCTCTCTCCCAAGTTTGCAGATATGGGCTGATTTTATACCTATAACTATATCTAAATCTATATATTTTGCCCATTTTTCCTATGGTCTTGCCTTCACTTCTTTTCTAAGTCACACCTGTACCTATTACTACTTCCCAGTGAAAGGGACACTATTATTATTATTTATGATTTTAATGGAGGGTTAATGGTTTATAGTATAGTTGTTGACACATGGGTACAATTTATTTTTTGTTTTTATTATTTATTTTATTAGTGACTTAATAATGATTGACAAGATTGTAGTATAAGAGTGGTACAATTCCATGCAATTCCCATACCCAGAGTATATCCCCTCCTCTTCACTGGAAGTTAGCCTATTCTTTATTCCTCTGGAAGTATGGGCCAAAGATCTTTATGGGATGCAGAAGGTGGGATGTCTGGCTTCTGTACTTGCTTCTCCGCTGTACATGGGCATTGACAGGTTGATCCATACCCCAGCACATGGGTACAATTTGTAATCTCCCTATGATAGATGTCTGCAACACACTCTCACCCCCCAAATTAAGTTTTCTTCTGCCATCATGAACCAGGACCACCAGGCTCTCTCCACTTGTTCTTTTCCCATTTTTCCACAAAGTCCTCTTCTTTGCTGCAATACACCATACCCAATCCAAGTTTCACTTTGTTTACCCTTTCTGTCCTTGTTTCTTAAGTTCTACCTGTAAGTGAAGCCAGATATTTGTCCTTCTCTCTTAGGCTTATCTCACTTAACACACTGCCTTGAAGTTCCATCCAAGATGGGGCAAAGTAGATGACATCATCATGCTTAACTGCTGAGTAGTATTGTGTATATACACCACAGCTTTCTCATCCACTCATCTGTTGTTGGGCATCTGGGTTGCTTCCAAATTTACCTTAGGACAGATTCTGCTGCTATGAACATGACGACACTCCGATCCACCCACCCCCGGCTGGATGAGCCTCACCAAATGGTTTTAGATGAAATTGTTGGCTGTTCTTGTATTGGCCTTAAGGTGTTGAGGTGTGCCCTGGAGTAAGTTGTAGGAGTCCTTGAAGGAATTCATCTTCTTCTGGTTCTTGATCACTCTTTTTACACCTACATCCCTATGACTAGCCTCAGTTGTTGCGTTTTGTGGTGTCTTCTCCTGGGAAGCCAGTGGAGGTTTCACCAGTCTGAGTGAGAGAGCATTTACAGCTGACTGTGCTGCATCCCTCCAGCACCCAGTTTTCCAGTCCTTTGCTTGTTCTCTTAGTGAGAAATAAGCCAGGAAATGGGACAGAGTCCACACCCAAAACAATAAAATATGTTTAAGATGAGTGTTTTTTTTTTTTTTTTTTTAGTTAGCTCTCTTATCTTCTCAACTTCATCATTCCATTCCCGCCAGCTTTCAGTAATATGTATTCTAGATTGAAAGTCAACATAGCATTTTTTTCCCTTAAAATAACATCTGGGAGGTTTGTATGCTCAGACAATTCTAAAGTGGCAGCTTGAAATTGAGTGTGAGTGGTTCTACTCCCTCCCCTTTGTGGTAGGATCTTGAACATCAAGGTGTGCGTGTTTGGTTTGAGATCCACTTAGCTGCCTGATGTTTGTAGTTTTTTCTCAGAGTTGACTCTTGCTGCTAATGAACATGATCATTTATACAGTGTCGCTGGAGTATAGGCATGCTAAATAATTGATTGGGCCATGGCAGGTAGACAAGCCAAATGCAGTCTCTTTGTTGCTATGGTAATACATTTGGTTTGAGGGGACTGTTTGTCATTTGGAGCACATGGATCTGGCACATGTGACATAATTGCCTGTCATTGAGGCAGTTGGAGGGGAAAATCAACTTAAGAAGAGGTGGCATTTTGAAGCAAATTAATATATGTTTCAGAGAGTTCTTGGGCTTACCATTGCAGAATGACTTATCATTATTATTTTTCCTATTAAAAACCTCATTCTTATGAGCTAATGTAACCACATAGGGAATGAACCAAGTAAGTAACAGATTTGTTTACTTGCTAACATGGCGAGGATTTGATCATTTATCGTGTAAAATGGTTATTGCGTGAGGTTTACAGTCTTCCCTCCATTATCCCTAGGAGGACTCCCTCTAAGTGGAATCGATGCCACATTTATTAAGGATCCTGAAGGGAGAGGACAACTTGTTTTCTCTCCTTCATTCTCTTTTAAAAAACCCACGGAAATCCTTCAAAATTAGGGTTATATATATTCATTCTTTCAGCAAATATTTATGAAGCCATCAGCTCTCAGGGCGTGGGAGTACAGTGTGAACACAGCAGGTGTAGCTCTGCTCACGAAGGTTAGATTCTAGTGGGCAAAGCCCTCGTGTCTTTGAGTTCCCCAACAGCCCTGTTTTTTACCTTTTAGAAAACTTCAAAATGAGTTTAGTTAGGTTTTGTAATAGTTTCTTTCTTCTTCCTTCCCAATCACAGCATCTTAATAATGCTTTTTCCTCTCAGTGGCTTATCAGCATCATCTGTCAACAGCCAGCACAAAAGCAGGTGAAAGCTTAAGTGACATGAGCACAAGTCCTTCCACGTTCTTCCTGTCCTTCGCTGGGAGGCCGGCTGAGCAAGGTGATACAAGCTTTCTTATGTCATTATGTGTGGAGGTTGTAGCAGGGGAGCAATCACAGCTACTCCTCTACCCTCTACTGAAGGCTGGTCCATCTCTATTCCTATTCGAGGGAGGGTCATCCTCTGCAGTGGAGTTTGCAACTTCTGGAGGGATGCATGGGAGTGGTGAGAGAGGAAGGGGACACTTGCCTGTCCAGCCAGATCTGCTGCATCAACCCTGGTGATCAGTGGGGTGACAGATGTCTCAGCCAGATCACCTTCATATCTGCTATGTCTTTTGTTTTGTTTTGTTTTATTTACCAGTGCACTGCTCAGCTCTGGCTTGTAGTGGTGCAAGGGATTGAACCTAGAACTTTGGAGCCTTAGGCATATGAGAGTCTGTTTGCATAACCATTATACTATCTCCCCTGACCTCTACCATTATTTATTTTTATTTCTTTCTTTATTTTTATTTCCTTATTGGGGATTACCACTTTACAGTTGACAGTAAACATAATAGTTTGTACATGCATAACATTTCTCAGTTTTCCACATAATAATACAGCTCCCACTAAGTCCTCTGCCATCATGTACCAGGACCTGAATTCTCACACCCCCCCCTCCAGAGTCTTTTACTTTGGTGCAATACGCCAACCCCAGTTCAAGTTCCTTTTAGTGTTTTATCTTCTGATCTTGTTTTTCAACTTCTGCCTGAGAGTGAGATCATCCCATATTCATCCTTCTGTTTCTGACTTATTTCACTTAACACGACTTTTTCAAGCTCCATCCAAGATGGGCTGAAAATAGTGAATTCACCATTTTTAATAGCTAAATAGTATTCCATTGTGTATATATACCACACTTGCTCAGCCACTCATATATTGTTGGACACCTGGGTTGCTTCCAGGTTTTGGCTATTACAAATTATGAAAATAGGTATACATAAATCTTTTTGGATGGGTGTGTTGGGTTCCTTAGAATAAATCCCCAGGAGAGGAATTGTAGGATCCTAGGGTAGGTCCATTTCTAGCCTTCTGAGAGTTCTCCAGACTGTTCTCCTCTCTGACATCTTTTGTTGGGGCACATTAAAAAAAGCTAATTAAATGCCAGAAGGCAGTTTACAACATTTTTACATGTTATGTTGTATTATTATTGTATTGTATTATTTTTGATAGAGACAGTGGAATTGAAAGGGAAGGGGGAGCTAGAGATGGAGAGCAAAAAGAAGAGAGACACCTGCAGCACTGCTTCACTGCTTGAGAAGCTTCCTCCCTACAAGTGGGGACCAGGGTCTTGAACCTGGACCCTTGAGCACTGTAATGTGTGTGTTCAACCTGGTGTGCCACAACCTAGCCCCTCAATAGTTTTGTTTTATAGAGAAGGAGCCAGACCTGTAGAATTGAAAAGATAACACAGAAGAATCACTACTGTTAATCAAGCCTTCAGAATCTGGAATCCTAAACCATTTCCTCTCTACTCCTTTCTTCTTTTTTCTTTAAGAAAAGATTTACTTATTTATTTTATGTGTGTGAGAGATAGAGATCCTGGGAGACCAGAGCATGACACTGGTATTTGAGGTGCCAAGAACCAGACCTGGGGCCTCAGTTGTGTAGAGCTTGTGCTCAACCTGCTGAGCTGTCTCCCTGGACACTCTCTCACTCATTTCTGAGAGCATGCACCAGAGAGTAGCCCACTCTTAACATCGAGTGGAGTCTTGCCACTCTCAGATGATGGAAGAGAGAGCCCACTCTAGGAGCAGCTGGGAGCTGAGGCATAATGGGTTATGATAGTGGTGCGCTAATGCAGAACTAATGGATGCAGAACTCTATCGGGTGTTTTAATTTGAAGTGTCAGGCAGTGGGAAGCCACCATAGGCTTCTGAGAAGAAGCTTAACACAAGCAAATTAACACTCAAGGGACAGATGCAGGGATAGTTGCTGCTGGTGTCAGTCAGCATGGCTGGGGTCAGGAGGGCAGCAAGAAATGACCTTAGAAAGGAAGTCTTGCCTATCTGATACACAGATACTGGAGGCTCTTGGATGTTTTTATTTGTTATAATAATAAATACATGACAGAAACAGAAATCAAATTCTCAAGTGGCAGCCCGGCTCCATCTCCTCTGATCAAAATGAACTTTCTGACACTGAATTTTGATGATGCTTCCTATTCATTTTCACTCAATGATGCATCATTCTAAGGTTATTTAATGCCCACCCCATGGACCTGCTCCCCAGCCCTAGCCCAGATTGAAAGTATTATTTTTTAAACATTTATTTACTAGTATAAAAAAGAGAATGAAAAAATATCAGAGCGCCATTCTGGTACATGTGATGCTAGGTATCAAACTCATGATCTCATGTTTGAGAGTCCAGTACCCTATCCACAGTGCTACCTCCCGGGCTACAAAATAGGTTGAAATCAAGAGAACCTGGATAGATTAAACAGAATGGGGAAAGGATTCTGGTGTTCATCTGGGCCTTAGCCTAGACCCAGACCAGAAATCAGAACACCAACTTAGCACTTGATTTTATTTATTTCTGTCTCTAAATTGACTTTCATTCCACACCACTGAATTAGGCTGTTTCTAGCTCTCAAATTTATGTCCCAGTTATTGGAGCAACTAGAGAAACTCATTTAGCACTTTCCAGTTCTGATTTAAATTCCTCATAGAGAAGATTTCATTGGTTCAGCCCACTTTTCAGTCTGGCCAGGAAAGATAGGAGCCAGGGCAGTCAGGCTCATGTGATGCCAGATCCCATCCTTGAACTGGGGTGGGGGGGATTTTGAGGGGGCAGAGGAGAGGACTTGGACACACATTCCCAGTAAATTGAAAGGCCCTATTTAAAGTAATCTAAGTTTCTAAAAAGTTATTTGCCATATGTTACATAAATATTGTGGAACTCTTTTGTCTTCGGGCTATCATTGGGGCTCAGTGACAGCACTACAAATCCACTGCTCCTGGCAGCCATTTTTCTCATTTTATTGGATAGGACAGAGAGGAGAGGAGACAGGAAGAGAGAGAGAAAAATAGACACCTGCAGACTTGCTTCACTACTTGTGAAGCGTTCCTCCCCCCACACACACACACAAAAGGAGCTGTGGGCTCAAATCAGGATCCTTGAACTTCATACTATGTTCACTTAAGTTGGTGTGCCACTGCTAGGCCCCCCAATTTTTTTTGATGGTGACACAATGATGAATTAAATCTGTCTGGTTCATTTTTTGCCACTTTCATTATATAAAAATAATTCAGGACTCTTGATTAGACTTGAAGCCAGTATTTTGCTGTACACTTCTGTACTTTCAAACCCTACTGGGAAATGAACTTTTGTTTTAACATTGGGGGCAAAAAGTTAAAAATTCTGTAAATGCTTGAGCATTAATGTCCTGGCAATTAAGATGTGAAAATTTTGGGCGGGGGGAGGTGGGTGGTGGCACACCTGGTTGAGTGCACGTATTACAATGCGCAAGGGCCCGGGTTCGAGCCCCTCATCTCCACCTGCAGGGGGAAAGCTTTGTAAGTGGTGAAGCAGTGCTGCAGGTGTCTCTCTCCCTCTCTGTCACCCCCTTCCCTCTTGATTTTTGGTAGTCTCTATCCAATAAATAAATATTTAAAAAATTTTAAAAGAAGATGTGAAATCTCATGCATTAATGTTTTCATCATAAAATCACATTGATCTTGATTGTGTTTACGGCCTTGCCAGAGAGGCTTGGAAATGAATAACCTTGAGATATTCAGACCTCAGAAGGTTTACTAGCTTCAGAGATTCTGATTTTATTTATAGGCTGCAGGAAAACACTCAATGAAGTTTTCTGTGATTCACTGCTTATCACCTTGAGCTATTGCCACTCAGTGCTGGGGAGACATTGAATTTTGTGCAGTGAGAGAATAGAATAAAAGCCGGGCAGCTCAGAACAGTGGCTTAGAGTGTGGTTATCTCGGCTATTCCTTATACCACATCGAATGGAGCCAGGCCAGTGGCTTCAGATCGGAGTCCTTTCTGCTCCCTCCCACTCCCTTGAGGATTGAAAACTTTGCCAAAACAGCAGCTGTATTGAGTCCACTTCTTTTAGTGACTGAAGGTAAGAGCTGACAGAAACAGCAGTTTTCAAACACACAGATGAGTAGTGGTCTGTTGAAAAATAAATCGAGATAAATTATGCTTGGCCAGTTGGAGTGCCCCTGACTCCCTCCCCAGGTTTGATTGATGCAGAAGTGCTAGTCTGCTGCCCATTTCAAATATACCACAATCACGTTTTCTGTGTTCTATGCATATGTGAGAGGCACTGAAGCAGGTAGCTGTGAAATGTACGTCAAGGGTGTTGACTGAAACCCATTGTCCATTCTGTTGAAATATCGAGCCCACATGTTTATATCAGAAATGCAAAGTAGAACAAATGGAGTTTGCAAGCCAGATAATAAAATAAATGATAAATGGAGTGGGACCCCAAGGTGCTTCCAAAAAGCTGGCTGGAATTGGAGACCAGGCTCAGAGGAGCTGGGCGATGGGGGTGGCTCCCTGGAATGGCTCCTGCATGATTGATGCAACTAGTTATTTCAGCTGTCACTTTCTAAATTATGTATTTGGGTGGGGGAAAAGGGAAGCTTTGCTTTAATGATTTTTTAGCGGGGAGGGGGTTCTGTTCTTTTGTTTCTGAAGGGGCTTGAAGGAGTCTGCTTTTTCATTCTTTATTAAAAACTTATCTCAAAGAGACAAACAGCAACATTTGTCTTTGTTTCAATCTCAAGAAGTGGGATAGTGTTATTTTTTTTTCCCACAGAGAAGGACATTTGGACTTCACTGGGGACCCCTCTTCAGGGAGCACCCAGCAGGTATCACAGGCTTGTCTGCACCCGCTTACCCCCAGCACTGTCCTTTGGGAACCTGGATCTGGGAAAGACACCCTGAGCTCCTCTCTGGACCATGCCCTCCCCTGATAGCCTTCCCATTCTCTATCTCTCTGGGAGTATGGATCCAGGGTCGTTGTGGTGCTTTGGTATTTTTAACTGGAACAGTGCTTAGCTCTGGTTTATGGAATCTCAGAGTCTTAGGCATGGGATCTTTTGCATAACCCACTCTATCTTCCTGATCCTCTACAGAGAGAGAGAAAGAGGGAGGGAGAAAGGAGAGAGGAGAGAGGAGAGAGGAGAGAGAGAGAGAGAGGAGAGTGAGAGAGAGAGAGAGAGAAGAGAGAGAGAGAGAGAACCCCCACCCTGCCGCCAGGATTATTGCTGGAGCCTGGTACTTTTTTTTTTTTTGTTCGACAGAGACAGAGAGAAATAGGCGAGAGGAGGTAGAGGTGGAGAGAAAGAGAGATACTTGTAGCACTGCTTCACCACTTGTAAAGCTTTCCCCCTGCAGGTGAGGACTGGGGACTTTGATAGCTTCTTGTTCTTGGCTCTCTCCAGCTCTTGTTCCACCCTCCACATGGCCTCTCACAACTCCATCTCAAGGAAAAAGGTTTTCTAAGAGAACTTCCCAGATTTAAGTTACTGAAAAACAAATAGTTAAAGCTCCATGCTTTGTAGTCCTGACAGTTCTCACTATATAGTAGAGCTGAACTGGGGCTGGGGCTGGGGCTGGGGCTGGGGGTTTTCAAAGTGTGGACCCTTCACCTGAGCTGAGGAACACGAGGGGCAGACACTCCTGGGGTACACCCTATCAGCCCTGCTCACCCCGAATACACAGCTTCCCCTCGCAAACTGTCTCCCTCTTTGGGGTGTTGTGATTTTTTTTCCAGCACTCAGAGGCTGGAGCCCTCAGCCCAGAGCATCATGGGAACCATACACAGAAGTCACGAACGAATGACTTCCATGTCAAGTCAAGTGTCTGTAGTTCCCCTGCCTCTGCTCAGGATGGCACCTTCTGGCTGAGTCATGTTCCTCCTGCTGCAGACTCAACACATCTTTTCCCCCTAGTTTTAGGAGCCTTAGTAGAGGAAGGGATGTTTTATGATACCTGTTTGGGAGAATTGTTTGAAATCCTCTTTGGGCTTCTCTAGCTACTTAGTGCTCAGCCCCTGTAACTCTGGTATTTTCTAGTCTCGTGAACTGTGCTTTGGGAAAATAAAGACGCAGTAGCTGTCAGCTCTGTCCTGTCCCTGCATCCCTCCTCTTGATGACAGTGCCTCTTTATTGGCCATGTAGCTATGGACACAGTATGGATTTTGAAGTCAGACAGATCTGTGTTCAGTTCCCTACCCAGACATGTCTTGGCTCAGTGACCTTTGACAAGTCACTTGTCCTCTCTGAACTGGGGTATTTGAAAGCACCTAGTGCCGTGCATGGCACAGGCAGTGACTCAAGAAAAGACAGGTACCAGTAATAGTTTGTAATATTTTGCCTCATGGACATCTCTGCCAGGTCTTTTCAGGGCTGCTCATGCTTGTATTTCCCAAAGGGGGGAGCTCTTCACTTTGAGCTGCTGAGGCAGCTTCCAGGGACAGGGGGACTCATATATGGCCCTTTTGTTTATATTCTGTTTGTCATCCTAGGGTTTGAAGCTTTTTTCAAATGTTATGGAGAAAAATTCTGCATGAAGATAATTATTGTGTTTTTAATGTAGATGGAAACGGAGGTGCTTTAATTAGTAATGTGCGAGCAACCCTTTCAATAAGGTGAAATGCACTCTTTTTTTTTTTAAAGGCCTTCATCTACTTGGTCATAATTAGGGACATGCAGGCATAACATATGCTGACTTGTACACTTTCACTAGGTAATCAGGATTGAATGACCCAGTGAGCCGTCTGCCAGGGGAACGGGTTTCTATTTTTTTTTTTTTGTCTTTTCTTTTCTTTCCTCTAGATAGAGGGTGAGAAAGACAGGGGGGGGGCGGGGGGAGGCAGAAAGGAGAGTCATTGTAACACACATTCCCCTGTAGGCATTCCCGTGTGTGACCCAGGGCTCAAACCTGGGTCTTTGGTCATGGTAACTTGTGCTCTCTACCAGGTGAGCCACTTGCTGGCTCCTAGGTTCCAGCTTTTTTTTTTTTTTTTTTTTTGAGGGGAGAAGGTGATGTGAGAAAGGGGGTGGAGGAGGAGTAATTTTGCTTTTTTCTTTCCTCTCCTATTTTTCTCCATGACTCTATTTGTTGTTTTTTTAATTTTTTAATTTAATTTATTTATAAAAAAGAGAACATTGACAAAACCATAGGATAAGAGGGGTGCAAGTCCATACAGTTCCCACCACCAGAACTTCGTATCCTATCCCCTTCCCTGATAGCTTCCCTATTTAACCCTCTGGGAGTATGGACCTAAAGTCATTGTGGGATGCAGGAGGTGGAAGGCCTGGCTTCCCTGTTGAACATGGGCGTTGACTGGTCAATCCATACTCCCAGCATGCCTTTCTCTTTCCCTAGTGGGATGGGGTTTTGGGGAATCAGAGCTCCAGGACACATTGGTGGGGTTGTGTGTCCAGGGAAGTCTGGTTGGCATCATGCTAGCATCTGGAACCTGGTGGCTGAAAAGAGAGTTAACATATAAAGCCAAACAAATTGTTGACAAGTCATGAACCTAAAAGCTCGAATAGTGCAGATGAAGAGTGGGGGGGGGGTCCATTTTGTAGATAGCTAGTAGGAATATTTTAGTTGTATTCCAAAGGACCCATGGCTATACTAGGTTTTTTTTTTTTTTTTTTCTTTTCCCTGAGCCTGAAATCTGATATGCAAGTAGATCCAAGTTATTGTCTGGGGAGATGATGTCATAGCTGGTAAAAGGACCAAAAAGCTGGATCAGGGAAGAGAATAGCTCCCTAGTATGGGAAAGGTGTATAAATATTGTTGACTGTAAACCCCATCGATTTGATATGATGGGTCCCATATTCAACTTAGGAGCCTTGTGATCTCTGCATCCCTGTAGATCCAAGTTCATATTCTGTGGTTATGAGTAGGAACGTTCCAAGCTGTCCCAATATCAGGACCCATCTTCCTTAGGTGTAGCATAGAGTGTGTTGTCTAGCCTCCCTTCAGAGGATGGAATATTCTCTACCACTGTTGATCCAAGTTGAGGGCAAGGTGCTATGGGGGCCCACAAAGGGGTCTGTTTTGTTGTTCCTGATAGAGATGACCGGTAACAATGGAGAGAGGGATTTATTTGAGGGCTAGGCCCATCATGTCTCTTTGGGAATCTCAGAATACCCTGACTAGGGCCCCAGCTGATGGGGTGGCCTGAAAGTGACTAAAGAGTCATCATTAAAATATTCCAGTCTCTTGCCCTTGTTCAGCTTTTGTGGTCCTTGCTTTGATAAGGATAGCTTGGGAGTGAGTGAGGGAAGTATAATAGGAAGTAGGTGAGGAGGGTATCTAAGTCTAAGTAGACACTATTTCATTAGGAACTTTATACTGACTCATTGCAGACTATTGTGTACTTTTCCTTTCAGGTATATATTTTGCCCTAATTTATGGGTACATCTGAACATATGTCCTATCTCATGGGACTTGGTCTATATCTAGGTTTTGGGACTTTGTTAGGAAGTGAACATGAGTCTATTTGGTGTTCATCTAAAACAGTACAGCTGTATATTTTTAAGCCTTTTTTTTTTTTTAAATTGTGTCTGAATTAACTGAGGGCCTTTCTGGTCCTTTATATCCTTAGAGGAAAGAGAGGAGAGACACCAGGGCTCTGCTCCACCATTCATGGAGCTACTCCTGGTGCTGTCCATGATGTCCTCATTTGGTGCTGGGGATTGAACCCAGGGCCTCCTCACACACAATAGGGAATTTGTTTTATCTGCTGAGTCATCTCCCAGCCCAAGGCTGTGTTTTTTTGTTTTTTTTTTTCCCCAAGGCTGTGTTTTTTAAGAGAACTCCTCTGCTGCATTTTCCTCATCCTTGCCTTGTTAGCCAGTCTGGCTAAAATCCCTGTGTTAGAAAATAAGTTTCATATGATACTATTTGGGGAGTGTTTGTGATGATTAATAATGGAAATGCTAGGGGTCACACCAAGAGAGACAGAAGAAAAAAAGTGAGGAACTTGGGGCAGGATAGTTAATATAATTATTATGCCATGAGACTCTCCTGCCTGAGGTGCCAAAGTCACAGATTCAATCCCCCACATCATTAGCTGGGGCTTATGGTGCTTTGGTAAAAAAGGAAAACAAACAAAACAGTGAAGAACTTGAGGACTTAAAGGAGTTGTTAATTTCTTCTCTCCCCTCATTCAAATTTTAAAAACAATTAATAAGAGAGATATAGATAGATAGGTAGATAGATAGAGAGAGAGAGAGCCACCAGAGTACTGCTCAGCTCTGGCTTATGGTAGTACTAGGGACTGAACCTGGGACTTCAGAGTTTCAGGTATGAATGTCTTTTGCAGAACTATTATGCTGTCTCCGTAGTCTTCTACCCCTCAGTTTTAAAGACTCTGAGCTCCACAGGAAAAGAGACAATGCTTGCCTTGTTCTAGCACTGAGCCTGGTGCAGAGTAGTATCTGTTACAAAATTGATGAGAATTGGAGGCTCCTTAGATAAATTACGTTGTTGTCCACAGGGAGGGAACTCCTGCCAGATTCTCAATCTACAGAGACTGGCAAGAGATATGTAAAAGGGAGCCAGGTAAAGAAGGCAAGAATTAAAAATAAATAACATAAGAATATATTAGGAAGTATAGGAAGTTATAAAATGGAAAATGTCAATTTTCCTTTCTGGCAATTCATATGGAAGGAGCATAGACGGAGTATGTGACTATCTGGCATTGCAGAACTCATTGCTGTTTCCTTGTTTTTCAAAAAGCAGAGGTTGATCAGCTGCATAACAATTTTGTTATTGTTTGGTCTGTAATTTTTTTTTTTTTTTGGTTCTTTTCTTGCTTAAACTGGGATGACTTTTCAAGCTCAGATTCTCATTTTTTCCCTTTTCCACCTTAGGCTTATAGTTGCTATGTTGAATTATCATTAATTTCAAAGCAAGTTTCCTTGCAGTTAGTGCAGATTATGTAAATAAAAATCCTCTTTCTTTTTCCCCCTCCCTCCCTTTCTTCTTTTCTTCCTTTCTTCTCCATCTCTCCTACTCTCTCTCTCCCTCTCTCTCTCTCTCTCTCTCCCTCCCTCTCTCCCCCCCCCTCTTATCTCCCCCCCCCCCTCTTGCCACAGTACTCTTTAACTATGGGTAGTGCTGGGGAATGAACCTGGGACTTCTGGTCCTTCTGGCATGAAAGTCTGTTGAGCTAAAATTGGTGCTCTCTCCTAGCCCCTAATCCATTTTTATTTGCCAAATTCTTTGTATATATTAATTGAGTAAAAAAACTTGTACAATCAGGGGCTGTGGAGGTAGTTTAGTTCAGCAGACAGAATATAAGGCTGGTTCTGAGACTCCAGGTTTTATGCCTGGCACTATATATATGCTAGAACAGGGATCTGCTCTTCATTCTAACTCTCTCTCTCTCTCTCTCTCTCTCTCTCTCTGTGTGTGTGTGTTTGTCTCTCTTTCAAAGTATATAAATGAATTTTTTAAAAAGAAGAAGAAACAAACATAAAAACAATGAGTATAACCAGTATCTTCACTTGGTAGGACTTTGTGAGTTTTTAGCTACTTTCCCAGTCACATCCTCTATCCTGCAGCCTCCATGGACTGACACCTTTTGTGGCTTGTTCCCCAAGCTGCTCCATTGCTGATGTATGGAAGAGCTACAGAGGCCCCTGGAATAAGAGAGGAGGAGTGAATGCTCCTTGAGCACCAGAACCCTTTCCAGCAGCATATGGGGTGGGCTTTCTGCTTTCATATCCTGAATCCTCTGAGAGAATATGGTAGTGCTGGCTTTCTGGCTGGCGTGAAAAGGTAACAGGAGGCCTCTCCAGAGGAACAGGAGAACACAAACTGTCACCTAACTTCCTGTCTTCTCCACTCAAGAGTGGCACTTTCCTTAAAGGAGAGAGGTGAAACCCACCTGTCTTTCCTCTTGAGAAGAAAACACACATCAGCATACCTTGGTGATGTCTCACTGGGGGGACGACAACACTAGTGACCATCATTTGATTATTGAGGGTGGGGAGAGGTCAGTCCAGCCGTGTGCCATGGGCTGAAGCACATTAGCATTGATTTGGGTGGCACAGTCAATGTATTCCCATAGCCCATTGGAACACATATTGTGATGGCCAACTATGTGGGCGTCTAGAAAAATCAGTTTTGAAAAATCTCTAAAGTATGCCCACAGACTTGTTTACCAGCCCATCTGTGATTATTTATTGATCATAGACCATGTGACCAGAGCTGGCCGGCCCCTGCTTGGGCAAACTAGCAAAATGTGGCCTGGGGTTTCTGAACTGTCACTCTGTTTCTGATTTAGGTTATTAAGGAAAGCCCATTTACCCCGAAATCAAGACAGATCGCCTATGGGAGTTGTTAGTGGAAATTCATCTGTCTGCTCTGTCATCTTAGGGAAGGTGCCACGTTCCTACTTTCAGCAATGGATTATGCACAATCAACGGTGATGAATGTACGAGCATTTTTAATTAGTCTTCATGCCCTCTGTCTAATGCAATCAGAAACCCTCTATCAGAGGAGAGATTTATAATCAATCATTCATCATCTTCTTAGGTGGGGATATAAACCCATTTGCTTTTAGCCGGCAACTTAAAATATCTGCTCTAGAGAATTATTATTTAACCAGGCGGGTATCTATAAACCAAGTATATTTTGAGCCCCTAGACTTAAGCCTCAAATTGCAGATTGCTTTGATTAAGTGTAATTGTGTGAATTAAGATGTCTCTAGCCTTCACTGTGTGTAGAGAAAATCTACCAACAAAGTTGTTCAGTGAATGAGACTGATGTCTAGAAGATGGAGTTCTGGGCCTAGCTTTGTGAACCCTGATTTTTTTGATGCATAGAAATAGCTGGCATAAAGCAAAACAAAATAAAATATAAAATAAAACAAAATAATTAAAAAATAAAATCACTAGTAATAAAAGAAGAAAAAAAAGCTGGTGTTGAAGTCCTCATATGTCATTGTTAAAGTTATATAATTTGTAATCAAACAGCAACAACACAGGATTTTTGGACTGTTTAGTATGTGCTGGGCATAAGGTTGCAGCGCTGTGCTGTTTACAGCTGGCATCTGAGGCTGTACCTCCTTTTATTCCCACATGGCCCCATAAGGGAGTTACTGTCAAAAACACCAGCCTGTCTCTGGTCTGGTGAGGAGGTAGATCTGAGTAGGATAAAGATCCAAAGATGTCAGATATGTTTTCATAGGAATCATCTAAATAAAGATCTCAGAGTTGAATACAGGCCTATAGGAATGATCTTTAGTTTGCACTGGTGAATTGGACAAAGTTCTGTCTCCCCATCTGCAGGGGGTTCACTTCACAAGTGGTGAAGCAGGTCTGAAGGTGTCTATCTTTCTCTCCTGTTCTATCTTCTCCTCCTCTCTCACTTTCTCTCTGTCCTATCCAACAACAACAACAGCAGTAACAACAATAGCAATAATAACAAAAAGGACAACAAAAATGGGAAAATTGGTCTCCAGGAGCAGTGGATGCGTAGTACAGGCACCGCACCCCAGTGACAACCCTGGAGGCAAAATAGTAATAGTAGGAAGAGGAGGAGGAGGAGTAGGAGGAGTAGTAGTAGGAGGAGGAGGAGGAGGAGTAGGAGGAGGAGGAGGAGTAATAATAAATAAAATCGTGCAATTAAAGTCAACTCACCAAGTGAAGAATTATAATTGGGGCTGGTTGGTGGTGCACCTGGTTGAGTGCATATGTTACAGTGCACAAGGACCTAGGTTCAAGTCCTTGGTCCCCTCCTGCTGGGGGAAAACTTCACAAGTGGTGAAGTAGTTCTGCATGTGTCTCTCTTTCTCCCTGTCTGCCACCCTCTTCCCTCTCAATTTCTGGCTGTCTCTATCCAATAAATAAATAAATAAATATAATAAAAACAATTAAAAATAATTATAATTTAACTGATGTTCAGTTAATTTCTCCATTCTGATCTTTTCTCTTCCCCAAATTGGAACTTTCCTGAATGCAAGAGCAAGATAATCTTCTTTAAAATGTTTTACTAGTGATTTAATATTGATTTATAGGATTTTAAGATAATAGGGGTATAATTATACACAGTTCCCAACACCAGAGTTCTGTGTCCCATCTCTTCCATTGGAAACTTCCCTGTTGTTATCCCTCTGGGAGTATGAACCAAAATTCTTTTTGGGGTACAGAAGGTGGGAATTCTTTTTTAATTGCTTCTCTGTTGAACATGGGTTTTGGCAGGTTGATCCATACCCACAGCCTGTTTCTATCTTTCCCTAAGGTGTAGGACTCTGGAGAGCCAAGGTTCTAGGAAGTATTGCTGAGGTCATCTGCCCAGGGAAATCAGGATGGAATCATAGTAACATCTGGAACTTGGTGACTAAAATGTAGTAAGATGGAAAGCAGGACAAAAATGTTTAATAAACAAGAACCATAAAGTGGGAATAGAGCAAATGAAAGTAGGGACCTTAGGGTAGAAGGAAGTTAGGATATTTTAGGAATGTTCCTAGGAGACTATGTCCTAATAACCTATGCTCTAACATGGAGGTTAACTAGAAATATTGTCTGGGAAGATGGTGTCAGACTTGGTAGTAGAACTAAGAAGCAGGATCAAGGCAGATAGTTGCTTGTAAATTTGAAGATCTATAAATGCAATTAACTTTCCACCACAATGATCTAACCTGGGGTCTATATCTATTCATATTTAGCACAGGAGCCTGTACAACTTTTGAGTCCCTGTCAAACTGAGCTTACAGTTCATATTCACAGCTAGGAACATTCTAGGCTGCACTGATTTCAGAGCTACTCTTCCCTGAGTGGTAGAGGAAGGTGAACAAACTTCTCTTCAGAGAGTGAGGCAGTCCCTATCATTGCTATTTCACAGTGAGGATATAGTCCTGAAAAAGCACACAAAAGGGCTTATAATGACCAGTGATGTTAGAGAGAGGGATCTATCAGAGGTCTAGGCCCAAATTACTTATAGGGGAATCCAAGGATTCCCTGTCTAGGATCTTAGGTTATGAGGTAGTTTGATAGTGGCCAAAACAGCCATTTTTAAATGAGTTAGTCTCTTGCCCTTATCAAGCTTTTGTAGTTATTTCTTTATCTGACTTTCTCCCAGTTGTTAAAGCATTGAATATCATTTGTTTTATCCAAATCAGTATTAGGTTTATGAGATCTGGCTTCAAGTTAGGGAGGCACTAGATCTAGAATTTTAGTGGGGTCTTAGTTAGCCTTAAGTTTCTCTGCATTTACTTGTTTGATCTAAGAAAGGTTGTCACAAGAGCAAATTGATCTTCACTGCTGATCTGTAACAGTAGTGAGCAGGTGGAAACTGGACTGATGTCATTCCTTTATTACTTGTTCAGAGTGTGAATTGTGCCACTTACATTCAGGTGTGCATTCCATTAGAGTCATAGCTGGGAGTGAACCCAGGGTCTCACACATGTAAGATAGTGCTGAACCACCTCCTTCACCTAAGTTTTTACTTTACATTTGGAGAGAGAAGACAAGACACCAAAGCATTACTCTACCATCCATAGGGTCCATTTGGTGCTGTCCATGGTGCTCACAGGTGGTGCTGAGTATTGAAACTAGGACCTCACACATGGCAGGGCATTTGCTCTCCCATTGAGCCTCTGCTAGACCTCCCACCTCAGGGGTTTTATTTTATTTTATTTCTTTGATTTATTTTCTCCAGAGTACTGCTTAGCCCTGGCTTATTGTGGCACAGGGCATTGAACCTCTTGTGCCTCAGATATGAAAGTCTTTTGCATAACCATTATGCTATCTTCCTGCCCACTTCAGGGATTTTAAATGGAGGACAAAACTAGGATATGTATAAATACTCTTCATTGAAAGGGTGTTCATTGTTCACTCTTTATAGCTTTGAAACCAGGAAATCATCATGGCTAAATCAACATTAATCATCTGGTTAAATAAACATATTTAATGTTAAGATCCATCATTAGACTAACATGTCTTGCTAAGGAAAAATATATACAGTGTAAGAATTAGTTGTGTGCTACTGGAGCCCATCTTAAGTGTAAACACATGAACTAGCCGGTACCTTTATAGGCATTTGTTTAAGTAGTGTATCTAGTACTTAGTTATTTTTGTTTGGTTCAGTGATACTATAGTTTTGTTTGTAGAGCTGTATACTTAAGCTGCATTATTTTTGTGATGAAAAGACAAATTAGGGGCCAGGTGGTGGCGCACCTGGTTGAGCACATATGTTACAATGCTCAAGGACGTGGGTTCAAGCCCCTGGTCCCCACCTGTAGAAGGAAAGCTTGACGAGTGGTGAAGCAGGGCTGTAGGTGTCTCTCTGTCTCTCTCTCCCATCCTCTCGATTTCTGGCTGTCTCTATTCAATAAATAAAGATAATAATTTTTTAAAAAAGAAAAGACATATTAGTAGGTTGTCAAACTAGCTTAGTTGGGAGGCATGGTCTGCCATGTATGTGACCCAGGTTTTGAGCCTTGGCCCCCATTACACTGGAGGAAACTTTAGTGCTGCACTCTCTCTTTCTCTCTCTCTTTTCTATTTGGAAAAAAAAATAAATAAAGGAAAGAGCAGTGAAGTCCTGGTAATGTAAAATAAATAAATAAAATAAAAATACTAGCAAAATCAGATAATGCAAAAGTTCTGAAATAATAGCTCAGCTCAATTTAAGGACCAGAAATTGCCTATAGAAGTGAATTTGTGAGAAAAATGTTTGTGAGGAATTATTAACAAAGGTGCGTTATTTATATTAGCTGGTTAGCTTGCTTTTATTCATGCCAGTGAATAAAGAGGCCTTTGAGTCATTTTGAGTCAGAACTTAAAAAGTTTTACTCTGATTGAACCTGTACAGAAACTTTTTAAAAAGATGGAATCAGGCAGTAGCACGGTGGGTTAAGCTCACATGGCACAAAGCGCAAGGACCTGCTTAAGGATCCCAGTTCAAGCCCCCAGCTCCCCACCTGCAGGGGAGTCGCTTCACAAGCAGTGAAGCAGGTCTGCAGGTGTCTATCTTTCTCTCCTCCTCTGTGTCTTCCCCTCCTCTCCACTTCTCTCTGTCTGTCTAACAATGATGACAACAATAATAACTACAACAATAACACAACAAGGGCAACAAAAGGGAAGAAGTAAATAAACAAAATTTAAAAAAGAAATCAAAATAAACTGAAAAGAAAGAAAGAAACTTTGGAATGAGCCCAGTAAAATTTCTTAATTGTAGAAAATTTAGGATATACAGAAAAGAAACAGTTAGGTACCCCCCCCCCCATTTCTCTCTCTCTCTCTTCCTCTCCCTCTCCTTCTCCCTCTTCCCCCATCCCCTTTCCAGAAATAGCTACTATTGATAGTCTGGGTTCCAGAATTTGGGTGATATATGCACACACATGCATGTGTCCGTGCCTGTGCTTCTGTGGTCACACAGCTCTGTGGGCAGTGAGCATGTCCTCCTTCACTTGTTTTCTTAACTCCCTAGCAGACGATTACCCCCGGACTGTATGACTTGCTAAGTCCCACGGGGCACCTCAGAGTCCCCAGCGTAACAACAGTGCCTGACACGTGGTATGAGCTGAATAAACACTTGAAACAGCTGCACATGCCCTATTTATCTCTTCAGGTCATCTGGTCAGCTCCCAAAGAGTGTCTGGATGGCTAGTTAGAGTCTAACAGTATGATGTACCACATGTACTCATTTTTGAATCATTATCCATGGAAAGACACTGCTGAAATAAATGCACTTGTAATTAAATCTCTGACATGTTGTGAACTATTCATGACAGTTAACCCCTTAAAGTGAGAGTGCTGGGTCAAAGGCTGTATGTGAGTCTCCCACCTTGGATAGCACTGCCAAATGACCTCTGGGAAGGACCTGATTTCATGTGGGAGGATGCACCATTTTTAAAATGGAAACTTTTATTGAGCTAACTGAAAATCACATGCTATTGTAAGCTATAATACAGAGAAGTCCCTTGTCCCCCTTGACCAGATTCTCCCAATGGAAACATTTTTTAAAAAAATACAGTGTAGAGGCTGGGAGGTAGCTCACCTGGTAAAGTGATGCCTTACTATGTTTGAAGCCTGATTCAAACCCTAGCACCACGTTGGAGCACTGTGGATGGCACCAGAGGGAGCTTTGTGTATGCTGGAGAGGTGCTGTAATCTTTCTCCTTTCTCCCCCTCCCTACCTCACTTTCTCTCTAACAATTAAATAATTGGGTGGGGGAGCAGAAGTGGCACATCTGGTTAAGCACTCACACTACAGTGCACAAGGACCCAGGCTCAAGACCCTGGTCCCCACTTGCAGGGGGAAAGCTTCACAAGTGATGAAGCAGGGCTTCAGGTGTCTCTCTGTCTCTTTCCTTCTTTATCTCCCCTGCTATCTCTCAACTTCTCTCTGTCTCTATCCAATAATAAATTTAAAAAACAAACAAAAAAGTTGAGTTGCGGGTCTGCTCAACTATATAGTATATGCACAAATCCCTGGCATTCCTTGGCACAGCATTTTAAAAAATACAACACCATAACCAGGGTATTAGCACTGGCCAATGCAGTCCTCAGAGCTTCTTGAGTTTTACTTGTGATAATTTATATAACCACCACCACAGTCTAGATATTGAATAGTCCCGACTCTAGTTTGTTCACCTTTTTCTGACTAGACTTTTGCCTTCTCTTTCTCATAGCTTTGGTTTATTTCATGCTGCTAACAACTCTCCTAGAATATTTCCATCCTGTTCCACAAGGAGAAATCTGAGTTTATCATTCATCCAACTCAGTCTCTTTTACCAACCTTTCTATATTTTCTCTGCCAGTAACATCTGAAAGGAACTCTATCTTCACCAAGAAAAAAGGTGATGAATGTGAAAACAGGGCTCCTTGGGATGAGTGAATTCCCCTAAAGGGGTGGAAGGTTTTTCCTGAGTCAGGAAACAAAAACTCCACAGGACTCAAAATTTATGTATTGTGGGTTTTCTTAGGCCAGGTTTCTATACAGAGTCAATTTACAGCGGAGCTAAAAATCCAGCTGATTCAGTGGCTTGTCTGCTTGAGGGAGGGAGGGTAACATGTTTGAGACTGTAAGGAATGGTGGAGTCTGTGGTAGTCTGGGGCAGAAGTGCTAGACGTAATGTTCTCCAAATAAAAATGATAGTTAAAAGAACAATTCTGCCAGTGGGTTAAGTGATTTGGTTAAGTAATTTTCGTAGTCTTGTGGAGGTATGGAGCAGTGTCATGCGGAGGGGGGGTTGCTTGTTTGGGAGACTACTTGCAAATCTCTGTGTCAGTTTTCTTGTAAGTGGGCATCTCATGGCTGGTTATTTTTCCATCAGCTTGTCTATCAGGGAGTATCACCCAGTGTTAATTGTGCAAAATAAACTCTGGGGATAACCCTCGGCTATATTTGATGGCAGTGCCTACCTCCTTTCTCAACTAGAATGACTCCACAGGACTTCTGCCATGAGGGATGTTGCAGATGGACACAGGAGTTCCCTTTGTGAGAGACAGAAATGACATTTTCTTTAAGCAAGTTATACCTTTGCCTGGAGATACTTTTTTAAACATGAGGCTAGCTCTTAGAAACACAGCTGGCTTTTAAAATTTATTTTTATTTTTATCTTTTATTTTAATTTATTTATAAAAATGAAACATTGACAAAACCATAGGATAAGAGGAGTACAACTCCATACAATTCCCACCACCAGAACATTGTATCCCATTTCCTCCCCTGATAGCTTTCCTATTCTTTAACCCTCTGGGAGTGTAGACCGAAGGTCATTGTGGGATGCAGAAGTTGAAAGGGCTGGCTTCTATAATTGCTTCCCCACTGAATGTGGGCGTTGATCCATATTCCCAGCCTGTCTCTCTCTTTCCCTGTTGGGGTGGGGCTCTGGGGAATCAGAGCTCCAGGACACATTGGTGGGGTTGTGTGTCCAGGGAAGTCTGGTTGGCATCATGGTAGCATCTGGAACCTGGTGGCTGAAAAGAGAGTTAACATATAAAGCCAAACAGGTTGTTGATGAGTCATGAACTTAAAGGCTGGAATAGTGCATATGAAGAGTTGGGGGGGGGGTGTCTCTGTTTTATAGATAGCTAGTAGGCATATTTTAGTTATATTCCAAAGGGCCCATGGCTATACTAGGTTTTTTTTTTTTTTTTTCTTTCCCCTGAGCCTGACATCTGATATGCAGGTGGATCCAAGTTATTGTCTGGGGAGATGATGTCATGGCTGGTAAAATGACCAGAAAACTGGATCAGGGAAGAGAATAGCTCCCTAGTATGGGAAAGGTATATAAATATTGTTGACTGTAAACCCCATCAATTTGATTTTATGTGATCTGGGGCCCATATTCAGCTTAGGAGCCTGTGTTATTTCTGCATCCCTGTAGATCCAAGTTCACATTCTGTGGTCATGAGTAGGAACGTTCCAAGCTGTCCCAATATCAGGACCCATCTTCCTCAGGTGTAGCATAGAGTATGTTGTCTAGCCTCCCTTCGGAGGATGGAATATTCTCTAACATTGTTGATCCAAGTTGTGGACAAGGTGCTATGGGGGCCCACAAAGGGGTCTGTTTTATTGTTCCTGATAGAGATGAGAGTAACTATGGAGAGAGGGATTTATTCGAGGTCTAGGCCCATCATGTCTGTTTGGGAATCTCATGACTCCCCGAATAGGGCCCCAGTACAGCTAGTTTTTTAAATATATTACAGTGGTGGTTCTCTTAGAGTAGCTCTGTGAATAGCTGAGGACTTTTCTTTCTTGGGAGAGTGCACTGCTTATGCTCACTTCCTGCTGAGTGCTCTGTTGACTTGGTTCTCTCAGGGTGCTATAAAGGTCCAGACTTCTCTGATGACTCAAGTGCATTGGTATAGCAGATATGTAATCTCATCAAACACCATAAAACTGATGAAATAGGGCTGGGGAGATAGTATAATGGTTCCACAAATAAGACTGTCATGCTTGAGATTCTAGAGCCCCATGTTCAGCTCCCCACACACTACCATCAGCCAGAGTGGAACAGTGCTCTGGCCTCTACGTCTTTCCTTTCTCCCTCTCTCCTCATAAAACAAGTAAAATATATTCAAAAATTGATGAAATATTTATGTTACAAAAGGATGTAACATAACTGAAGTTGAATTTTTTTGCTGTCAAATAGTGTTATTAAACTAGATGTACAACACATAACTCTAATGAAAGACTGGGAAAGAGGCTGAAAATACTGAAGGGTTCTAAATTCAGATTTATACACAGTGAGGTTTTTCTCAACTTCAAGTGACCAAACTGGAAGTTCTCTGTTACACATTGTGAGTGTGACTTATGTAAGAAAGACAACTTCGGGAGCTGGGCAGTAGCATAGCAGGTTAAGCGCACATGGCGCAAAGCACAAGGGTCTGCATAAGGATCCTGGTTCAAGCCCCTAGCTCTCCACCTGCAGGAGGTCACTTCACAAGTGGTGAAGCAAGTCTGCAGGTGTTTTTCTCTCTTCCTCTCTGTCTTCCCCTCCTCTCTCGATTTCTCTCTGCCCTATCTAACAACAACAGGAGCTATGACAATAATAACAACTACAACAAGCACACCAACAAGGGCAACAAAATGGGAAAAATGGCCTCCAGGAGCAGTGGATTCATAGTGCAGGCACTGAGCCCAGCAATAACCCTGGAGGCAAAAAAAAAAAAAAGACAATTTCAATCAGTAGACTTGCACTTGGAAAATTAACTTTGACTTATGTGAAAAATCTTGCCAAATGATTTGGGTTTTTTTTTAATGATTCATAATAAAATAAGGCATTCTAAGTACGTATATGTGCCATTTGGAATGATTCTGTGCTTTAAATGATACTTCTTTATTAACCTACTAACCATCATCCCAGTTTCTGTAGAATATCTGTGGTAGTCCCATTCAAAATAATTATTCTCTAATAGAATCAGGAAGTTGATTAAGAGCAAACGGTAGCCAAAGTCAAGTAGGGTTGGGGGCCATGGGAGCTTCTCTAAGAGCAAAATATATACAAATGCTTAAAAAAAAAAGCTTAATGAAATTTGAAGTTTGACTTTTTTATGCCATATATCTAAAAGTTTTAGTTTTTTTTCACATAAAAACTAGTAATCACACATTAGGTAAAATCAACATTTAATTTTCTTGTTTTGGAAAAAGTTTCTCCTGTAATGGTGTTCATTATTCAATATAAGGTGGTGCGGAGTGACTCATTTTTCAAGCTCAAAGGGATTCAGACTACTTTATAGCAAGTACATTGGTTATAATGTATTATCCTTACATCAGTCACAAACTGATAAGTTTCTTAATATAAAATTTTAGTGTTAAAAGCAAATTAAGAAAATTAAGAAAATATTAAGTCTCTGTTTCTTATTCTCTGGGAACGCCCTTCTGTCCTGAGTCATGTACTGCCAGATGTTCAGGTCAGACCCAACCATCCCTAAGCTCCAAGACTTCCTGGACCAGGATTCCATCGATGCAGAGAGGTACATACAAATACTAGATACAGATCCTAAGTAGATACTGGCTAGGGCTTAGGACAGTTGGTACAGGTGCACATGTATCCATAATCAAGGGGCAATTATATAACTCAAAGTAAAAGTGCTTAATAGCCCTCTATAATTAGACTTAGACCTAATAAACCTGGAATAGTAGAAGTGCCTTAAGAAGGCATCATAAATTCTCTAGTCAATAAGACTTAGACCAAATTAAGTTGGCAATCTAGCAGAAAGACCCAAAGGAGACAGACCCTGTAAACCCTAATTCTGGTTGGGTAAAATAAATGACACTCAATGCTTAAACTACTGGGAGAAAGTCTAAGGTTTTCAGATAAAGAAAGGACTACAAAAGCTGGATAAGGGGATGTGACTGGTTCACTTAATAATGGCCTTTTTGGTTAAAACCTGACCACTCTATCATCTGGGGCTCTAGTCAGGGGATTCTTGGATTCCTACACAAATATAATGGGTGTAGATCTCTAATAGATCCCTCTGCACCACCACTGTCACTTCCATCGGGAATGCTATCATAAGTCCTATTGTGGGCCTTCATAGGACCTTGCCATCACTATAAAGCAGTAATGGTAGGGACTACCCCACTCTTCAAAGGGAGGCTAGATCATCCTGCCCTGCCACTCAAAGGAAGACTGGTTCTGAAGTGAGTGCAGCCTGGAATGTTCCCATTGTGGCCAGGCAAGGCCGCGGGTAAGGCAATGGCATGGATTTTTCCTCATATAGATTTTGGCCCTAGTCCGTGAGAGACTTAACTGGATAATATCCCTTTCAAAGATCAAAATTTGCTTACACACACACACACACACACACACACACACACACACACACACACACACACACTCACACACACACACACACACACACTCACACAACATTTGTTCCTTTTGAGCTGCAGGTGTGAGATGAAACTGATGCTGTCACTTCTCTTTTAATCTCCTTGTTCATCTTTTCTGGTTCAAGCTTCTTTTTCTTTTTCTTTTTAAATTTTACTAGGGGGTTATAGTATAACCTTTAACACATAGGCACCAGCCTCTTATCTCTTCTTGATTGATGTCTAAGAGACACACCAGGACCCCAGTGTCCTTTCATCCTGTCCCTCCCCCTCCTTCCCCAGAGTCCTTTGCTTTATTGCAATATTCCACATAGTCCAAGTTTCACTGTATGTCTTCCCTTACTGTCCTTTATTCTTAAGTTCACCTATAAGTGAGATAACTCAGTATTGGTCTTTCTCTTTCTGGTTTGTCTCACTGAACATGATACTTTCCAGTTCTGACCACAATATTGCAAAGGAGATGACCTCATCTGCCTGGGGAAGTCAAGATGGCATCATGGTAGCATCTGCAACTTGGTGGTCAAAAGGTGGTAAGATATAAAACAGGACAAATTATTTAATAAACAGGAACCCCAAGGTAGGAATAGAAACTAGCAGTGGTCTGCATGTGGAAAGAAGCTAGGAAGTCTATTTTAGTTATGTTCCATGGGGCCCACTACTTAGAAGACCTGTATTGTCACGTGGGCGGGGATGTTGGTACATGCATCATGTAGTGAAATTGCCTGATTGGGACTGGGATTTAAGCTTCAGCTACTGCATGTACATGTTTCCAGTCCTTCATGCTTCTTCCTCTTCCCACCAGGAGCACTCACTCTTTGGACATTTGTGTCTGTTTCATCACCATCCAGTAGTATTTACTAGACTTCTATATGCTGAGTACTGCCTGATTTCGTCCCTTTTAATAACATTTAAGTAGGAAATAGGCTTTTATGTGACACTGCTTGGTCCAGGAAGTAGTAATCTGTGGGTACACATGATTTTGGCACACTGGTGCCCTCAGTTCAGCAAGCTAATTAGATCAATCACAGATTTCTGTTGGCAAGCTCTGGCTGCCTCTTTAAAACAAGGGGGCAAATCAGCTTGTCTTTGTACTGAGGAGATGTTATCAGACCTGGGCTCCTTGTCAGTATTAGCCATTAGTAGGTTCCTGATCTCGATTTTTTAAATAACCATTTTCTTTATACAATGTGTTTTCGCTTTATGAGTCTTTACTAATCACTGTCACTCACTGCAGCTCACCCGTGTTGCTTGTACAGAGTTCAGTGCTGTGCAAGGCTTTGCTTTGTGCTACTGGTTAGGTTTTGGATCATGCATTATAAATAATTGTGTTCAGCTTTGCACAAAACACAGCACAAAAGCTGTTGAAAGAAAAACTATGAAGGAAGCATATCTTCCTTTTTTTAATTGCCACCACAGTTGTAGATGAGGCACAGTGCCTGCATGATGAATCCTCTGCTACCTTTTTATTTTTCTCCCCTTTTATTTGATAGGACAGACAAAAATTGGGAGGGAGAGAGATAGAGAATGAGAGAGAGGGAGAGGGAGAGGGAGGGGGAGGGGTGAGGGAGAGGGAGAGGAAGAGAGAGAGAGAGAGAGAGAGAGAGAGAGAAAGAGAAAGAGAGAGAGAGAGAGAAAGAGAGGGAGAGATCTGAAGAACTACCTCACTGCTTGTGAAGTTTTCCCCTAGAGATGGGGACCGTGGGCTTGAACCTGGTTGCTTGCACGCAGTACTTTGTGTGCTTAACCAGGTGCTTCACCACCTGACCCCAAGGGAATATTTCTCCTTGGATCCTTAGTGGGTTTTGAGAGATGACTTGTTTCTTCACTCCCAGTGTTCACTGTTTCTGAATTTCCTCTATTTTTCTCTTCAACACATGCATATTTTTTTCACTAGAGCACTGCTCAACTCTGCCTCATGGTGGTTCCTAGGATTGAACCTGGGACCTCTGGTGTCTCAAGTAAGAAGTCTTGTGCTGCTGATGGTGCTGTTTCCCTGGCTCAAAGTATTTTCTGTTTGTCCAGCTCTACATTCTTCATATATTGTCACCTGGCTGAGTCTTCTCATCGCCACACCACCTCCTTTGTAAGTCCTCCCCTCCCTCTCAGCAGCTTCCTTTCACCTCATTCCAGTGTACCCTTTGCCCATTGGCCAGGCTGCATTCCTTACATTCCTCTTGCCAGGTAACACCTTTGCTCAGAAATCTTTATCAGCTCCCAGCTGTCTAATGAACTAGAGCATAAATCCTGAGCCTGGCTTCCATTTTCCCACTTACTCACTCTGTAGCCGCTGCAGTGCTCTTCAGAAGCTAGTCACCTGCCTCAAACAGGCTTAGTTCCTGCTTCAGATGGGATAGTGCCATGGTTAAGAGGGGGGGCTATTGGGTCCTGGTGCTGGCTCAGCTCCCCTCTGTGGGCTGTTAGCTCCTCTGTGCTTGATCACACCCATCTGTAAACTGGCCAGAGTGATAGTCCTTCCTTCACTGAGGAGTGAGGTGTTAATTATGTGTATAACTGACATGTAGCAAAAGTTTTGCGAAAGGGTGAACTATTCCTTTATTACACTATTGTGTTTTAATATGCCCTTTCAATAATTACGTTAGTATTTACACAATGCTTACTATGTGTCCTAAGACTTTTACTTATGTGAATTTAAGAACTTTGTGAGAAAGAACTAATATAAGTCCCATTTTATCGATGAGGACCCTGAGTTTCAGAAGGCGTGTTTGGTATGAATTCATACAGTTGAGTAGTGGCAGGATTAGGACTTGAACCTAGGAGATACGGCTTTAGAGCTAGTACTCTTAAAATTATTTCTGTAACCCTAAATTGCAACTGTGAACTGCTTCCAGGGGTCTCTGCCCTTCCTTCTGATGTCTCTGTCTAAATCCTCAGTTCATATAATAAATAAGTTACCGACTGACTAAATGCTTATTGCTTTATTTCTTCTGAGCCTGATATACACTGGACGCTCATTAATTAGAAAGTGATTCCGTGGAGGTCAGGTGATAGCTCAGCAGGTTAAGCACACATGGCGCAAAGCTCAAGGACCAGCTTAAGGATCCTGGTTTGAGCCCCCATCTCCCCACCTGCAGAGGGGTCAAGTCACAAGTGGTGAAGCAGGTCTGCAGGTGTCTTATCTTTCTCTCCCCCTTTCTGTCTTCTCTTCCTCTCTCAATTTCTCTCTGTCCTATACAACAACAACAACAGCAATGACAACAACAACAACAACAAGAGCAACAAAAAGGGAAAAATAGCCTCCGGGAGCAGTGAATTTATAGTGCAGGCACCAAGCCCCAGAGATAACCCTGGAGGCAAAAAAGAAAGTCATTCCATATAAAAAATAGAGAATTTGGAATATGAAAACACAAAAGGAGAAAATCAAACACATTTGGAATAACTGCTATTCACACATTACATGTCCTCCAAGTCTAGTGTGAATATAGGTGCATGGTAAGGTAGGGAATTCATATATAATTCTGGCCATACCATATGTATCTTGTTTTTCCTGATAAGCATAATAGTGTGAGCATTTGAGCCATTAAATTATATTCTAAGTCCCCATTATAATAAGTTCAGATAATTTTTGTTTTCAGTTTGTCTGTAGTGGACATATAGTTTACTTCCAGATTTAAATGACTAATAAACACTTCTGCTGCTGGAGGGGGGCAGTGGATTATGACTTTAAAAACAGACTTCTGCTATATACGCAAAATTGTTTATTTCACAATTTCAAAGAGTGTACTTCCGCTGGAGTGGGAAGCTTCAGGTGTTTTGCTGTCCTGTTGACTACTTGCTCTTTGTTTTGTTGACCAGTCACTTTTTGGTGAGTCAATGCTAATGTGATAAATGACATAGCACAAGGGTCATGGCTCAGATTGTATTGACTCCAAAGCACTTAGAGTAGTGATCATATAGTACTCTGTGAGTGCTTCTTTGGTTGACTTATGATGGTTTTGTAGAAATCTAGAATCTGGGAACTAGAGGAGACTATACTGATTAATATAGCACAAGTGTTTTCTTTTCAATATTTATTTATTTTCCCTTTTGTTGCCTTTGTTGTGTTTTTTTTTTGTTGTTATTGTTGTTATTGATGTCGTCATTGTTGGATAGGACAGAGAGAAATGCAGAGAGGAGGAGAAGACAGAGAGGGGGAGAGAAAGATAGACACCTGCAGACCTGCTTCACTGCTTGTGAAGTGACTCCCCTGCAGGTGGGGAGTCAGGGCCTCGAACCGGGATCCTTACGCTGGTCCTTGCCCTTTGAGCCATGTGCACTTAACCTGCTGTGCTGCCGCCGGACTCCCCAGTGTTTTGTTTTCTTAGATACAGCATTGGAGAATGAACCCAGGGCCTCTTGGCAACATGCTATATACGAACTACCTCCTTGGCCCAATTTTTACTCTTAAGTTTGAAAGGATGGAGGGAAGGAGAATGGGAGGGAGAGACACTAAAGCACCATTCCACCATCTATGGAATTCCCCTTGGTGCAATCCATGGTGCTCCCATGTGGGTGAACCCAGAACCTCACACAAGGTAAGACACACAGTCTTAAGCAGCTGAGTTATCTCCTAGCCCCAGCCTCAGTGTTTGGAAGATAAAGGAAGTGTGACACGGAGGTTAAGTAACCTTTCCAGGTTTATACAGCTCTTTAGGAGCAGAAGGAGAATCTGGCTTTCTGGTTTTCAGATTCTTTGCTTTTTCACTATGTCTTGCTGTTTCTCATCTACCTTGGTTACTCATCCACATCTCTCCATCTGGCTTCCCAGACAAGCAGACCAAATTTGGAGGACCACTTATGCCTTATAGGGCAAAGGGATCAATACTTTCAACTCTGGGAAGAAGACAAAGGCATTCTGATTAGCCTAATCAAATGTTCTGGCATTGTCACCATTGAATTCCTTCTTGCCCCACTTAGAGCTTCCCAGGTGCCAGTGTTTGAATCAGATAAAAGGAGGGGTCTATGTGTGTGTGTGGAGGAGGCTAAAATGTGACCTGTCCTTGAGGTTTTTTTTAAAAATTAATTTTTGTTGGTTATTACACCAGACCTCCTGCATTCCTTAACGCTGTGGTCTATTACATAATCATTGTTTTGTCTGAGACCCGCCCTGCCTGCAGGGCACTGGTTTAATCCCCACTGGTTAGATGGAATTCCTGCTCTTTTCCTTCTCTCCACCCACTCTTCTAGCCAGTTCCTTTTTCCAGCTTGCCACTTCCGCCTCAGAAGATATAAAGGCAGATGAATAAAGGCAGAATTGCATTGCGTTCCCACTCAGCCACGAGAGTTCCTGGTTCCTCTCCCGCCTTGCTGAGTAAGCTGCAGCCTAGTTTGGCTCCGGTCAAATTCTCTCCAGGATCCAGGACCTTGGACCCTCAGGCATGAAAGCCCTTTTGCACAACCACTACACTATCTTTCCAGCCCTATCCCTTCAGTTTGTAAACCACATGGTGACTCTTTATCTTGGCAGTTCTGTTTAATGTGGGCTGTGTCTATGCAGCAACCAGGAGAGCACAGTTGTGACATGCTTTTGTGTGCTGGTGCTGCTGATTGGCCATCCCTTGCCCCCTGTCATAAAAGACTGTAGGCATCAGTTGCCTCCTCCTTTGTTAAGAAGTGGCAGGAGAATCTGTGCCTGTAGTGCTGATGATCTGTTGGGAGGAAGGAAGCTCTCCCAGCCAGGCAAGACACGCTACTCTACTGAGGATGTAAGTGGCAGCTGAGAGAGGAAGCTGCTGCTGGAGCTGAGCTTAGAGCTCTAGTTGTCCTTTGAACCCTTGTAGACACTCCCACTCCCCCAGATAAATCTTCTGTGGAGATCTATAGTCTTTATCTGATGAGAACAATGGATTGACAACTTAGAGAGTGTTAATATTCATTTTATTTTAAATGTTCAAAGCACTACCTCAGCTCAAAAGCTCTTACCTTTTGGAGGGCACAGATTGAAAAACAGCTAATGGTAACTACTTTTTTTTTTTTTGCCTCCAGGATTATTGCTGGGGATCCGTGCCTGCACCACAAATCCATTGCTCCTGGAGGCTATTTTTTCCCCTTTTATTGCCCTTGTTGTTTTAGCGTCGTTGTGGTTATTATTATTATTGTTGATGTCATTGTTGGATAGGACAGAGAGAACTCAAGAAGAGAGGGAGAAAGATAGACACCTGCAGGCCTGCTTCACCACCTGTGAAGGGACTCCTTACGCCAGTCCTTGCGTTTAGCGCCGCGTGTGCTTAACCCGCTGTGCTACTGCCGGACTCCCACTATTCATTTTTTTTTATATTTTATTATATTTATATTTATTTTCCCTTTTGTTCCCTTTGTTGTTTTCCATTGTTGTTGTAGTTGTAGTTATTGTTGTTGTTATTGATGTCGTCATTGTTACATAGGACAGAGAGAAATGGAGAGAGTTGGGGAAGACAGAGAGGGGGAGAGAAAGATAGACACCTGCAGACCTGCTTCACTGCCTGTGAAGTGACTTCCCTACAGGTGGGGGCCAGGGGCTTGAACCTGGAACTTTTGATTCCTCCAACTCTTATTAGGCAGGTAAGTGGCCACTTTTCTCTGAGCTCCAGTTTCTTCATCTATAGAATGGAATGGCAGTCCCCACCTTAGTGGGCAGTTGTGAGAAAGTCAGTCTAATGTGGTTCCTGGAGCAGAGCAGGTGTTAGTAAATGCCACCCTTCTCTCTGTTGGCTGTTACTATTTCTTGTTGAGACAAACATGTTTTCATGAGCTGCTCATTCCCAGAGGTCCAGGGAATGCTCCACATCACATGTTTTGTAAGAGTGGGGAAGTGGTCCTGAATTGCCCATGAATAAATAATAGAAGATGTCATTCATACCCTCAAGGAAACCAGTTTAGTTCTGAAATGACACAAATCAAAGCAGAGACTCTTATCACCCCAGGGATATGTCACTTAAGAGCTATAGAAAAGAAAGATGCTAATAAGGTAGGTTTAAAGCTTAGTGGGTGGTCATTCCATTTTTGAACCTGGCAACCAAAGGTTTGGGGATGCTGACTTTTTTTTTCCTTATCCCAGACAAGTTGTACTTTTACTCTGAATTATGCTCTCCTCAACTTATAATGACAGCTTGCCTTTGAACTGTACTAGGACAGGGACAGACAGGGTGCTCCTCTTCATAGCTAGGAAGGTGGCATTACATCTGATGGCATCTATTCAACACACCTGTACCTAGGTCCTTTCGACACTTGTGCCACCATTTCCCAAATATATTGGTCACCATTTACACTGGGTGTGCTGTTACAATGAACATGTGCTAACTGCACATGTCTGGGTATAGTTGAATGACTTGAACATTTTTGCTTGAATTATTTTCATTATATAGTTATTCCATTTAATGACAGTGAAAAAAATTCTCTCTTGAGAGAGAGCCAAACTAGAAATAATAATTTTTTTAGGCACATTTGTTTTTGGACTAGCATGTTCTGTTTTGTGCCCCCCTCCTCTCCCCTCTCCCCACTAAGTTAGATTTTGTAGAGAAATCACTGGAGGATCTGTTCAGACACTTACTTGTTTGATTCCCCAAGAGGCCTGGGCTCTTTGATCCTTCGCTGTGTGGTTCCTCTTATCTTTTATTCTGTAAGGTATTTGTGTCTCTGTATGATGGATGTTTCACTGACCCAAGTAAACGGGAGAAAATTTTTTCCAGCCTTTAAATGTATTGCTTTCCTTGTTCTTTCAACACACACACACTTTTCTTGGGTAAGAACATTTTAGAGGTATTTGGCATTAAATCAGCAGGATTCTAGGCTTTAATGGAATTTGAAGCACCGAGAGGTGGTTTGATTGGTAGGCATCCATTTCTGTTTCTTTCTCCTTGACTCTACCCCCTTCACACAACAGGAAAACGACTCTCCTTTCCCTCTTCCTGTATTTTTTTGGAAATAGAGTGTCTCATCTCATTGAATCTTGTACTTTGGCTTTTATTGTTATTTTTCTCTTCCCCTGGAATGGAAATGAAAACTCATCTGTGTATTGAGTAAATTAAATTATGAGGAAAATAGTCGATGGAGTTAAACCCAATGAACTGGGGTTTTTGGATCTGATTCCAAACATTGCCTCCACATTGTAGTTAATCCAATCCATGATTCAGAAGCATATTAGTCATTTTGATATACTGTTGATTTGACTAATTACCCTGAAGACTGGCTGACAAACTGAATTGCTCAAGTCAACTAGTAATTTTGATCAAATCAACTAGTAATTACAGTTTTGTGCAGGCAACAAATATAGAATACTGATTATGTTAGACTAAAGAAGATGTCTTTGTGAGATAATCCTGTAAAATATTTATTATTTTTTGGCTCTCCTATAGTTCCTTACAGTTTCCTTACTTTAAGGCTTAGATGCTCAGAACATAAAACAGAAATAGGTTGTGGCAGCTTTTTGGAGAGAATATTGTCATTTTTTCCCTCACAATAAGGAAACACACAAAGCAGTCTCTTGTGAAGATAAATACTCCTATTTTTAAAGTATATTCATTGGAAGTCTTCAGAACTAAGTATGGTAAGATTTAAAGCTCAACATTATCTTTAGGTTTTGCACAGAAAGACTCTAGAAATGAGTCATTTGTGTGGCAAAACCAGAATTTGTAGCACTACAAATTTCTCTACCCATTTATTAGTCAATGCTAAAACTAGCATGAGGTGGGCTACTAAGAACCCAAACACTTACATTTTCTTGGTTCTCATTCTAAGAGCATACTTTTCCTCACAGTTGAGAAATCTTTTTAATGATTTTTTTTTAAAGAAGTCTTTCTACAGAACCTGATGTTTATTATTGAATTTCTAATTGGCAGTGTTTATATGCTATATTTGTGGGTGTCAGTTTACAATATTTAAAAAACAGAGATGTGTTTACTCAATGGAAAAATCTGTCTTTAATTTTTCTTGAGTTGTCTCCTGGATGGTTTAACATTGGATTCACTTTCCATGAAAACAAGAAATATTAATCTACTTGCAATTTAGTGTAGATTTGCTATGTAATTAGTTAATGTTTGGTGAGCTGCCCTAGGAGTAGTTATTCTGAAGAAAGTTCTGATGTTTTATAGTAACTTTATTCATTGTAATTACATCCTTGACCCTTAAAAAATCAGAAAAAAAAATTTCAGACACTTTTATGTTTGTTTTTGTGGGGGATTGTAAATATGTAGCTGCTATTTGCTTGATTGCTTTTAGCTTAAACTGTTCTCAGAGTGTGAGTTCCTCACTCTGATGAAAGTAATTCTTGCATTCGAAGGTACATGCTATTTTTGTTGTATAGCCTGACCTTGTCAACTGCTTTGTTGGATCCTCACTTGTTTCTCCAGTTTAATGAGGAAAAGAATTGTAAGAGTCCACCAAGTACCTTGCTAAAGGGTATTGAGTCGGGATGCGGCATCATCTAAATTCATTTCCCACGTCTATGCTCGACCGGACTTGCCAATACACGCGGATATCTTCGCCCACCGTGTTCGACGCTTGACGTCTCGTCATCCAATCTGGTCCCCTACGCCTACACTGAACTTCTCTGTTCCAGACTCTTGGAAACAGAGTTGGCAGTCAGCTGAGGTAAAGAACAAACACCTCATCACAGACCCCTGCAAGCGTCAGCCCGGCTTTGACCTAGCACGTTATGATTGGGCCCTCCTCAATCGCTATCGAACAGGCCATGGCCGGTGCGCCGCTATGTTCCATCGCTGGGGAGCCAGAGACGACCCGAACTGCCCCTGCGGCTACAGACAGACTATGACCCACATAGTCAATGACTGCCACCTCTCCAGATTCAAAGGAGGTCTCGAAACTTGACATCAGGCTCAACCTGACACTGTTGACTGGCTACGGAAGAAGGGCAAACGCTAGAAGAAGAAGAAGAGTTGTAAATTTGAGTATTTACATGTTTTGCCTTTTGACACCAACATTAGAACTGATCTGAGGATGTAATTTCATTTCAGAAGTCTTAAGTCAGGTCATTTTTTAAAAATCTTTTCTGACATGACATGAAGGAATCTCTGTGTTAATATTACATAAAATTACTCTTACAAAACAGGAGCTAGCCAGGTTCCTCTTCTGCTCCCATACCCTCTTCACAACTCCTTTGATTTGAGCACTTAGTTAGCTCTGAAATGCAGGGTGTTTTGAGGGGTGTTTTGAACCCTTGTCCACTCTGCTTGCTCACCATTTTCCACCTGAGTCACTAATTCTTGGGAGAATTAGTGCCAAGTGTAAAATGTATCTAAGGAGCAATTCACTCTAGAACACTGTCTTTGATTTTTCTTCTTGTATGTGCTTCCTCTCTCTTTTCCCTGCTGCACACAAGGCATAGATACACACATGTTAATTTGGCAGAGAAGAGTTTTAATTAAAGAAGTAAAAATACCCCAAAACCACTCAAGTCTGTGCCAGTCACTCTAGAGGCAAGTGTCGATGAATTGGAGCAAGGCATGGGAGAGCTGTGTTTTGCCCAGTTGCTTCTGGAGGCTTGTAGATAAATTAATGTCTTCCTCCCCATGAGGGCAGCCTCTCTGTGTGCCTTCTGGGGGGGGGGGTGCTGGCAGCCAGCCAGCCATCAAGGCATCCTTACTGTGACAGAGGAGTCCCTTGCTCTAAATGACTCCTACTTCTACTCATATTTCTGGGAAAGCCATTGCATAAGCCCAAATTCTGGCTCCCCAGGCAGGAATTAGAGTTCCCATTATCCTTTGTTAATTGCAAATTACATATGGCTTTTCTATCATAGTCTTGAGACAGGAAACAATGGACGCCGAGTCTTTACATTCGTGTGCAAAGCTTGACCTGTGTGTATGTGTGTGCCTTCTTGTGCATGAGGAGAGAAGAACTGATGTTCCTCCCACTTACGCTGTTTAGGAGTAACCAGTCTCCTACAAAATTCTCCTTCAGAATTCCAGAGGCCAATGGCTATGGCAAAATGAAGACTTCAGAGCTGAGCTATCTGCTGTTAACAAGAGTAATGCTTTTATAAGAGGAAGTATGAGAAGCTTGTTTATGGCTAGAAACAGACCTACCCTATGACCCTACAATTTCTTTTCTGGGGATATATCCTAAGGAACCCAGCACACCCATTCAAAAAGATCTGTGTACACATATATTCTTAGCAGCACAATTTGTAATAGCCAAAATCTGGAAGCAACCCAGGTGTCCAACAACAGATGAGTGGCTGAGCAAGTTGTGGTATATATACACAATAAAATATGACTCAGCTATTAAAAATGGTGACTTCAGCTATTAAAAATGGTGACTGTTTTCAGCCCATCTTGGATGGAGCTTGAAGAAATCATGTTAAGTGAAATAAGTCAGAAACAGAAGAATGAATATGGGATAATCTCACTCACAGGCGGAAGTTGAAAAAACAAGATCAGAAGGGAAAAAATTAGGCAGAACTTGGATTGGAGTTGGTGTATTGCACCAAAGTAAAAGACTTTGGGGTGGGGTGGGGTGGCAGAGTTCAGGTCCTGGCACATGCTGGCAGAGGACCTAGTGGGGCTGTACTGTTATATGGAAATCTGAGAAATATTATGCATGTAAAAACTATTGTATTTACTGTTGACTGTAAAACATTAATTCCCCAATAAAGAAATAATAATTTAAAAAAACAGGTTCAAGGGGCAGAAGAGATAGAGGGGAAAAAAGAAGCTTGTTTGTGGGTGCATAGTAAGTTTTCAGTGCAAATGTTAGTCTGAAAGCCTGGACTCTGTGGATGTAGAAAATACATCTTAGAGAAAAAGCCAAATCATGTAAAAAGTCATGAGTAGTTGTCACTCTTCAAGTAGAACCCCAGTAAAGTGCAATTCTGAAATTTTTGGGTAGGAGAAAATCTTCACAATGGTTTACATTTACTTTGATTGGTTTTTGATTAGTTTTTGATTGGTTTTATTGAAAGCCTTGGGGGCCCATGAAATGGGTCCTAGTGAACGTCAGGGTTCCTCCTACTTTATCTGAAGAACCTTGGATCCTGATTGACAAAAATTTTGGCAGAACACTGACTTTCCAAAATCCTAGAGTGTGTGACCCTCATAAGTTTAAAGTAAAATGTATAAGTTTAATATAGTAAGTAGTATGGCACAATAATACTAAAATAAGCACAAAGTAGGTTTCTCTTAAACATAAACTACAGTACAGTGGCCCGGAGGAGGCGCAGGGGATAAATCATTGGACTTTCAAACATGAGATCCTGAGTTCGATCCCTAACAGCATATGTATCAGATTGATGTCTGTTTTTTTCTCTGTCTCTCTCCTCCTAACTTTCTCATTAATAAATAAAATATTCAAAAAGAAAAAATAAAACCTACCAGGAGTATGCAGTGTTCCCATGCATGAGGACCAGGATTTGAGCCCCTGGTCACCACATGGGAGTGATGGCATGGTGCTGTGGTGTCTCTCCTCCCTATCTCTCCCTCTCTGTGGCTCATTCTTTATCTTAATCCATTTGGAATTTACTTCTGTTTTTGGTGAAGTATAATGGTTCAATTTCATTATTTTGCATGTTTCAACCTTATTTTGCATGTTTCAGTCCAGTTTTTCCAACACCATTTGTTGAAGAGACTCTCCATTCCAAATTGAATAGTCTGGGAACCTTTTCAAAGATTAAATTTTTGTAAGTGTGTGTGTGTGTGGGGGGGAGGTCACTGTATGTTAAGGGGGGGGGGGCGAAGGAATCTACTAGGAGCAAGTGGATTGGACAGGTACAAAGCCCCAGTGAAAACACTTGGGACAAAAAAATTTCTGAAAATAAAACAACAACAAAATAAAACTACCACTCTGGGTGCCAGATGGTGGCATACCCAGTTAAATGCACACATTACAATATGCAAGGACCAGGGTTCAAGTCCCCAAGCCCCACCTATAGGGAAGGGGGGAAGAAGTTTCATGAGTGGTGAAGCAGTGCTGCAGATGTCTCTCTGAATCTCTACCTCTCCTCTATCTTCCCCTTTCCTCTCATTCTGTCTCTATCCAGTAAATAAGGAAATAAATAAATAATATATTTAAAAAAAAACTTCTACTCTGCTGAATTCGCTGTACTTTTCCTAACACATCATTTTCATTCATATTTACTTCAGCAGAAGTTAACAATTCAAAGCCCTACAGATGTAGTTGGTTTTTCTTTGTGTGTTTTCTATTAAGCATTTCCAGACATTTTGCTTTCTTTATACTGGATTCAAATAGTGTGTGGAGATGCTCTTTTATCCTGGCTCCTCCCCGGCAGGCAGTGTCATTGCTGGCCACGTCCCTTTCATGTGGAGACAAAGAAGATACCTCAAGTACCTTGTTATTGCCACACTGAAGTTGGACTTAGGTGTTTTCCTTTTCTTGAGGGAGCTCTCCTGCTTTATTTTGTAAAATGACAAAAAAAGAAGTGTTTTTGCTAAGTAATCCATCAATATGGCACCCAGTGTGAACAGTGAAAACAGTGCTGCATGGAAAGCAAGCCCACGTGTCCCCCTGTCCTCAGGTGCCCAGTGCCCTCCCTGAGACAGCCACCTAGAGTTCTTGAGCCTGCATAGACAGAGCTCTTCTCTGTGTGTTTCTTTTCCTTCTTCCACAAATGGTGCCCTGTTATCTCCCTGCTGATAAGCACTGCCTTATCAGCACCCCAGCCACTATACACTTGTGTTTTGTTGGAGGTTCCTTTAGTGTCAGTTGTCTGGAAACCCATGATGTTTGCTGGTGAAATCCATATCCATAAAAGTGAACGTTGCTGTAAGTAACACTGTCTTTACAGAGCTCATTTCTATTTTTTAAATAGATAATATTGAAGAGATTTTATTTTATTTATTTATAAAATAGAAAATATTAACAAAACTGTAGAATAATAGGGGTGAAATTCCACACATTTCCCACCACCAGAGTTCCCTATCCCATCCCCTCCATTGGAAGTTTTCCTATTCTTTATCTCTCTGGGAGCATGAACCCAGGGTCATTATGGGGTGCAGAAGGTGGGAAGTCTGGCTTCTGTAATTGTTTCTCTGCTGGACATGGGCATTGGCAGGTTGATCCATACTCCCAGCCTGTCCCCATCTTTCCCTAGTGGGGCAGGGCTCTGGAGAGGCGAGGTTCCAGGGTACATTGGTGAGGTCAGCTTTCTCAGGGAGTCAGGTTGGCGTCATGGTAACATCTGCAACTTGGTGTTTGGAATGTGTATTCCTTTGCTCCCTCCTTTCTTGTGGGACTCAGTTTAGTAGTTCGTGTAAGGTGGGGCTGATTGTGGAAAGCTCCTTTAGTTCTTGAATATTTGAGAAAATCTTTATTTCTCCCTCATATTTGGAGGATAATTTTGCAGGATACAATATTCGTGGCTGGAATTCCCTCTCCTTTAGAAATTTGAATCTGCCATTCCACTCTCTTCTTACCTTTAGAGTTTGTGAAGAGAAATCTGACGAAAGTCTTATAGCTCTGCCTCTGTATATAAGTTCTTTCCTTTCCCTAGCAGCCAGTAAAAAATTTTCCTTCGCATTGACTTTTGATAGTTTTACAATAATGTGGCTTGGTGTTGGTCTTTTTGTATTTATAAATCTGGGTGATCATTCTGCCTCTTAAATGAGAATGTCTGAGAGTTTCCTAAGTGAGGGACGTGCTCAGCTAAAATTGCTCTGAAATGGACTTTGGGCCTATGGCCTTGTCCTCCTCCTCAGATATACCTATCATTATTATATTCAATCTTTTGACAGAGTCTGCAATTTCACAGAGCATTGCTTCAGTCTTTCTGAACCATTCCTCACCCTCATCTTTGGATTGAAAGAGTGGGCTGGCCTTATCTTCTAGATGGAGATTATTTCTTCTGAATGTGTGAATCTTACTTCCTAAGTCTTCTACCTGGGCATGGATTGCAGTTAGAGTGTCTTTTACTCCCTGGAGTTACAGAGCTCATTTCTAAGTCTTCAAGAACTACACTTAATTTCCATATTTATTTATTTGTTTATTTTTTCCAACAAGGTTATTACCTACATAATGAATATACTGCTTCTGGCAGCCATTCCCTTTCTGTTGTATTTGATAGGATAGAGAGAAATTGAGAGGGGAAGGAGAGGTAGAGAGAAAGAAAGACACCTGCAGACCTGCTTCACTTGTAACACATCCTCCCACTGAAGTTGGGAAGTGGGGGCACAAACTCAGGTACTTGATTATGTGTGCACTTAACTAGGTGCACCACCACCCAGCTCTCAATTCTCACTTATTTTTCATTGTCTCTGTGTGTAAGACAGAAAGGGGGTGAGAGACTAGAATTCTGCTTTACCTTTTATTATGTCCCAGTTTGTTTTCTGTCTTTGCTGTTATTCTGTGGAGCCAGGGATCTTTCCATAAGCCACACAAAGCTTAGTGCTCGAATACAAAGCATGTGCTTTACCATCGAGCCACCTACCCCCCTTCAGTATTATTATCATCTTTATGTACTGTGTTTTTTATTGTTGGCAGATTAATGTTTTATAGTAAATACAGTTGTTGGTACATGCATGCAGTTTCTCAGTTTTCTGCAACATACTTTCATCCCCAGCCTAGGTCCTCCTCTAACATCTTGCACCAAGATCTGAAAGCCTTCCACCCTCCTAGAGTTCTTTACTTTGGTGCAACACATCAAGAAATTATTATTATTTGCCTCCAGGGTTATCACTGGGGCTTGGTGTCTGCACTACGTATGAATCCACTGCTCCTGGAAGCTATTTTTTTCCTTTTGTTGTCCTTGTTGTTTATCATTGTTATTGCTGTTGTTGTTGGATAGGACAGAGAGAAATCAAGAGAGGAGGGGAATATAGAGAGGGAGAGAGAAAGACAGACACCTGCAGACCTGCTTCACTGCTTATGAAGTGACCCCCCTGCAGGTGGGGAGCCGGAGGCTTGAACCAAGATCCTTAATCCAGTCCTTGCACTTTGCACCATGTGCATTTAACCCACTTCACTACCTCCCAGCCCCCAAGAAATTATTTTTGACTTTTATAGAAGAACAAGAGTTTAGGACCTTTTCAGCTGTTTACTGTCCAATCAATCAACACTCTGACCAGATCCCATGATGTCTATATGACCCTGACTTACGTCTTCACCTGTCTGTGCCTCAGTTCCTCTATCTGTGTAAAAGGAATGTATTGTCCACAGGGCTGTTGAAATAATATAAACAGTCTGTGGTGTTATGTCTTTAAAATAGTACCTTGGACAGAGTTGTTCTCAGCATCAACCCTAGCTACTATTCAGTATGCCTTTTTGTAAGATGAAAGCCTTTATAGGATAAGAACAGGGAAGCGGCTTTGCTCAACAGTTTAATTCCCAAGCTGGCTGTCAGTGTGTTCCTGCAGGCAGAACAACAGTTGGCACCCTCATCTCTCCGTGTTTACTTCTCAGGAGTCTTATCTTGATTTGTGTAAACCTCAGAGCCTGTGCTGCTTGAGCTGAGGCCAGTGAATTTGCTGCTCAGGAGGGAAGGATTTTAAATTAAACTTTCCTTCTCCTGGAATGTTTTTTTTAGTATTTGTAGAAGATTTTCCTTTAAAAGCATTAAAATTCACAAGATTGTGATATAATAGTAATATGGTTACATCCTTGTCCCACCACCAAAATTCTTTGCAACCTCAAAAAAGATAACTACAATAGTTCTCTCAAGGTCTTAGGTACAGGTTGGCTACTTTCTCTCCCTCCATCCCTTTTTGCAAGTTAATATGTTTCAATTCTCTTTTTTTTAATTATTTTAATTTTTTTTACTTATTTTCCCTTTTGTTGCCCTTGTTGTTTTATTGTTGTATTTATTATTGTTGTTGTTGATGTCATCACTGTTGAATAAGGCAGAGAGAAATGGAGAGAGGAGGGGAAGGCAGAGGGGAAGAAAGATAGACACCTGTAGACCTGCTTCACTGCTTGTGAAGCGACCCCCCTGCAAGTGGGGAGCCAGGGTTTGAACCAGGATCCTTACGCTGGTCCTTGTGCTTTGCTCCATGTGCGCTTAACCCGCTTCACTACTGCCCAACCCCCCTCTTTTTAATTTTTAAAAATATTTTTATTTATTATTGGATAGAGACAGAGAGAAATTGAAAGGGGAGAGAGAGATAGAGAGGAAAAGAGACAGACTCATTTTATGCCCTGCCACCTTTCAGACATCAAGTTGCAAATGCTACCATGACTCCATCCTGACTTCTCTGTGTAGACGACCTCACCAATGTGTCCTGGAACCTTGCATCTCCAGACCTCTACCCCACTAGGCAAAGATACAGACTGGGCATATGGATCAACCTGCCAATGCCCATATCCAGCAGAGAAGCAATTACAGAATCCAGAACTCCTACTTTCTGCACCTCAAAAAGAACTCTGATCCATACTCCCAGTGGGGAAGAAGTGAGGATGAAGAGGATAAGAGGGCTCTGAACTCTAGCTCCATCAGGTCCCAGAGAGAGAGAGAGAAAGAGAGAGAGAGAGGACAAAAGGGGGAGAAATATGTGGATGGAGTTATAGGGTGTTATGTGTGGCATAGAAGGGAAGAGAGGACTGGTCCTGGAAGAAAAAAGGGGCAATTATGTACAAATGTAGACAGTTGTAGTTAACCCATGTCTGCAACTTTGGTAGAACCACGGTGGACTGCAATGGAGGGATCAGGGATTCAGAATTTTGGTGGTGGGAACAGTGTGGAATCGTAGTTCTGTTGGCATACAATTTTGTAAATTAATATTGAATCACTAATAATAATTTAAAAAAAGGAAAAGAGACAGTCCTGCTTCACCACTTGTGAAGCTTACCCCTTGCAGGTGGGGACCAGGGACTTGAACCTATGACCTTGCACACTGTAATGTGTGCACTTAACCAGATGTGTTACCACCTGGCCCCTGTTTCAGTTCTCCATATTTCACACATGAGGGAAATCATTTGGCAGGTGTCTTTCAATTCCTAACTTATTTCACAAAGCTTAATCACCTCCAGTTACTCTGTTTTTTTTTCCCAAAGGACATAGTAGTGTCTTTTTAAATTGCCATGTCATGGACTGGCAAAACAGCTTACGCGGATAATATGCTGCTTTGCCATGCATGCAACTAAGGTTCCACTGAACTGAAGGAAGCTTTGGTTCTGTGGTTTCTTTCATTCTCTCTCTCTCTGCATTTCTGTTTCATCTAAAATATAGATAAATGAAATATAAATTGCAGAGCAGGGGAAGATAGCATAATGGTTATGGAAGGAGACTCACACCTGAGGCTCCAGAGTCCCAGGTTAATCCTATCACCACCACCACCACCATAAGCTACTGTGATTCTTTCTGCCTGGGGCGTGGTGTCTGCACTGTGACAGCTAGGCCTTGATGACTTCCTTCACTGCAGTCCTGTTTGCAGAACTCCAAAGCCCTTGCTCCTCCTGGCCTGTCTCATAGGCCTATGAAAATGGGTGGTTTCTGGCTTGGTCCTACACAGCACAGGCCCATATTCTAGGAGCCCGGCAACATGTTGACATCTGAGATTGTTTCTCATGTTCTAATAAATGCTAATCACTTTTTTTTTTTTTACCTCTGTTGCCTCACCTCACAGTGTTTTGGGTAGGAGTGGAGATGCCCAGTCAGCCAGGAAATTTGGAGGTACCCAACCTGAATGATTATAATTCAGCTAATTTTTAGGTTGGAACAATCCCCAATCTGCAGACATCACAGAAGTTCCATAACTATCTCTTCACCTTGAGAGTTTTGAACTGGATGTTTGCTTCTGTTTGAGGAGTCTTCATTTTTATTTATTTCTTTTATTTATTTATTTATTTATTTATTTATTTATTTATTTATTTATTTATAAAAGGGAGACATTAACAAAACTGTAGGATAGGAGGGGTACAACTCCACGCAGTTCCCACCACCAGATCTCTATATCCCATCCTCTCTCCTGATAGCTTTCCTATTCTTTATTCCTCTGGGAGTATGGACCCAAGGTCATTGTGGAATGCAGAAGGTAGAAGGTCTGGCTTCTGTAATTGCTTCCCTGCTGAACATGGGCATTGAGGATGAAGGGTATTTTCAAAACCGAGGCTTTTCACCTTTTTATCTCAAAAGGCAATCTCCACGTCACTTTAACGACACTGTAGCTTGCATAGCTGAAATTTCTCACTTGACAGCATTTGAAAGACCACTGGTATGGAACTGATTCTGGCTGATACAGCTGTGTAGTGGGCACTACACTAAATGCCACAACTTCCCTAAGGAACCTAGTTTTTCAGAGAAAATGAACAACGTGTCTCGGTTATTTTTTCTTTCTGGAACATTATCAAGAAAGACTTCTTTAGAAAGAGAGTTCACTAGAGAGGGAGAGAGAGAAGGAGAGAGAGAGAGAGGGAGAGAGAGAGAGAGAAGGAGGGGGGAGGATATAAAGTTATGCAAAAAGACTTTCATCCTGAGGCTCCAAAGTCAGTTTCAATCCCCAGCATCACTAGAAGTCATAGCTAAGCAGTATTCTAATCTCAGAGTGCCTCTCTCTCTCAGTGTCTCTCTCTCTCTCTGTCATTAAAATAAAATCTATTTGAAAGAGAGAGAGAGAGAGAGAGCTCTTAGAGAAATCCAGAGCATTTATCCCAGGTCTCTGTCTCAAAATTCTACCCCACAGGAGCTGGCAGATAATCTTATTTCTTCATTTACCTTAACTAAATTTTAGGGTGAGCTAGAAGTCATGACTGAGATGTTCCTTAAACTTTCAATGAAAAAGTGCTGAGGAAGGAACGTTGCATATTACAAGATGATAGTGATAAATTGTGTTTAGGAGGAGACTATCCCGAAGGGGTTCAGTTTTCATGTCTCAACATATAACTCCATGTGTATGAAAAGCTTTCCTTTTCTTCTTGCCTCCTGGATTATCACTGGAGCTCAGTGCCAGCACCACTGCTCCTGGTGGCCATCTTTTCCTTTTTGTTTGTTTTTTTCCTTCTTCTATACAATAAGACAGAGAGAAATTGAGAGGGGAGAGGGAATCAGGAAAAGAGAAAGATAAACTACTATAGGTTGGTTTTGGTTTCACCATTCCTGAAGTGTCCCCATTGCAGGTAGGGAGGGGGGCTTGAACCTGGGTCCATGTGTGTAGTACTATGTGTGCTTAACCAGATGCACCACTGCCCGGCCCCCTATGAGAAGCTTTTCTATTCAGTCTCAGTGAGTGATGTTTCAGTGAGTCCCCAAATTTTCAAAACCTACACATTTTATAGTCTAAATCCTTGCCAACAAAGGATTTGCTTTTCCCCCTTTTTTTAATTTTATTTTTTTAAGTTTTATATTACAGAATTACATGTCGACAGGGGTGTGAATCCACACCATTCCCACCACCAGAGTTCTGAATCTTCACTTTCCCCACCGCAATCCACCAGTTCCCCCAAAGTTGTAGACGTGGGCCAACCATCATCTCTACAACTACCTGTCCACATTTATATATAGTTGCCCCTTCTTTTTCTGATTCACACCTCTCTTCCCCTCTATGCTGCTCCTAACATCATAGCTACCTCCATATGTCCCTCTCCTTTTCCTTCTCTCTCTTTGGGCGCTGATGGAGCTGGAGTGCAGAGCCCTCTTATCCTCCTCCTATCACTTCTCCCCTGCTGGGAGTATGGATCAAGGTTGTTTATGGGGAGCAGAAGGTAATTCTGGCTTCTGTAGCTGCTTCTCCGCTGAGCATGGGTGTTGACAGGTCGATCCATACCCCTGTTTCTATCTTTCCCTAGTGGACCAGAGCTCTGGAGATGCGAGGGTCCAGGACACACTGATGAGGTTGTCTGCCCAGAGAAGTCGGGATGCAGTCATGGTAGCATCTGTAACTTGATGTCTGGAGGGTGGCATGACCTAAGTTGAGACAAGATGGTTAATGAACAGGAACCAAAGAGTAGGATCAGAGCAGATGAGATTAGGGATTTTAGGGTAGAAGAAAGCTGGGAGAACCATTTTAGGCGTGTTCCTGGGGGCACACAACTATAGTAGTTTTTCTTGAGTTTGGTAGCTAGCCTGAGGTTGGATGAGAATATTGTCTGAGAGAACAGTGTCAGAGTAGAGAAAAGGGCTAGAAAGTTGGATTAGGGCAGGGAGTGGCTCCCATTCTTATATATATATAAAATTCTGTGGCTACAATTAACTATTTCCCTCCATCCACCTGCTCCAGGGCCCATATGTAAATACATATTTATATTTAGTGCCAGAGCCTGTGTAACCTCTGAGTCCCTATTGGTCACATCGGAGGAACATTGCAGGCTATAGTCATTTCAGGCCCAGTCTTTTTCAAGTGGCAGGGCAGGATACCCCCAGCCAGGTCTAACCTTATCATCTTTGCTTTATGGTAGAGCCAAGGAAGGTTTTGCTTCTTAAAAAATAAGTCCCCAAACAAAATCCAGGCTTCAGTTTAAATGTCGATCTAAACTTTTCTCCTCTGGGGCAGGGCAGTGGTGTCGGTTGAGCTTACACATTACTGTAATATGCTAGGACCTGGGGTGTGAACCCCTGCTCCCTACCTGTGGCAGGGAAGCTTCATGAGTGAGTGGGAAAGCAAGTACTGCAGGTCTCTCTCTGTCTCTCTGTTCCTTATCCTCCACTCATGCTGTCAGTCACAGGACATTTGGGTATGACCTAGTTGACAACCTCATTGAGTGAAATTGAGATATGAAAAAGCATGGTGAAATTACTTCATTAAGCATTTCCTGCAATCCCATTCTTTTGACGCATACCCTCATCAAGGCCTGAGACCATCTGGATGTTTGTATCCAGAGAACTTTCTGTGTCCACTCCCCCCGCCCCCAACAACATGGGGAGAGCAAAGCAAGACACCCTTTCACTGAATTGATTGGCAGTGGACAAGGCATGAAGTGGAGTCAAACTACGGCCGGTTGAGGGAGGCCCAGGGCCAGGAGAATTGTTATTGGTGGTTTGCTCTGTTTGTCACAGCCCAGCATTGCCATGTGCTGGGAAGGCTGAGAGAAGGAACCTGGCCAGAGGATTAGAGCCCAGGAGGATTTAGGTTTGACAGGATTTATTAGGCTCTAAGTAGTTGTCTGAGGTAGTTTGGCCTGAAATGAGTCCCCCTTCACCTCACTAATCTTAGTGATAATTGAGGAGTCTTCAGTCTTAGATGGAATTTGACATGATAAACACATTTGCAGTAATACACTTCTCATGTATTAACTTGTAGCAAATTCAGTGTGTTCTAAAACAATGAGGGTTTCTACCCGTAGTTACTCAGATAAAATGAAAAACCTGTACAAGTCAGCCATGAATTGTATTTGAGATGGTTGATTCCTGAGCTTTGGGTTTCTTAAGTGAAGGCCACTTTAACCATTAAATGTAATACAGATAGAATTCCATTTACAATTAGCACTTGTATATAGGCTTTTGCACAGTGGACATTAATAACTTTTTTTTTTTTTTTTTGCTGCTGACATTAATTACTTTTCTTTAGTGACTGTTCTCAACTTCTGCAGTTGGTATATCAATTGCAGTAAAGCACATGAAATGATGCAGGCAGAGCCCTAGGAAACTGACCCTTAGTCCAAACTGCCCACCCCAGCATAGTTCCTTAGCAAGACTTCAAGGCTGGAACCAGGGTCCTCTCTTCCAGTTCACAGCTCCAGTCCCAAGTTGGGGCTATAAGTTTGCCAACTTGCAGGCTTGGAGGACTCAGCTAAAAAGTTTACCTTTGGTTCTCCCTTTCAAATTGACCTGAACTCTCAAGGCATTTCTAGAAACCTAGCAGAGGACTCTTGGCTGGGAAGGAATTAGAGAAAGACACGATGACAGGAATGAATGGCCTGCTGTGTCTTTCTAGCACATTGAAGACATTCTGATTTGGTCACTGACTTTGAAAAGGGGCTGTTTCTCTTATTTCTTTGCCTCTCCTTCCTGTGATCTCCTTTCCCAACCCCCACTCTGCTGGGGCTTTCAAGGCTGTGAGATTCTCAATAGGCCCTTCCCCTCTACCCCCACCCTACCCCAAGATAGAGGGCAAGAGACTGAGAGAGGAGAGAGAGAGAGAGAAGAGAGAGGTGCGATGGTCCAACATCACTGTACTGCTAAAGAAGCTTCCCCCTGCATGGTACTCCTATGAGCGAGCATGGCAAACTGTGCACTCTACTGAGTCAGTCATCTCGTGGCCTCCCTACCTGTGTTCCTAACCTCATCGTACACCCACTTCCCTTATTTCAACAAAATCCTCTTTTTTAAACTGCATTTTCAGATTCTTCATGTTCATTGGTTCCTTCCTACCAGATACGCCAATTTTGTCAACTTTTTCCTTAATGAAAGTATCTCTCTCCTAAGCTGTCTCCCCTCCTTGTGGCCATCTATTGCTTTTTCTCAAGGGATGTTACAAAACCCATTGTTGGGGATATTTGATTTGAATAGATTAAAGCATTAAAGCGTAGTCTGGATTAATGCATAACTAAATACTAAAATGTTTACCATGATAATGAAAGATGGATGAAAATATAGTTTGTGGTAGCTCAGGAAAAGCTATCATTTTGACTCACTTTTACCTTCCTTTACTATTACAGTTTGCAAGAGTCTAAAATTAGGTGAGATGTCTACATGGGAATGAGACTGAAAGAATGTTTATGTTGAAAAGTGATATGTTCTAAAATGACTAGAATCTAAGCTCTTATGATTGATATGAACGTTATCACATAATATCTTAATAGGGCAAATAAAACCCCACATAATTTTTATGTCAGTTATCTCTGTCTCAATTTTTCTTTCTATATTTATGGGAAACATTTTATTTTATTTTTTTTGCCTCCAGGGTTATCGCTGGGGCTTAGTGCCTGCACCACAAATCCAGTGCTCCTGGAGGCCATTTTATTCCCATTTTTGTTGCCCTTGTTGTTGTTATTGTTATTGTTACCATTTATGCTGTTGTTGGATATGACAGAGAGAAATTGAGAGAGGAGGGGAGACAGAGAGGGAGGAGAGAAAGATAGATACCTGCAGACCTGCTTCACTGCTTGTGAGGCAACCCCCCTGCAGGTGGGGAACTGGGGGCTCGAACCAGGATCCTTACACCGGTCCTCACACTCCATGTATGCTTAACCCACTGCACTACCACCCAACTCCTATGGGAAACATTTTATATAATACTAATGAGCTGCACTGATGTGATTCCCCAGCAATACCTTTGGAAAGAATACAGTCCTCTCTGCAGAGTAGACTGCTGACAAACCACGCTATAATGTGTGCATTTTGATAGCTCACCTTGAGTGCCACCACCCCCCCAAGTCTCAGCAACCACACCATAATAATAATAATACCGCATGCAGCCACTCTTGGAAGAAGAGTCCTTTGGGTTTTTTGTTGTTGTTGGTAGTGGTCGTTTATCTGAACAAAGGAAAAGAAAAACGTTTGGGTTTGGGTCTGAATGTTGGAGCACTCTCAGCTATGAAATCTGAATCAGTGTCTGTGTATTTCCAGAGGAGCAGACTGAAGGTGTGCCAGCACAAGTGGGTGGTACCCTGTGTTCCCAGTCTCCCAGCCTCTGGCACCAGGGGCTGTAGCAGGCAGAGTATAAGAAAGGGGGACTGCCCAGAGGGTCACACTCCCAACTCAAAGGACCAGTCCAGACACAACAGTCTTTTGCACCTACTCACACCTCTTTGCTTAGTTTTGTTTTCCTCTGGGCTTCACTTGGGACTTCTAGCTGTGATCTGAGAGTGAAAGAGAAAGCTTGGAATGGGAAAAAGAGAAAGAAAGAAAGAAAGAAAGAAAGAAAGAAAGAAAGAAAGAGAGAGAGAGAGAGAGAGAGGGAGGGAGGGAGGGTGGGAGGGAAAGGGAGAGAAACAAATCAGGGAAATGCAGAAATATACTGAAAACTCTGATCTTGCAAAAGTAATACTAATCCTTTCACATCTCTCATAAGTCTAGTCACACAGAACTCTGTGAACATGGCAGCATTTTAATTCTCTGCAGAGAGAGACAGAGAGAAAGAAAGAGATTCCAGGTCTTCGGCCTCTGGGTGTCTTGGGTCGTGCTGTTATTTTTAGGGTCTTTGGCCTCATTTTCCCTTCTCGAATGTGGCTGGGCTGACTTGTCTGACAAGTCTTTCTCTCCCAAGTTTTCTTCATATTGGCATTCTCTCTCTACTTGTGATACAGTTAGATACTGGGGGCATCTGCCTCCAAAGTATGACTGGGTAAGAATCAGACAGATGAGATGTACTTGTCTCAGAGATCCCTTACAAGGAATGAGAGCCAGGAGAAGGAAGAATGGATTTTTCTAGAAGGAACTAGAATCCAGTGACTTCCTACAGGCATCAAAACTAACTAGTAAGATTTTGACCTTGACTTGTATGTTCATCCTGGTTCTACTTCCTTCACACTCTGCAAATATCACATGCAAAGCCCTTCTGAGGATGAAATAAACGGATCTTAGACACTCTAAGGTTTTGGACTGAAAACAGTGTATTGATTATACAAAAAAAACAAAAAACCCTTTCATACCTGATGTTCCAGTGTCCCAGGTTCAATTCCCCAGTCCACCATAAGCGAGACCTGAGTAGTGCACTGGTTAAAAAATAAATAATTAATTAAAGAATAATAATGAAAAGAAATCCTGGTTCTGTTTTTTCACACAGAGGCAGTTATTTAAATTGACATGATGCAGTTTTCCCCTCACACCTTTAAAGAAGCATCCAAGTGTTCTGGAGCTGTAAAGAATATCCAGGAGTCTTGCTGTTTCAGCCTCTGAGATTAACAGCAGCACTGATAGTCTTCACTGTTGTCGTTATATCATCTGACTGAAAGCTCTCCCTCCACATGCTCACAGAAGCAAGAGTATTTAAGACAACGAGGAGGTCAAACTAGTAGGTTTTCTGCCTTCTTACTTGAAACAGAGCTGTACACTGAAATGTTATCTGTGAGGGCTGGTGACTGAGATGAGGCGGACACACTAACAGTTGAATCACAGGCCGGTGGGGTGGGAGGAGTGCAGGGGTGACTGGGTACTCATATCCTGTATGCCTGAGGCAGCCATAGCAGACGGAGTCAATAAAACATGCCTCTCTCTCCATAGAGCCATGGGTGGCAGTGGATGGTGTCTTACTGAGAACAGCAGATTTGTATTATTAGGAATTGCACACAATTTAAATATTAAAATATATCCATATTTGAAAATACGCACAGAATGCTGCCACTTGGCAGCTCAGTGGTAGAGCATAGGACTTACCTGTATGTGGTCCTCAGTTCTGTACCCAGCACTGCAATTATCAAAGCAGTGGTGTCCTCTCTCTCTCTCTCTCATAAAAACTATGTACAAGCCTTTTTCCTCATGTGTGTTATCTGAACAGCCCTTCTAATTGGTGTTTTCTCTTTTGTGTACCTTCACACTTTTCTATTCGCCTTGAAAAATTTGTTTCCTTGAACTTGCTGACACTTTAAATTAAAAAAAAAAGTATTTATTTATTATTTGAAAGAAACAGAGAAATCAAGAGGGAAGGGAAGATACCTAGACTTACTTTTTAAAAAAAAAAAAGATTTTAAAATATTTATTTATTTCCTTTTTGTTGCCCTTGTTGTTTTTATTGTTGTAGTTATTATTGTTGTTGATGTTGTCATTGTTAGATAGGGCAGAGAGAAATGGAGAGAAGAGGGGAAGACAGAGAGAGGGAGAGAAAGATAGATACATGCAGACCTGCTTCACCACCTGTGAAGCGACTCCCCTGCAGGTGGAGAGCCAAGGGCTCGAATCGGGAAATCACAGTGGTCCTTGCACTTCACGCCAATGCGCTTAACCCACCATGCTATCACCGACTCTTGACTTACTTTTTTTTAAATATAATTATTATTTATAAAAAGGAAACACTGACAAAACCATAGGATAAGAGGGGTACAACTCTATACATTTCCCACTACCAGAATTCTGTATCCCCTCCCCTCCCCTGATAGCTTTCCTATTCTTTACCCTCTGGGAGTGTGGACCCAGGGTCATTATGAGGTGCAGAAGGTAGAAGGTCTGGCTTCTGTAATTGCTTCCCCACTGAACATGGGCATTGACTGGTCGATCCATACTCCCAGCCTGTCTCTCTCTTTCCCTAGTGGGGTGGGACTCTGGGGAAGCGGGTCTCCAGGACACATTGGTGGGGTCATCTGCCCAGAGAAATCCGGTTGGCATCATGGTAGCATCAGGAACCTGGTGGCTGAAAGAAGAGTTAATATATAAAGCCAAACAAATTGTTGACTAATCATGAACCTAAAGACTGGATTAGTGCAGATGAAGATTTGGGGGGGGTCTCCATTTTCTAGGTAGTAGGAATATTTTAGGTATATTCCAAAAGGCCCATGACTATACTAGTTTTTAGGTTTTTTTTTCTTTTTGAGCCTGACATCTGATATGCAGGTAGATCGAAGTTATTGTCTGGGGAGATGATGTCATGAATGGAAAAAGGACCAGAAAGCTGAATCAGGGAAGAGAGTAGCCCCCTAGTATGGGAAAGGTGTATAAATATTGTTGACTGTAAACCCCATCGATTTGATGTGATCTGGGGCCCATATTCAACTTAGGAGCCTATGTGACCTCTGCATCCCTGTAGATCTGAGCTCACATTCTGTGGTCATGAGTAGGGACGTTCTAAGTTGCCCCAATTTTAGAACCCATCTTCCTCAGGTGGAAGATAGAGTATGTTGTCCATCCTCCCTTCAGAGGATGGAACATTCACTACCGTGGTTGACCTATGTTGAGGGCAAGGTCCTATGGGGGCCCCCAGAGGGGTCTATTTTGTTGTTCCTGATAGAGATGACCAGTAACAATGGAGAGTGGGATTTATTTGAGGTCTAGGCCCATCATGTCTGTTTGGGAATCTCAGGACTCCCCAAATAGGATCCCAGCTGATGCGGTGGCCTGATAGTGACTAAAGAGCCATCATTAAAGTATGCCAGTCTCTTGTCCTTATTCAGCTTTTGCAGTCCTAACTTTGATAAGGATAGCTTGGGAATGAGTGAGGGAAGTATAATTGGAAACAGGTGAGGAGGTTATCTACTTCTAAGTAGACACTATTTCATTGGGAACTTTATGGTGTCTTTTTAGTTCTTTCTACTTGCTTGCTGCTTATACTGACTCACTGCAGACTATTGTGCATTTTAGCTTTCAGCTATATATTTTCCCCTAAATTATGGATACATGTGGACATATGCCCTATCTCATGGGACCTTGTCTATCTCTAGGTTTTGGGACTTTGTTAGGAAGTGAACCACCTGAAGTGGAATTAGAGAATCCTATGAAAGGAAAGGTCTCACCTGAGTAATGAGGCTGAAGGGTTGACATTCCATGCCTGACATCTCTGGGCATAGTCTGCAGTGAAGCTTGCTGAGGTGGTACTTGTTGTATTGATTAGGTTGAGATCAGCAGATACAATATCAGTTGGTATGAATTGAGAGAAGCATGTTGGAAAATGAGCCCCACCCTAGAGGTTCCAGGACAGGGGGAAAATATAGGTTCTATAGAGGAAGTGGGAGGTTCCTGCTGTCTTAGGGTTTAAGAAGGTAATAGATAGTTATTGCTATAATCAAATTATTTGGCAATTGGGTTAACTTTGAAAATCCCTTTGTTAGGATTTGCTGTATCATACACATCACTGTAATTTATATCCTTTGACATTATTTGTATATAGCCATGTCTTACAGAGTGATGCCACTGGTTGCTTCTGTTCTCCCTGGTCTAGATAGCTAGACTTAGAGCACTCCACTCATGAAACTTCCCCTTGGCAGGTAGGTACTGGGGACAGGGGATTTGAGCCTAGGTCTTTGTGTATTGCTACAGGTGTACTCAACTGGATGTGCCACTGCCCAACCAGACTTTTTTAAAATTCAGTTTTCTTTTATGGCTTTTATTATTTTTTACTTGCTATTAATAGTATGTTACAAGATTATAAGACTAAAGTTAATAGTTACACACCACACTCACCATCAAAGTTCTGTGTCTTTACCCTCCTATCTCCCAGAGATAGCCACCATAGTTCTCACATGTCATAGAAAATAGTTGGCTTGCTTCTGTTTTTTTTTTTCCAAGTTCATGTGTATCCTATCTCTAGAACGTATGAGTGAAACCATCCAGTAGTTGTCTTTCATCTCTTTACTTATTTTGCTAAGCATAATCACCTCCTGCTCCATCCATTTTGTCCCAAAGGACACAGTATCATCTTTTTGATTGCAGAGTAGTATTCCATGGAATATATATATCCCATAACTTCTTTATCCAGTCATCTGTTGATGAGAATTTAGGTTGCTTCCACTATTTGGTTATTGTGAATAATGCATAATGCAGCTATAAACTAGGGGTGCATATGTCTCTTTGAACGTGTTTGACTGTCTTTTGGATAAATGCCTAAGAGTTTTATCACGGAATCATAAGGTAATTCCATTTTCATTTCTTTTAAGGACTTTGCATACAGCTTTACAAAGACAGCCCCAACTTGTTGATTCTTACAAGTTTTCTTTTGTCCCCTGCTATTTTTATTTTTTAAAGATCTATTAGTGTTAGGGCCAGTTAAATAGCTCACTTGGGTAGTGCATCTGCTTTGCCTGGTTCCCACCTCACTGGAGGAAGCTTTGTTGCTGTTATCTTTCCCTCTCTGTGTGTCTCTGTCTCTTAAAAAGTCAATTTAGAGCAGTGAAGCCCCAGTTTTGTTAAGAAAAATACCCTTTAATAACAAAACAACAATAAAAATCAGAAATTTAAGAAGGAAAGAGAAAGAAAAATGCCCTTTCATGCTGAGTGAGTAGCTTCCCATGCTCCAACAGGAGCACTTACTTTGAGCACTTCTTAGTCACCCCATGTTTAATTCCACTTCCTGCAAAGAACTTGGTCCATAAATCTAACCTGAGCATTGTCTTCAGTCCCCTTTCACATGCTATTACTTCATAGAGAGGAGTGGTTGAGCAGTTGCTCTTGTAATGCCCTTCACAGTGCCCAGCTGAAATCGCCTTTTTCTTTCTGTTGGCACTCCAAGTGTGGGGGTTTTACCATGGGGTTTGTTTCCCATTGCTCTGGTAATGTAATGGTTTTTCTTACAGCTCTATCCATTTTGTACACCAAAAAAAGAAAAACAAAAATGCTCCCATGTTTGACTATGCCCAGTCTTTTTTTTTTTTTTTTTTTTGCCTCCAGGGTTATTACTGTGGATTGGTGCCTGTACCACAAATCCACTGTTCTTGGAGGCTATTTTTTCCCTTTTGTTGCCCTTGTTGCTTTATCTTTGTTGTGGTTATTATTGTTGTTGTTATTGATGTCAATGTTGTTGGATAGGACAGGGAGAAATTGAGAGAGGTGGGGAAGATAGAGAGGGGGAGAGATAGACACTGCAGACCTGCTCCACCACCTGTGAAGCGACCCCCTGCAGGTGAGGAGCCAGGGGCTTGAACTGGGATCCTTGCTCTGATCTTTGCACTTTGCACCATGTGCACTTAACCCACTGCGCTATGGCCTGACTCCTCCCAGTCCTTTTTTAAAGGGTGGGGGGGATGAATTGGTAGAATAATATGACGATCTGTCAGTCAGCACCACACTGCCGGCTCACACACTCGGTATACTCCATGATAGCAGTATCTTCTTCCTTCCAGCTGGCTCTGTAGTGGCCAAATTCTCTTCACAGTTCATCTCCATAGTCCGTTTTTCATTTGTACTCACACCTAGTAAATACCAGGTGCTTGCTTTTGATGGATCATTTCTATCTCTGATTTGTTAAGGTGACTTGGAATTCTAGTTTGTTTTTTGTTGTTTTTGTTGTTGTTTTCAGGAAAGCTAGGAGCCTAAACTTAGTTTGTGGCCACAAACTGACTGTGAATGCTTTTAATTCCATTATGACAGTCATTGGTTAAAAAAAAAATCAATAATATTGGACCCAGGAGTCTGAGTGCTATTCTGTAACTCCCCCAGCTTGCATCAAGACATTGATTTCTGTCACTATTAACTAATGGCTTCCCTATTTCTAGAAGTTTTTAAACTTCCCAGACATTGGCATCATAGTTTTCTGTTTGGTTTTAGAAATTAGACCTGAATGATTTATAATTGTGACCTTTAGGGGGTGGGGTTTCTGGTAATAAAGAAAATAAACCCAGTAATTGTTTATGTAGGTAGCTTTGACACTATTGTTTTATATTTTTTGTACTCAGATAAGAGAAAATAAGCAAATGTTTATTGAGTAGAAATACCTGTTCTGTATGTATTTTTGTTCCGGGGTGGGCTTTGAGAATTGTCTTCATTTGATTTAAATGTAAGAGCCAGTTTCCTGTTTAAAATAGGAATGTAATGAGATGCAATTTTGTTGTTACTACAGGTTTTGGAAGGTGACAATGAAATATAAAGAAGTCACACCACTGATATGATGCTTGAAAGTTAGTGACTGCTTGCCTCATCCCCATGATGATTAAATATGACTTAGGAGCTGCGATTTATGAAGGTTTATGATGTCATTGGGCGAGACCGAAAGCAAGCTCCAGCAGGCTGTCAGCCTGCAGGGAGTCGACCCAGAAACATGCTTGATTGTGTTTAAGAACCACTGGGCACAGGTAACGTATGAGTTCCCCCTTTTCTGCTGTTCTAGATTGCCCCAGAGGCCTCTGTCCCATTGAACAGGGTATTTTATTTATTTATTTATTTATTCATTTATTTTTATTTATATATAATTTTTTATTTATAAAAAGGAAACATTGACAAAACCATAGGATAAGAGGGGTACAGCTTCGCACAATTCCCACCTCCAGACCTCCGTATACCATCCCCTTCCCTGATAGCTTTCCTGTTCTTACCCCTCTGGGAGTATGGACCCACGATTATTGTGGGATGCAGAAGGTGGAAGGTCTGGCTTCTGTAATTGCTTCCCTGCTGAACATGGGTGTTAATAGGTTGATCCATATTCCCAGCCTGTCTCTCTTTCCCTAGTGGGGAAGGGCTCTGGGGAAGCGGAGCTCCAAGGCACATAGGTGGGGTTGTCTGTCCAGGGAAGTCTGGTTGGCATCCTGCTAGCATCTGGAACCTGGTGGCTGAAAAGAGAGTTAATATACAAAGCCAAACAAATTGTTGAACAAGCATGGACCTAAAGGCTGGAATAGTGCAAATGAAGTGTTGGGGGGTGTCCTCCATTTTGTAGATAACTAGTAGGCATATTTTAATTATATTTCAAAGGGCCTGCAGCTATGCTAGTGTTTTTTTTTTGTTTGTTTGTTTGTTTGTTTGTTTTGCCTGAGCCTGAAATCTGATATGCAGGTGGATCCAAGTTATTGTCTGGGGAGATGATGTCATGGCTGGGAAAAGGACCAGGAAGCTGGATCAGAGAAGAGAGTAGCTCCCTAATATGGGAAAGGGGTATAAATATTACTGTAAACCCCATCAATTTGATGTGATCTGGGGCCCATAATTAGCTTAGGAGCCTGTGTGGCCTCTACATCCCTCTAGATATGAGCTCACATTCTGTGGTCATGAGTAGGAACATTCCACGCTGCCCCAGTATCGACCCATCTTCCTCAGGTGTAGCATAGAGTGTGTTGTCCATCCTCCCTTCGAAGGATGGACCATTCTCTACCATTATTGATCCAGGTTGAGGTCAAGGTCCTATGAACAGGGTATTTCTACTTCCACCTCTGTCGCAGGTCACCAGGCTTCCTGGAACATCGGAACACCCTCTCAGGTAGGAAGTAAAGCAATATCCTCTTTTTGTTTTCTGAGAACAAGTATTTAATTAAAAAAAAATCATAGTTTTCACAAAAGCAATTAGGGAGCACTCATGCCCTGAAGATACTCTCAAAAGAACAGCAGTTGGCCTTAAAATGACTTTCACATCACTTCGGAGTAAACTTGACCATGATTACATTGTCTGTCTTTTCCTCTTCCCTGCTGATTTTCTTTTAGTCCTTAAACTCTAACAGCTCTAACATTACTAACAGCACATATATTAAATATTTATCAAGTGCTAGGTACTTCAAATGCCTTATATCCTGTATTCTCCACAAACTATCTGTTTGTTTGTATTAGTTCACTCATTTTACAGATGAGGGAGTGGAAACTTGTAGAGGTTAAATAACCTGCGGGAGGTTATACCACTACTCTGTTTCCATATAAGTACACAGATCTTGGCCTCAGGCTGGTGTATTTGACCTCTGTGATGTAGCTACTGTTTTTCTGTTCTTGGCCCCTGAGTGATATAAGGAAAGACAATGCCTGGCAGTATCTGAATCCATTACAAAGCTGATTATAAAAGTTTCTTTGGTTATTCATTTTAACATCTCCATGACTCTTTTCTGATCTGCTTGTGTAGATAATTAAGGGTTGAATGCTTGGAAAATTTACCAGTTTATCCCTTTCCTCAGGGTGTTTACAAGTAAAATAAAATAAAATTGGAGTTCTTTACCACTTATCCAAATTGCACTCCCCAGGTGAGCTAGTAAGTGGGTATTTATGTGAAAAATTTTTAATGACTATCCAGTTCCTTTCTGTGGCCGGCAACAGCACATAGACTAAAGCATGGAACTTGTATATCACAGCAATTACAGGAGACATGCTTTAGATAAAAAAAAAAAAATTACTTCTTTGGGTCACTTATACTCCGTAGCATCTTGTCACTGTCCAAAGTTAAACTTCCAAGAGATTTTATACATTTCCCACCTATTCTCTGACTCCCCCTCCCTTCTTCTTCATTGTTAGAATTTTAATGAGTTTGTTCTGGCCATTAAGGTACATCTGCTTCTGCAGAAGGAAGTAATGCAGGAATTTTCCAGATTGATGTATTAATTACCTTTGACTTTGCAGTTTTACAAGTCTGCTAAAGCAGTGGCACCAAAGTGAGTTGGTGTGACCCAAAGGGATATATGTGCCCAAGAGCCTATTAGGTGTGGTCAGATTATTTTAGAAGATCTATTTCTAACTTTGCTTTAGAAATTCTTTTTTGTATTTATACTGTGCATAAAATGTCTGTATATTAGTACTTGCATTTTATTAATGCATTTATTTCTACTTGATATTTTGGCTTGTAAGGGTATACAGTATGATATTTCATACTGAGACCAATTTCAACCCCAGTCATTATATTTGGCTCAAGAAGTCTGTCATTCCAATACGAATTTCTGGCTGTAGGCACTGTTTTATTTATTTGTTTGTGTTGATACCTTTGATTGTAATCATTCCCACTGGGGTAATTGATGTGGTCCACTTATTATTCTGTATCAATCTTTGAAATGGATGAGGTCTATTTATACTTTGTACCAGCCTCTTGATTTTATGTGGATGGTTCATACTCCCTGTCTGATTCTTTCCCAGGCAAAGTCTCTCCAAAGCTATTGGAGTGCTGTCAGAGTGTCTTAATTCAGGAATGTTTAAAATACTTTTCACTTTGGTGAAGAGATAAATATTGGGCCCTGAATCTTAATATTCATTTCCATATCTTATAAGAATGACTTCAGTATTGTCAGGCATTTGGGGTTATCAGAAACACACCTCCCTTCATTAGTGCTGATATATAGTGCTCCTCCGAGTGCAGAAACCTTTGAATTGAGGATGAGGAAAAATTTGTCAGAGGGAATGGTGTTGAGTCATTAAGTATGTCCTTTTGTACAGAGGAGACATTCTGGTTTTACTGTTGATTCAGCCGTTTCTTAAGCATTGGGTGAATTTCTTTTTCTTTTAAAAATATTTTTAATTGCCACCAGGGTTATCTATAGGGCTTATTGGTGGTACTACAAATCCTTTTTTAAAAATTATCTTGGGGGTCAGGCGGTTGCGCAGCGGGTTAAGTGCACGTGAAGCAAAGCGCAAGGACTGGCTTAAGGATCCCAGTTTGAGCCCCCAGCTCCCCACCTGCAGGGGAATCACTTCACAGGCAGTGAAGCAGGTCTTCAGGTGTCTGTCTTTCTCTCCCCTTCTCTGTCTTCCCCTCCTCTCTCCATTTCTCTCTGTCCTATCCAACAACAAACGACATCAACAATAACAATAATAACCACAACAAAGCTACAACAAGTGCAACAAAAGGGGGAAAAATGGCTTCCAGGAGCAGTGGATTCATGGTGCAGACACTGAGCCCCAGCAATAACCCTGGAGGCAAAAAAAATTTTCTTTAGTTTATTTACTGGATAAAGACAATCAGAAATTGAGAGGGGAAGGGGTGGTCAAGAGGGAGAGAGACAGAGAGACACATGCAGCACTGCTTCACCACTTGCAAAGTTTGCCCCCTGTAGGTGGGGACCAGGGGCTCAAACCCTGGTCTTTGAACATTATAGTGTGTGCTCAATCAGGTGTACCACCACTTGGCCCCCAGGAGTACAAACCCACCTCGCCTGGAAGCCTTTTCCCCCCCCTTTTTCTCTTTCTATTATACTTGACAGAACAAACAGAAAGGAAGGGAAGTAAAGATGGAGAAAGACAGATACCTGCAGACCTGCTTCATCACTCATGAAGCTTCCCTTCGGCAGTTGGGAAGCAGGGGTTTGAACCCAGATTCTTGAGCATGTTAATATGTGCAATTGACCACGTGCACCACTACCTGGTCCCAATAGTTTTTAATTATGCATCATTTCAAAGTACACCATTATACAGGCACCTTGTTTCTTTCTTTTTTTATATATATATTTATTTTCCTTTTTGTTGCCATTTTTTTTATTGTTGTTGCAGTTATTATTGTTGTTGTTCTTGATGTTGTCATTGTTGGCTAGGACAGAGAGAAATGGAGAGAGGAGGGGAAGACAGAGAGGGGGAGAGAAAGACAGACACCTGCAGACCTGCTTCACCACCTGTGAAGCAACTCCTCTGCAGGTGGGGAGCCGGGGGCTCGAACCAGGATCCTTACTCTGGTCCTTGCGCTTCATGCCACGTGCGCTTAACCCACTGTTCTACCGCCCGACTCCCACCTTGTTTCTTATAATATGTAGATGACTTTATATATGTGTGTATACATGTATATAGCTACACAAATTTTAAATAGATTTAGCCTTCTAAAGACACAATAGACTTTTTCTAGAAATTCAATATTACAATAGATATTTAAATCCAAATATAGCCTAGGGTATTTATGGAACTTAAAGAAAAAAGAAAGAAACATTTGTGTATTTGTGTGCCTTTGCCCTAGAGGGTCAGGGTGATAAATGATGAGTAGGATGAATGGATTCAGATATTAAAAATATTCAAGTATAAAATGATACAATTGAGCATGCTGTCTCTGGCTTAGTGAACATAGAAGCAGAATTTGGAAAATCTGGAGTGAACCATGATGGTAATAGGCCCCAAACTGGGTCAGCAGAAACTGTGCCTTTTAAAAAAATATATTTATTTATTTATTATTTGTTATATAAAGGAAATATTGACAAAACCATAGGATAAGAGGGGTACAACTCCACACAGTTCCCACCACCAGACCTCCATATCCCATCCCTTCCCCTGATAGCTTTCCTATTCTGTAACCCTCTGGGATTATAGACCCAAGGTCATTGTGGGATACAGAAGGTGGAAGGTCTGGCTTCTGTAATTGCTTCCCCACTGAACATGGGTATTGACAGGTTGATCCATACTCCCAGTCTGTCTCTCTCTTTCCCTAGTGGGTGGGGCTCTGGGGAATCGGAGCTCCAGGACACATTGGTGGGGTTGTCTGTCTGGGGAAGTCTGGTCGGCATCTTGCTAGCATCTGGAACCTGGTGGCTGAAAAGAGAGTTAACATACAAAGCCAATCAAATTGTTGATCAGTCATGAACTTAAAGGCTGGAATAGTGCAGATGAAGAGTTGGAGGGGGGTACTCCATTTTGTAGACAGCTACTGTTAAGTCTTGACTTTTCCTCTCAGTTACCTCTAGAAGGTATCATCAGTCTCTATATCCAGGAGCTCTTAAAGGCCTTTTTGTCTCCATATGAGGGAAAATATGATTGGAGAAGTTTATGTAGCTATCAATGTGATATTTTGTGGAAACTGAGCCTAAATTTCAGATAAACTGTTATGACTTTTCTGGGTGGGACAAGGGATGTGTAAATGAACCTTGCTCTGGCCTCAAAAGATCTATAGCTGATTAATATGACCATGTGCACTACATTATTATAAAATGAGTAGTCATGGTTGTAGACATTAAATCAAGAGAAGGACAGTTATGGATGGAAATGGAGGGAGTGAAATTTTGCTGGCTTGACTGTGGGAAAAGGTGAACTTGACAACAGAGGAAAGAATGTTTTAGAAGAGTATTAGATACTCTTTCAGATTTCAGCTTTGACTTTTGGGATGACGAAAAAGAAAAAGGTGAGGGCTGGGGAGAGAGCATAATGGCTATTCAAAAGTCTTTCTTCCTCCCTTCATCTTCCCCTCCCTCCCTTCCTTCCTTTCTTTCTTTTGCCTCCAGAGTTATTGCTGGGCTCAGTGCCTGCACTGCAAATCCACTGCTTCTGGAGGCCATTTTAAAAAATAGGGTAGGACAGGGAAAAATGGAGAGAGGAGGGGAAGATAGAGAGGGGAAGAGAAAGATAAATACCTGCAGACGTGCTTCACCTCTTATGAAGTGACTCCTCTGCAGGTGGGGAGCTGGGGACTTGAACCAGGATCTTTGCATGAGTCTTTGCAATTCATACTATGTGCACTTAACCTGGTGCACTACTGCCTGGCCCCCTGCAAAAGACTTTCACGCTTGAGGCTCCAAGGTCCCAGGTTTAATTCCCAGCACCACCATAAGCAGAGTGTAGCAGTGCTCTTGTCTTTCTATGTGTGTCTTTATCTCTGTATCTATTTCATTAAAAGACAAAAGGCAAGAAAGTCAAAACAAGGAAAGGATGTGGGATGAGGCTAGGGTTAATGGATGCAAGTTTCAGTTAGCAGGTAGGAATAAACACCATTGTTTTGGAGTTTCAGATAGTGACACTTTGCAGTGAATTGGTCAGTCTGGTGATGGTGGTAACAGAGGATTGGGAAACAGGCTGAAATTTGACACAAACTGTGACTAGTGTGTCTTCAGCCCTTGGGTTCCTCAGAGGCAACCCAGGAAGACCTATAAGCCAGGTAATAAAGAAAAAACAGGACATATTAACTTTATAAAATAGTCAAATAAGGGGAGTCGGGCGGTAACGCAGTGGGTTAAGCGCATGTGGAGCAAAGCGCGAGGACCGGCGTAAGGATCCCAGTTCGAGCCCCTGGCACCCCACTTGCAGGGGAGTCCCTTCACAGGTGGTGAAGCAGGTCTGCAGGTGTCTGTCTTTCTCTCCCCCTCTCTGTCTTCCCCTCCTCTCTCCATTTCTCTCTGTCCTGTCCAACAATTACATCTATAGCAACAACAATAACTACAACAATAAAACAAGGGCAACCAAAGGGAATAAATAAATATTAAACAATTAAAAATAAATAAATGCAATATTTTTAAAAATAGCCAAATAAAATGACAGCATTCTATTTACTGGAGTGCCCCACTAGTTGGCAAGAACAGTGTTTTTTTAAATATTTATTTATTTATTAGATAGAGACAGAGAGAAATTGGGGCAGGATAGAGAGAAAGAGAGACAGAAAGATACCTGGTGCAGCCCTGCTTCACTGCTTCGGAGGTTTTCCCCACTTGAACAAGTAGGGACTAGGGACTTGAACCCTAGTCCTTGTGCACTGTAATGTGTGCATTTAACAAGGTGCATCACCACCTCGTCCCAAGAACAGTGCTTTTTTATGTTCACTTAGGGACAGTGAAGGAGACAGTGTGGCATCCATAGTTCTCTGTGTTAAGGACAAATTCAGTCATTAACAAACAGCCTTCAGGTCTGTCCCTCTGTTAACTAGCAGCCCCTACTCCCGCCCTTGAGTGAGAAGCTGGAGGAAGAGCCACTGGCTCACCTCCACCTTGCTGTGAACTGGGGACAGCTGGCTAAACCATCAGCCACCTCATCCAAGGCAATGAGTGGCTCAGGCAGGTCGGAAAGACCAAGGGAAAGACCTTCAGTGGCACGGCATGCACTGGAGTTCCTTCCTTTCTCCGTTTCTCTCTCTCTCTCTCTCTCTCTCTCTGCCTTCAGGGTTATCACTAGGACTCAGTGCCAGCACTAGGAAGCCACTGCTCCTGGAGGCTATATATATATATTTTTCCCCTTTTATTGCCCTTGTTGTTTATCATTGTTGTTGTTATTGCTGTCATTGTTGGATAGGACAAAGAGAAATTGAGAGAGAAGGGGAAGACAGAGAGGAGGAGAGAAAGATTTAAACCCGCAAACCTACTTCACTGCTTGTGAAACAACCCCACTGCAGGTGGGGAGTCTGGGGCTCGAACCAGGATCCTTATGCTGGTCCTTGTGCTTCGCGCCATGTGTGCTTAACCTGCTGCACTACCGCTCAGCCCCCTTTCTTTCTTTCTTTTTTCTTTTTTTAAATGGTTTTTTTATAAAAAATATTTAAAGTTATTTATTGTTGGACAGCAGCCGAGAGAAATTGGGTGGGGAAGGAGAGACAAAGAGATACCTGCTGACCTATCTGCTTTACCACTTTTGAAGCTTTTCCCCTGCAGGTGGGGATCAAGGACTTGAACCTGGGTCCTTGCTCACTGTAATATGTGTGCTTAACCAGGTGTGCCACTGCCTGGCCCTGCACTTGAGTTTCTATTTCCTGGACACAGTGATTTCATGATGTCCTCAGAATAGTTCTGCAGTGGAGGAGCCTCATTCCCAACTGTAGACCCTGAGAAACCAGATGGTGGGAGCTGCTCCTGGCCCACCCTTTCTGTCATCTACAGAGAAGCCATCTTGCTCCATGAATGGCCAGGGCAGTGAATCTAAAGCCCAGGGCTGGGTCATGCCTTTTGCCTCTCATTGGACATTGCCGCTTTGAAGCCAGGATGGCACATAGGATCCTGCCTCCCCACCCCTCGTCCTCATCCCCCAATATGGGCTCTAGAAATGCAAACCTATGTGATGTGCTTGAGTGGTCCCAGCCTGCTGCTCCTCAGACCTCATACCTCTCTACTCTGGGTACTTCCTCTTCTTTTCTCCCTGGAAGTTGCCTTCCCTGGTTCCAGGCACTTCTCCAACATTCCTTTGCAGCAATGTTTTTTTTTTTTAATTAATTATAATTTATTTATTTTTAAAGAAAGTATTTATTCCCTTTTGTTGCCCTTGTTGTAGTTATTGTTGTTGTTATTGCTGTTGTCATTGTTGGATAGGACAGAGAGAAATGGAGAGAGGAAGGGAAGACAGAGAGGGGGAGAGGAAGACAGATACCTGCAGACCTGCCTCCAGGGTTATTGCTGGGGCTCAGTACCTGCACTATGAATCTACTGCTCCTGGAGGCAGTGTATTTCCTTTTCCTTTTTTTTTTTAATTGGCTAGGACAGAGAAAAATTGAGAAAGGAAAGGAAGATAGAAAGGGGAAGAGAAAGACAGACAACTTCAGACTTGCTTCACCACTTGTGGGGTGGGGAGTTGGGGCCTCAAAGCAGGATCCTTGCACAGGTCCTTGTGCTTCGTACTATGTATGCTTAACCAGGTGTGCCACCACCCAGACCCCGGAAGCACTCCCTGCCTTCTTCCAGGCTCCCACAGTTCCCTGAGTGTCCTTTCACTGCCACACTACTCACTTTTTATCCAGATTGCATGCACTGTGCTTTCTCCCCAGCCTCATCACAAGCTCTTCATGACCAGAGACCTTCGGTAATGTCCATCTCCAGCACCATGGCTGTTGTGGGTGCCCAGTCTGTTGTTGAGCTGAAAGACAGGGAATAGGAAGTGCATCTTAAAAGCACTAGATGACTTAGAAAATATTGAAAATATTAAGTATTCTAATTTTAAAACATGTAATTTGCTTCTAGTAAGATTTTTTTTAAATTCTTTATTAGTAGTAAGATTTTTAAATGTCTAAATATTTGGAGGAGTGTGTGTATACCTAGTTTTTATAGTGGTTTGTATGAATTATTTATTTTTGCTTATTTATTTATTTATTTATTTATTTTTGCCACCAGGGTTATTGCTGGGGCTCAGTGATGGCACTATGAATCCACAGCTCCTGACAGCCATTTTTTCCTTTTCTTTCTACTCTTATTTTTATTTGACAGGATAGAGATAAATTGAGAGGGAAGGGAAGATAGAGATACAGATACAGAGAGAGAGAAAGATAGACACCTGCAGGCCTACTTCACCACTCAAGAAGCATCCCCCTGCAATGTTTCTCTATTATAGTCACTATAAGACTGTCTTTGGAAATGTGTAGGTATGGAATGTAGACATAACTTATTTTATCCTAGGTGTAGGTTACTCTCTGGAATTCCAGGCTGGCACTAACATTAATTGGCTTTTCCAAATACATATACATACACATACACATACGCATACACATACACACACACACACGCATACACATACACACACATACACACACATACATACACACACACACACATACATACACATACATGTTGTTTTAGTTCAGGGCGACAGTTTGCCGGGCTAGCTTCGCGGCAGTAGACAGAGACCCGGGGACACACAGCTGAGAACACAGTTTAATCTTTATTCACAAGCTGGCAAACAGTCCAAAAACCTAATCGCCACACAATGTGTTCCTCCAACTTTCTCCTCCGGCAGCGGCAGGAACCCAGGAAGTATGTAGGATAGGGGGCGGGGAGAAGGGAGAAGCACGAAAAGGCAAAGACTAAATCACAATCTCTGGGTGGGGGAGTAGTGAGACCAAACCAATGTGAAGCATACCAACACATACACATACACATATTATTAGGTTGAATTTTTTTTTTCTTTTTCTTGCCACCAGGGTTTTTACTGATAGTTGGTGCAGGCACTATGAATCTACTACTCCCAGAGGCTATTTTTCCTTTGTTCCATAGTTCCATATATATATTTCTTCATTCTGAAAGCAATTGGGTTTCTCATTTAGAACTTGTGGATGTTTGAAATCCAAACTCATTATCACTGACTGATGAGGGCCTTCAGTAGAGCTGAACATAGGAGTAGCTGATATTCCCCAGTGAAATAAACTTGCTACTTGTTCTCTCTCTCATATATATACGGAGGGGGGAAAGGGAGAGAGGGAGAGAGAAACACCTGCAGACTTGCTTCACTGCTTGTGACGTGGCCTCCCTGCAGGTATGGAGTGGGGGCTTGAACCCTGGTCCTGGTGCATGGTAGTTTATGTGCTCAGCTGGGTATAGCACCCCAGGCTGTTACCTTAATATAAGAAGGAAATGACTCAGCAGAGATCTTCCATGGAAGCAGGTGTGCCAGGAATCCCCCTAATTGAAAGACAAAGCCTTCATGTAACACACCAGGGCTGGGGGGAAACTTGCGGAAACAGACTGTAGCTATTTATAGGGCACCTTAAATGGAACATGGTTTAAGATCATTAAGTCCTGCCCTTCTTAAGGACTGGAAAATGTGGGATGGAAAAACGTTGCTTAGTACTTTTTTTTCCACCATACCACTTTAGATTAGCATTCCAAAGGATTCAGAAGTATGAAAGTACTCATGTGACTTTCTTTAAATCATTGAACTCTAAGCAAAGTGTCATAAATAATAATTTGTTGGTACCTGCATAGGTATAAGACACAGAACCATGTTAAGATGGAGTTGAAATTAATTTTCTGGCAGAAACACTTAAGTTTATCTTGCATAATCATTTGTTAGCTTGAGGTATGGTTATGTGATTTATGTAGATTCTTCATTCTGAAAGCAATTGGGTTTCTCATTTAGAACTTGCGGATGTTTGAAATCCAAACCCATTAGCACTGACTGATGAGGGCCTTCAGTAGAACTAAACATAGGAGTAGCTGATATTCCCCAGTGAAATAAACTTGCTACTTGTTCATCTTATTTGGCCTCTAGAATTCTCATACGTATAAGTCAACTGACATTGAAGTGAGCTTAAAATTGAGCCACACTGATGAGACAATAATTTGTATAGTATTATTCAAACTGTTGAGCATGTTTTGATAGTTTACATGTGGCTCTATGTATGTTATGAACTCCCAGTTCACACATACATCACAACAGCCTATACTTGTTAAAGTTTATAGATCAACACTTGTCAGTCTGTGCTCAGAAAAACACTTGCAGTGTTATTTCTGGTTTCTGCTGGCTGATTCAATGAGCAGAGCCTTTATCAGGGCTTGATTAGTTTATTACATGGCATTTTCAGCCTAACAAAGGGAAGTTTAGTAGAGGCAATATTTGTTTAGTAAAGGAAATATTTGCAAAGCGTATTCTGCTTGCTTTCATTCTCTTCCCTATTAGGACCCCTCTTGCCCGTGTGTGTGTGTGTGTGTTTATTGGAATTAAATTTCTGGGACTGAGAGAATTCAACTGAGAGGAAGTTAGGGCTGAGGCTAGGTTGTGAGGATAAGATAGTAAGGACAAGGGGCTGGGTGGTGGTGAACATGGTTGAGCTCATATGTTGCAGTGTCCAAGGACCCAAGTTCAAGCCCCTGGTCCCCACCTGCAGGGGAAAAGCTTTGCAAGTGGTGAAGCCATGTTGCAGGTATCTCTGTCTCTCTCCTCTATCACCCCCTTCCCTCTCGAATTCTGGCAGTATCTAACCAATAAATAAAAGTAAATAAAAAATAGGAAAAAAAAAAAAAGACAGTGAGGACAAGACAGAGGTGATTGCATGAATGAGCTGGTCCTGGGGAAGCTTTTCTGAACAGCCTGTGGCCCTGGGTTCGTAGGACAGGAAATCAGTCATTCAGGAAGCAGCTAAAAGCAGAAACAAAGGAATGTCAAGGTGTGTTATGTGAGAAGACACAAATGGAGGAAAATAAGGAAACGTCCAGGTCACATCAGGAGCCGGTCTACATAAATGGAAAGATCTATGACTCCTGGGTCATGAACTCAGGACATCTGAGCAGAAGCCCTTTAACATTTTTGTGCAAATGGAGCTCCAGCCAGGGTCCTTCTCAGGATAGAAGCCAGGTTCAGGGTGTGTCCCCAGAATCCATTTCAAAAGCAGGTCATGGGTGTGACAGCCTGGGAGGAGAAGGGAGGTGAGGTGGGATGGTTCTGAGACCTTCAGGGCCAGGTTAGGACATGTGGCAACACAGACTTAGTCAGCACTCTGCTCAGCAGAATGCGTTCCAAGACTCACAGACCTTGCTTGCAACATACCCGTTTTCCAGGCAGTAAAACTACTGGGCAAGGACTGGGAACCAGTACAGATCTCTTAATGTATCTTCTGCTCCATCCCAGATGATCAACAAGCCTTCTACTCCCCTGGGTTATTACAGTTCTTGGGTTTCTCTGCCTGATAAAACAGATGGCATTGTGGAGCAACTATATATACCAAAGAGTACAGAGGCATTTGTTTATTTATTTATTTTGTTAATTTTCTTTATTGGGGGATTAATGGTTTACGGTCAATAGTAAAATGCATGCATAATATTTCCACATAACAATATAACCCTGACTAGGTCCTCCTCTGCCATTATGCTCCAGGACCTGAACCCTCCCCCCAACCTCAGAATCTTTTACTTTGGTACAGTACACTAACTCCAGTCCAAGTTCTGTTATTTATTTATTTTGGTTAGAAACAGGCAAAAGGGGTTGTGGGAGAAAGAGAGAGAAAGAAAGACCACAGTGCCAAAGCTTCCTTCAGTTTAGGGGGGGACTGGGCTCAAACCTAGGTTGCTCATTGACAAAGCAGCATGCTTTTGATGAACTATTGATATTTCTCTGGCTCAAGGCATTCACTTAAAAGGTACTATAATACATAGCTTGCATTCTGCCTGTAAGCCTCAATTCTCTCCATACTTTTCATAGTTAAAAAAAAAGGCAGATGAAACACATCAGCATATAAAATATAAATGGAGATGGAGTCATGAGAAAAATGTAACTGTGACCATATGAGTTATTAAAAGGTAAACTGAAATAATCTAAACATCTTAAGAGTTTATGTGAGTGAAAATCTATTCCATTTGTGTGTTGCCAGTTCGGAGGTGGCTAAGAATGCCCCACCTTGGGTCCTGTGAGGTGGTACAATGGATAAAGTATTGGATGCTCAAGTATGAAGTCTTGAGTTTGATCACCAGGATCACATGTGCCAGGATGATGTCCTGGTTCTCTCTCTTTCTCTCATATGCTAATAAATATTTAAAAAATAAATAAGGGGCCGAGTGGTAGCGCACCAGGTTAAGCACACATAGTGCAAAGTGCAAGGACTGGCACTAGGATCCCACTTTGAGCCCCTGGTTCCCACCTGCAAGGAGGTTGCTTCGCAAGTGGTGAAGCAGGTCTGCAGGTGTGTATCGTTCTCTCTCCTCTCTGTCTTTCCTTCGTCCCTTGGTTTCTCTCTGTCCTACCCAGTAATAATAACAACAATAATAATAGCAACAACAATGGGAAAAATATGGCTTCAAGGAGCAGTGGATTTATAATGCAGACACTGAGCCCCAGCGATAACCCTTGGAGGCAATAAATAAATAAATACATGAATGAATGCCCCATCAGACCTGTCAATACCCAGGTCTAGCGGGTAATCAATTACAGAAGTCAGACCTCCCACCTTCTGCACCCCATAAAGATCTTTAGTTCATATTCCCAGAGGGATAAAGAATAGGGAAGTTTCCAATGGAGGGAATGTGATCTGGAACTCTGGTGGTGGGAATTGTATGGAATTATACCCTTCTTATCCCATAATCTTGTCAATCATTACTAAATCAATAAAAATTGTCAAAAAGAAAGGAAGAAAGAGAGAAAGAAAGAAAGGAAGAAAAAGAAAGAAAGAAAGAGAAAGCAAGCAAGCAAGCAAGCAAGAAAGAAAGAAAGAAAGAAAGAAAGAAAAAGAAAAAAAGAGAAAAATGTCCCACCAACATGTGCTTGGAAGGAAATTTTCATAGAGAAAAGAATGAAGGGGAAAAAAATGTGGCCTGTGGGGCAGTGTTACACAGGTCACCACAATGGTACACCAGCTCAATCTAGTGACCTTGTTTAATTAAGTTAACAATGCATTTAGAGATGTAGCAAATACTTATATGCAACTAAGCAGTATAAACACATTTGTGAATGTGTAAATTTACATTGCCTAGGAACTTCTGATAATTAGATTTCTAATTGTCACTTTTTAAAAATTCAGTATTTTGGTCTTTTTAAAAATTTTGTGTTTTGGTCTTTTTTTTTTTTTCATCTCCAGGGTTATTGCTGGGCTCAGTGCCTGCACTATGAATCCACTGCTCCTGGAGGCCACTTTTTTCCCATTTTGTTGCCCATGTTGTTGTTATTGCTGTTGTTGTCAGATAGGACAGAGAAATGGAGAGAGGAGGGGAAGACAGAGAGGCGGAGAGAAAGATAGACACCTGCAGACCTGCTTCACCGCTTGTGAAGCGACCCCCCTGAAGGTGGGGAACTGGGGGCTCGAACCAGGATCCTTGTGCAGGTCCTTGAGTTTTGTGCCATGTGCACTTAACCCCCAGCACCACTGCCCAGCCCCTATCTTTTTTTTAAGACATTGGTACAAAATTACTTTGTCTAGTTTTATTTACATTATGAAATTAGATCAATTTGCAGGAAAGAAAAACTAATTACCCTTAAAATTGCATTTATAGCTTTTCAGACTCACTTCCAATCATGGATCTTTTTGTCATTATGTTTACTATTGAACTGAAATTATTCCACATATATATCCACATGTAATAATATGATCCTTGTAGTACTTTTTAATAACTTTATCCACAGAGGTGTGGCATTTTCATTTTAGTTCTGTTATTCTGGATTCTTATTCTTGGGCCAGCAGTGTTTTTATTTTTCACTATGAAAACCATGGTTGCTGTAGACGTGGTTTTTTTTTTGCCTATTTATTTGTGATTAATAGTGGTTTACCAGATTGTAATACTACAGGGTATAGTCTACACTGCATCTACAACCATAGTTCTGTGCCCCATCCTCTCGGTGATAACCACCAAAACTCTCACAAAGTCTTCAAGAAAGTTTGTTTACTTCTGGATGTTTTTTCTGCTCACTTGTTGTGCAAGTTCATGTGTGTCAGAGCTCCAGACTCCACATATGAGTGAGACCATCCAGTAGTTGTCTTTCATCTCTTTACGTATTTCACTAAGGAGAATCACCTCCAGTTCCATTCCATCCATTTTTTCCCAAAGGACACATATCATTGTTTTTGATTGCAGAGTAGTGGTTTATGGAACATATACCCCCTAATTTCTTTATCCACTCATATATCAATGGGCATTGAGTCTACTTCTATTCTTAGTGAGTAATGCAACTATGAACATAGGGTTGCATATGTCCCTTCAAATTATGCTGCCTTGTTCTTTGGATATATGCCTAAGAGTGGTTGTTGGATCATAAGGTAACTGCATTGTTATTTATTTAAGGACTCTCCATACAGTCTTCCAAACGGGTGACACCAGTTTGCATTCCCACCAGCAGTTAAAACAGAGTTCCTTTTCCTGGTGAGGGCATTTTTTGTGTTTTTAATTTATTTATAAAATGGAAATATTGGCAAGACCATAGGATAAGAGGGTTCCAGTTGCACACAATTCCCACCACTAGAACTCCGTATCTAGTCCCCTTCCTTGATGGCTTTCCTATTCTTTATCCCTTTGGGAGTATGGACCCAGGGTCACTATGGGGTGCAAGGTGGAAGGTCTGACTGTAATTCCTTCATAGGTATTGGCAGTTCAATCCATACTCCCAGCCTCTTTCCCTAGCGGGGAAGGGCTCAGGGAAGGTGAGACTCCAGGACACATTGATGGGGTTGTCTGCCCAGGAAATTCAGGTTGGCATCATGTTAGCATCTGGAACCTGGTGGCTGAAAAATAGTTACGATAAAAAGCAGAAAAAAAAAAGTTGACTAATCATGTACCTAAAGGCGAGGATATCACAGATAAAGATTTGAGGTCTCCATTTTGGAAAAAGCTAGTAGGTCTATTTTAGGTATATTCGAAGGGGCCCATGACTTCACTAGTTTTTGCCTGAGCCTGACATCTAGTATGCAGGTGGGCGCAAGGTATTGTCTGGGGAGATGGTGTGAGAGGCGGGAATAAGACTAGAAAGCTGGATCAGGGAAGAGAGTAGCTCCCAAATATGGGGTGGGGAGTATATAAATATTGTTAAATGTAAACCCTATCGAGTTGATCTGGGGCCCATGTTCAGCACAAAAGCCTATGTAACCTTTGTATCCCTATAGGTCTGAGCTCGCATTCTGTGGTCATGGCTAGGAACATTCTAGGCTGCACTAATTTTGGGACCCATCTTCCCTTGGTAGTAGATAAGAGTATGTTATCTAACCTCCCTTTGGAAAATGGAATATTTTCTACCATTGTTGATTCACATTGAGGGCAAGGTCCTGTAAGAGCCCACAGAAGGGTCCATTGTGTTGTTCCTGATGGAGATGACCAGTGACAGTGGAGAGAGGGATCTGTTAGAGGTCTAGGCCCATCATGTCTGTGTGGGAATCCCAGGACTCCCTGACTAGTACCACAGGTGATGAGATGGCCTAGTAGTGACTAGAGAGTTATCATTAAAGTGTGCCAGTCTCTTGCCTTATTCAGCTTTTGTAGTCCTTACTTTGTCTGACAAGGTTAGCTTTAGAGTGATTGAGGGATGTGTAATAGGAGGTAGGTGAGGAGGGTATCTAGGTCTAAGTAGAAACTATTTCATTAGGTACTTTATAGTGTCGTTTTGGGTCTTTTTACTTGCTTGCTTCATTTATTGACTTACTAAAAACTGTTTTGCACCTCTGCTTTAAGGTACATGTCTCCACCTAACTTATGGATACATGTAGATATACCCTATCTCATGGGACCTGGACTATATCTAGGTTTTGCGGTTTATTAAGGTGTGTACCAACTGCGCTGGAATTAAGAAGTCCTGTGAGCTAGGAAAGGTCTCACTAGAGTAATGAGGCTGAATATTTGACATTCTAGGCCTGATGTCTCTGGACACAGTCCAAAGTGAAACAAGTCAAGGTGGTACTGGTTGCATTGACTGGGTTGGGATCAGCAGATGCAGTATCAGTTGGTATGAATTGAGTGAAGAGTGCAGGACAGTGAGCCCCACTCTAGAGGTTCCAGGACTTGGAAATATGGGCTTTATAGAGAAAGGGGGAGGTTCCTGCTGTTCTAGGGTTTAAGAAGGCAATAGATAGTTATTGCTAAAATCAAATCATTTGGCAATTAGGTTAACTTTGAAAATTCCCTTGTTAGGATTTGCTGTATCATACAAGACCTGGTGAGGGCAAAAATAACAAATTATTTTTGAGCTGTTTCCTTGGGGCATTTCCCCCAAAGCACAATTAACAAGTCAAAGGGCAGGAGTAGTTTTATGGCTTCTGTTACACAGCAACCTTTGTTTTCCAGGAAGAGCAGATTAATTTGCTGCACCATCAATGTGTAAGGCAAAGGCTCGGTTTTCCACGGTCTAGGCACACATAAGAAGTCTAATTACATTTCTACCCCGAGGTCTAGCTGTAAAGATAGCTCTCATAAGTAAATTCAATATGTGGACTTTGGAATTATAGAACTGATAAAGCCTGAAAGCTCATTTTGGTTCCTCTTGAGTGTAGAGCCTTGATTCTCTTTGGGGTTGGAGAACATGCGGCATTGAGGTGGAGCCCCCTTTTGGGCAAGTCTGGCATTATGCTCCCATTCTTGCGAGGTAAAGATTTAAGAGAAGGAAGACACAGGTCCCAGAGTCTGCCAGTGAGTTGCGCAGACCTGCAAGTAGTTCTGGAGGGCTTCTTGGAGACTGAGGTAGGAGGGAGGCGCAGTGTGCACTGAAGGAGAGGAGGGGGGGGTCCAGTGGGTACACAGGGTGCTGTGTTTCCCTGTTAAAAATCTCTAAATCAACTCTCTCTGGGAGAACCTGGGCAGTTTTATTTATTTATTTATTTATTTATTGTCTCCAGAGTTATCGCTAGGACTAGGTGCCTGCACTATGAATCCACTGTTCCTGGAAGCTAATTTTTCCCCTTTTGTTGTCCTTGTTGTTTATTGTTGTTGTTATTATTGTTGTCATTGCTGTCATTGTTGTTGGATAGGACAGAGAGAAATGGAGAAATGAGGGGAAGACAAAGATGGGGAGAGAAAGATAGACACCTGCAGACCTGCTTCACTGCCTGTGAAGTGACTCTCCTGCAGGTGGGGAGCCAGGGGCTCGAACCAGGATCCTTAAGCTGGTCCTTGCGTTTTGCACCATGTGCACTTAACCCACTGTGCTACCGCCAGGCTCCCAGTTTCGCTTATTTAATATAGCTCACAATTAGAAAGCATCTTTGTATCCTTGACAGTTTAGAAGGAAAAAAAAAAGACAGACACAAGAACTCGTTATCACCTTGACTATAAAAATGATTACTATTTTTCCATATTTCTTCGTCAAATATGTGTTTTGACATAGTTGCTAATTACAGCTCTGACTACATTCATGCCATTTACTTTTCTTCTAACATACCACTTACAGTTTTTCATTTTGTTCTAGTCTTCATAATAACAGGCCCAGGAATGCATGTGGCTTAATTTACATCATCATACTATACTTTCTTTGACATTTAGGTTGTCAAAATTTATAACTGTTCTGAACATCTTCAAATATCTTTTTTCCCCTTTTTCTTTTTCTTTTCTTTTTTTTTTTTTTTTTGCCACTGAAGTAATTACTGGGGCTCAGTGCCTACACGATGAATTCACCACTCTCTGCAATTACTTTTTTCTTATTTCACAGGACAGAGAGAAATTGAGGGGTGGGGGGAGGAAAAGAAAAAGAAAGAAAGAGTACTACTTCACCACTGTTGAAGCTTTGCCCATAAGTGAGTACCAGAAACTTGAACCGGGGTCCTTGTCCTTGGTAATGTGTGTGTTTTAACTGGGAACATCACTGCCTGGCCCACAACTATCTTTTTTTTTTCCCCTGTAGTTTAACATTTTTATTCCCAAGAAAAATACTCAACTGAATACTGAGTACTCAATTCCATCTTCTTATGGGCCCTGACCCCTGCATTTCCTGTGAAGATTTGGTACCACTCCATGGCGTTGTCTTCTGTTAATTATGATAAACATCCACTGGGTGACGGCTGTTTGATTTGGTTACAGGTTGTGAAGATCTTAGAGAAGCACGACCCCTTGAAGAACTCCCAGGCAAAGTACGGCTCCATCCCCCCTGATGAGGCCAGTGCTGTGCAGAATTACGTAGAACACATGCTCTTCCTGCTGATCGAAGAGCAAGCCAAGGATGCAGCCATGGGGCCTATTCTAGAATTTGTTGTCTCTGAGAACATCATGGAGAAGCTCTTCCTTTGGAGTCTAAGGCGAGAGTTTACGGACGAGACGAAACTTGAGCAGCTGAAGATGTATGAGATGCTGGTGACCCAGTCACACCAGCCTCTCCTGCACCACAAGCCCATTCTGAAGCCCCTGATGATGCTGCTGAGCTCTTGTTCTGGGACCACTACCCCCAACGTGGAGGGGAAGCTGGTCGTCCTGCTCAACCAGCTGTGCTCCATCCTTGCCAAAGACCCCTCCATTCTGGAGCTCTTCTTCCACACTAGTGAGGACCAAGGGGCCGCCAACTTCCTCATCTTCTCCCTTCTGATCCCTTTCATCCACCGAGAGGGGGCTGTCGGCCAGCAGGCCCGGGACGCCTTGCTCTTCATCATGTCCCTCTCAGCTGAGAACAACATGGTGGCCCACCACATTGTGGAGAACACCTACTTCTGCCCAGTAAGTCCTGCCCATGGGCCTGTAGTCCTCCCACTCCTCCTGACCTCTCCTGTGCTGATGCCCAGTGCTGCCTTACTCCTCTTTTCAGCAGGCTTCGCTTGGCAGCTGTGGTTGAAAGACATATGCAGGAATCTCTTGCAGGGGAGCAGATGATTCTAAGTTGAGGGGCTATTGGGTTAAGCAGGTTCAACTCAAAATGTGCCCACTGAGGACCTGGATGTATTTTTCTGATGGTTTAGGAGCTATTTTAGTGTGTTACATGTGTTACCTTTTCTGATGGTTTAGGAGCTATTTTAGTGTGTTACATGTGTTACCTTTTCTGATGGTTTAGGAGCTATTTTAGTTTTATCTAAGTGCATATCCTCAACAGTTGCTAAAAGCCTGTACGTTCTGTATTTTCAACTTTTCAGGCTGATGTTGAGCCACTGGATCTTGGTATCTGGTAAGACCCCTCACAGCTGCTTTTGTAAATTAATTTGTTTCTCAGCAAGATAATGACTGTAGTTGTAGATCCAGAGCACTGATTTCATCTTAAAAAAACAAACATATTTATAATTTGAGGTAGCAAGATATAGTCTACTCTGCATGGCTTCTTAATCACTGGTGCAGAGAGAAATAAAGCACAGGGTTCCTTATAAATGCTGGAGTATACAGACTCAGTCACAGTACTAGAAGTAATGGGATTTCTTTGGGACTCTTCAGATGCCTTAGGACTCTGATTATTTCTGTGGTGTCAGTGTTGTCAGAGGATTTAAATGACAGACTTAACAGAATTTTATTTTCTGATTTGTCAGCTGGGCTGGGCAAGGGCTACTTTCATTTCCCCCACTTGGCAAATATTCTGAGTTTATTCTCACCGTCTGTATTATTATTATTTTTAATTGCCACCAGGGTTATTGCTGGGACTCCATGAGAAGTCCACTGTTCCTGGAAACCAAAGTTTTTTTTTCTCTTTATTTGATAGGTTAGAGAGAAATTGAGAGGTGGGGGAGAGAGAGAGATACCTACAGCCCTGCTGCATTGCTTGTGAAGCTTTCCCTTATATATGGGGGAGGGGGATATTGTCTTGATCCTGGATCCTTGCACATGATAACATGTGCACTGCATGACCCCCAGTGTCTGTATTTTAAAACACTAACCACCTGTATTCTTTCTTTCTTTCTTTCTTTTTTTTTTTTTTGCCTCCAGGGTTATTGCTGGGGCTCAGTGCCTGCACCATGAATCCACTGCTCCTGGAGGCCATTTTTTCCCCTTTTATTGCCCTTGTTATGGTTATTATTGCTGTTGATGTCGTTTGTTGTTGGATAGGACAGAGAGAAATGGAGAGAGGAGGGGAAGACAGAGAGGGGGAGAGAAAGATAGACACCTGCAGACCTGCTTCACCGCCTGTAAAGCAACTCCCCTGCAGGTGGGGAGCGGGGATCTTGAACCAGGATCCCTATGACAGTCCCTGCGCTTGGCACCACGTACGCCCAACCCACTGCGCTACTGCCTGATCCCCGTATTATTTTTTATATTTATTTACTTTCCTTTTTGTTGCCCTTGTTGTTTTATTGTTGTAGTTATTATTGTTATTGTTGTTGGATAGGACAGAGAGAAATGGAGAGAGAAGGGGAAGACAGAGAGGGGGAGAGAAAGACAGACACCTGCAGATCTGCTTCACTGTCTGTGAAGCAACTTCCCTGCAGGTGGGGAGCCAGGGCTCAAACCAGGATCCTTAAGCCGGTCCTTGCGCTTTGCACCATGTACACTTAACCCGCTGCACCACCACCCGACCCCCGTATTATTTCTTTTTAACTGCATTGCCTTCTTAATGTCTGATTATGATGGAAAAGTATGTAAGACCACTAGTGAGTTTTTTTTTTTTAAGAATAGGCAAGACAAGTTGCCATAAGTAGATTAGATTCATTGTTAATTAATTCTCGATGTGTAGTTCTTGACCTGAGAGATGGCATTTAGAAATGTGTGGGGTGCATGCTTTGTTATCATGGGGACATGGGGTATCTGGGGAAAGGGTCCCATGGGCATTTAGTGTGCAGGGGCCAGGGATGCTAAATCCTTGCATGTGTGGAATATTCTTGCACAGTAAGGAATTGATCTTGGTGAGTGACCTACTGTTTTTTATATTTTATTTTTGATATTCAGAAGCAGTAATCATCATACTAACAAATCCTACCTACTGCCCTTTTATTTTCTAATAAGCCAGAACCACTGAATACCTGGTGATTATTTATTTCAAAGAAAATGAATAAAAAATTTAAATATTAGAACTTCCATTATAAAATTCAGAGTTCATGTATCTTCTTTTCTGATATCTAACCAGTAGAGTAAGAAACTATACAAAGATTGCTGGTCACATAGAAAGTGAAGAATTGATCTCATTAACCTGTACTAGTTTTTTGAATCTCCTTCAACAGCACATCATTTCTTTTTTTAAATTTTTTATTTATAAAAAGGAAACATTGACAAAACCATTGGATAAGAGGAGTATAGCTTCGCACAATTCCTACCACCAGAACTCCATATCCCATCCCCTCCCCTGATAGCTTTCCTATTCTTTATCATCTGGGAGTATGGACCCCAGGTCATTATGGGATACAGAAGGTGGAAGGTCTGGCTTCTGTAATTGCTTCCCCGCTGAACATGGGCGTTAACTGGTCCATCTATACTCCCAGCCTGCCTCTCTCTTTCCCTAGTGGGTGGAGCTCTGGGGAAGCAGAGTTCTAGGACATATTGGTGGGGTTGTCTGTCCAGGGAAGTCTGGTCAGCATCATGGTAGCATCTGGAACCTTGTGGCTGAAAAGAGAGTTAACATATAAAGCCAAACAAATCGTTGAACAATCATGGACCTAAAGGCTGGACTAGTGCAGATGAAGAGGGCCTGTGGCTATACTAGGTTTTTTTTTTTTGTTTTTTTTTTTTACTTTTTCTTTTTGCCCCTGAGCCTGAAATCTGATATGCAGGTGGATCCAAGTTATTGTCTGGGGAGATGATGTTATGGCTGGGAAAAGGACTAGAAAGCTGGATCAGGGAAGAGAGTAGCTTTCTAATATGGGAAAGGGGTATAAATATTGTTGACTGTAAAACCCATTGATTTGATGTGATCTGGGGCCCATAATTAGCTGAGGAGCCTGTGTGACCTCTGCATCCCTCTAGATCTGAGCTCACATTCTGTGGTCATAAGTAGGAACATTGCAAGCTGCCCCAATATCGACCCATTTTCCTCAGGTGTAGCATAGAGTATGTTGTCCATCCTGCCTTTGGAGGATGGAACATTCTCTACCATTGTTGATCCAAGTTGAGGGGAAGGTCCTATGGGGGCCTACAAAGGGGTCTATTTTGTTGTTCCTGTAGAGAGGACTGGTAACAATAGAGAGAGGGATTTATTCGAGGTCTAGGCCCATCAAGTAGCACATCATTTCTTAAAACCTTTTTTTAAAAAAAGGTATTATTTTGACAGAGCACTGCTCAGCTCTGGTTTATGTTGGTGCTGGGGACTGAACCTGGGACTTTTGAGCCACCAACACAAGAGTCTGTTTGCATTATGACTATGCTATTTCCCCCACCCTTATAAAATTTTTAAAGTATATCTTCAGTGAAAACAGGACTTACGAATCTAAGCATTGTTGAAATACACTGCTGTAGTGGTTGTTGTTGTTTTGTTGCTATTAATTGCTGATGTAACAAATTATCACAATCCAGTTGCTTTATTTGTTTGTTTATTTATTTACTTTTGAGAAACTGGAGGCACATGCACTCTGAGTCTGAGCTTTTAATTCAGAGCAATAAAGAGCCATTTGGTGCTGTGATTCTTCCATGTGGTGCTGGGGCTTGAACTTGGGCTGTGCACATGGCAAGGCCTGTGCCTCACCCATTGAACTGTCTCTCTGGCATTAACCAACATACATTTTTGTGTTACAGTACTGTTGTCTTACTACAAGCTAGAATTCCAACATGTCCCACCAGACTAAAATCAAGATGTTTGGCAGGGCTAGGCTTCTTGCTGGAGGTCTTGTTGATAAGTATTTCCTCATCTTCACTAGCTTGGAGAGCTCTTCAGTATTCCTTGATGCTTAACTCATGGTCAGTGGTATGGCCCTTCTCTCATTCTGTCGTCATCACACCCTCTATTCAATTTCTAACTGCAGTGGGTTCACCTGTATCTTGACTAGGATAGTCTCCCCTATTGAAGACCACCTGGTTATCATCGTTAGTTTCTCTTTGCATTGTAAATTGCATCTCTTGAAATCTGAGCAAGAACACAGCCTATTATAATTATTTCACGAGTTGAACCTGTGTAAGTTGTGGGACTGAGAGATGGTAAGGAAGGTGGAAGGTGGGAGACACTATGGTCCAATAGCAGGAGTGGGAGGAAGGAGAGTGAAAAGGAGCAGGTGTTTCTGTACTGTGTTGTGGATGTGAAGGGCTTCCATTTTATAAGGGGTAACTTGAATTGTTTTGGGTAGTTTTTCTGTTTAAATAGTAACACTGGTATTAAGATAGATTATTAAAATATAAGTGGTTCTCCTGATCAGAATACAAAAAAGCAATTTTAAATAGATAACATTTACAAAAGCAGCACAATCCTAAGGTATCTATAATAGATCTAACAAATATGTGGAAGGTCTTTATAAAAATTATAAAAGTTTATTGAATATCATAAAATAAGAGAATAACTTTTTCACACATAAAATCTAGAAAGTTCATGTAATTTATGTTTTACAACTTTTTATTAAGAAAAGAGTAAAATACAGAAAAGTTGGAAAGTACAGAAATGAACGCCATGCGCTACCACTAACCCTAAAAAATTATTGTTTTGACATTCATCGGTGTATTTATCATATATTTATTTTAAATCTGTGATCAGCTCTTTGAAATTAGGTTACAGACATCAATACTTTAATATATATCTTTTATGAATAAAAACACTGTTCTACATAACACCAAGACTAATCATTCTAATAATTCTATAGTGTGTTCTAGTATCCAGTTCCCTATGTATACCCAAAAGTACTGTAATAATTTCCCCCCCAAATTGAAATTCCCCCCAAATTGAAATCTGTCAACAGTACCATGTATCCAGTTTCAATCTGCAGCATTGGGGATCTTTGTAAGAGCTCAGTCATTTTCTTATAGAGCACCCATCATCTGAGTTGGTTTCTTATGCCATTTGACTTGTCATTGTTCCCAGTATTTTCTGCATGTTGGAGGCATGAGGTCTTACCTCTTAGTTAAGCTTAGCTCCAGTGCATTTGGTAAGAATGGTAGACAAGGGAGTCGGGCGGTGGCGCAGTGGGTTAAGCGCACGTGGCGCAAAGCGCAGGGACTGGCATAAGGATCCTGGTTCGAGCCCCCGGCTCCCCACCTGCAGGGGAGTCGCTTCACGGGCAGTGAAGCAGGTCTGCAGGTGTCTATCTTTCTCTCCCCTCTCTCTCAGTCTTCCCCTCCTCTCTCCATTTCTCTCTGTCCTATCCAACAACAAAGCAACGTCAACAATGGCAATAATAACTGCAACGAGGCTGCAACAACTAGGGCAACAAAAAGGGAAAAAAAAAAAAAAGGCCTCCAGGAGCAGTGGATTCATGGTGCAGGCACCGAGTCCAGCAATAACCCTGGAGGGAAAAAAAAAAAAAAGAATGGTAGACAAGTGACACTACCCCTTCCTTGTTATATTACATCAAGAGACTAGTGTTAGTTGTCCACTATGGTGATGCTACATTTGCTCACTTAATTAGTAAAGTCCCCCCACCCCCATAACATTGAAATTCCACCTGTGAAATTGTCAGGCATAATTTGCGAAGTATTAATGTGTTCAATCAAAACCCCAAGTGAGTTTTTCATGGAGTGTGACAGATTGATGTTAAAAGTCCTATGAAAGTGTTTGAAAGATGAAAAATAGTTGAGGTAATTATGAATCCTGGTAATTGGTTTATTTGTTGAAAACTTAGTGTTTTGCATGTATCAACTCATCAAATCCTAGCAAGAGAGGATGCTAGTGTTAATTCCTTTTTATGGTTGAGGAAATTAAGTTACAATGATATTAAGTGAATTTATACAAGGCCACATGGCTAGTAAGAGAATCAGGATATGAACTTGGGTATTTTGACTCAGATACAGAAGTCATACATAAATAATAAAATATCCATGCTTCCTATGAAGCTCTGAATATAAGGAAAATATGAGAATTAAGAGTAAAAATCTGGAGACCAGGTGGTGACAGAAGTAGTTGAGTGCACATGTTACAACGTGCAAGAACCTAGGTTCGAGCCCCCAGTCCACACCTTCGGGGGAAAACTTTGCAGGTAGTGAAGCAGTTTTGCAGGTATCTCTCTCCCTGTCACGCCAAATCCACTGCTCCTTTTGTTGCTTATTGTTGTTACTGTCATCGTTGTTGGATAAGATAGAGAGAAATCGAGAGAGGAGGGGAAGACAGGGAGAGAAAGATACCTGCAGACCTGCCTCACTGCCTGTGAAGTGATTCCTCTGAAAGTAGGGAGCTGGAAGCTCGAACCAGGATCCTTGTGCCAGTCCTTGCGCTTTGCACCATGTGTGCTTAACCCACTGCACTACTGCCCACCCCCCCATTCCCTTCCTACTTATGGTTGTCTCTATCAAGTAAATAAAGATAATACAACAATTATTTTAAAAGAATAAAAATATTGATTGGGAGAAGATATTCACAATGCAACAAAATATAAATGATTTGTGCCCAAAATATTTGGAAAAAATGTGTAACACTGTAGATTAATAGGAAAGGATGAAATAGCCCCTCAGAAAAAAATAGCAGAGGATATAAACAGACACTTTACAGAAGATACCCACAGCCAGTTAGCATAAGAAATAGGCTCATCTTCCTTGTAGCGAGGAAACGCCAGTTAACCTCTGTTGTTAACCTCTAGACATGTAGTAACACCAAGAATTGTCAAGGGTGTGGAGAAACAGGACCTCAAGAATATAAGCGGGCTCAGAAACTCAGGAAAACAGTTGAGTGATATTTAATAAAACTGAATGTTTTCATACAATCCTGCACCCTCACTTCCTGATGCCTGTTCTCTGGAAAGCAGGCATGTGCTCATAAGATATGTGCACAAAGGTGTCTAACTGGACAGTGGTTTCAGCAACAGGAAAATGGATTATGTGTGAGGGAAAGATGAGTGTGTTTATTCCTATCTTAATGGAACAGATCACACATTCTAGTGCATAGCTGTATCTGTATGTATGAATACCACTTAGTCTAAAAGCATATTGTACAAAAATGGCAGTAAGCAGCCAAAGGTTACAGGTAGTATTTTCATGTCACTTACAGTAGGTTTTAAGACAAAACAGTCTTGATGCATGTATGTACAGTAAATATACAAAAAGAGGCACAAGCGTACATCCGATTGAATGCACACATTGCCTTGTGCCTAGGACCTAGGTTTAAGCCTCCCACTACCCACCCTCAAGGAGAACACTTCACAAGCAGTAAAGCAGGTCTGCAGGTGTCTATCTTGCTCTCTCCTTTTCTATTCCCCACCTCCTTTCAGTTTCTTTCTGTCCTGTCAAATAAAAAAATAGAAAGGAAAAAAAAAAAAGACCACCGGAAGTAGTTGATTCGTAGTGCAGGCACCAAGCCCCAGCAATAACCCTGGTGGCAGTTAAAAATCAAGAAATAGGGAGTCGGGCTGTAGCGCAGCGGGTTAAGCGCAGGTGGCGCAAAGCACAAGGACCAGCATAAGGATCCCGGTTCGAACCCCGGCTCCCCACCTGCAGGGGAGTCGCTTCACAGGCAGTGAAGCAGGTCTGCAGGTGTCTAGCTTTCTCTCCTCCTCTCTGTCTTCCCCTCCTCTCTCCATTTGTCTCTGTCCTATCCAACAACGACAACAACAATAATAACTACAACAATAAAACAACAAGGGCAACAAAAGGGAATAAATAAATTTTTAAAAATCAAGAAATAAAAAAACAGGCACAGCAATAATAGGAACTCATGTCAGTACTGATGACTTTGGAGGTAAAAAGAGAAGGGATGGAAGAGAATTAGAGTAGGGTTAGCTCTGTTTGTTGCATGTTCAGAATGAACATGTCAGAACATTCTGAAGAAATTATGGCAAAATAAGAAAATCTGTTAAAATGTGCAGATGGTTTTCTATTTTGTTTTACATGCTTGTAGTATTTCATACATAAAGATAAATATATTAGAATAAGAGTGTGACTTTTTAATGTTTCAATTTCATTTCCACTTATTATTTTGTAAGCAGTTTTCACTAATTATTGTGCATATATATATATATATAAATAAAACTTTATACAGTTCATTAAAATTAGAGGAAAAACAACATCACCAGCTGACCTTATTTGCTAGAATGGAGCATAGAGCTTCGTTGTGTTAAGTTGCCCCTCAGGATAGATCCTGTAATCTCATTTGTACCCAGTTTTCTATAATTACATCTGGCAACATAATTAAAAAGGGGGGCCTCTTTATGTTGAAGATAAAAGCATACTCTATTAACCACGCAGCTAAGGATGACAATTGACAAAAGGCTTTCTAATTAGTATGATTGTCAAAGTGTGTTAGTATCAGGCATTGGAAGAGTAATAGCTCCTTGAGGAAATTGGGTCACTTTTGGAAACTTCTGTCGTAACTGAGAAGAAGAGCTTGCTGGCTGCCTCTCAGGATGTGCTTTCCCAAGAAAAGCCTGCTGAGGGTTCTCTAGGGAACAATTTCATGCCAGAAATTGGTTGGGGCCTACATGTCTAATCTTCTTTTGATCTTCAAAAACTCCAAATATTAATGATTAAGCCCTTGACATGTGGTACCTATTTGGCAAAAGTAGAGAACAGCCAACACATAAATCCAAGAAATGCAAATTGAAACAAACAACCTCTAGGCCCACAGCCGCAGGTGGGAAATTATTTATCCCATATCCAGAATTTATGAGGCTTTTTATTTTGGCAAGTTGTATCAAATGGTCCCTACCAGGTGTTTTGCTGCTAGCTTCAGACTGAAGCCATCTGCTTGAAAGGGTATTTGCTTATGCTAAAATTAACTGGGTTCCATTAGCTGTTTAAAGATAGCTTTCCCAAACTAGTTCAGTCTTCTGTACAGGTCAACTTTCTCCCCACCACTGGAACCACTGTTCCCTGTAAACTGCGGTGCTGGTCTCTCTGCATGTGTTGTATTCTTTAATCCGCGTGCCAAGTCAAGGAAGAAAGCAAACCTCAGACAGCTTTAATAACTGCCAGTAAATGGCAGAGTTGGTTTAAATTCCTGTGAGTCTGAGGCTCCAATCCACGCTGCTACAGCTGCCAGGCCATTCTGCTGCCAGAGAATTTGTGGTTTTTAAGGTATCTTTATAAATTTATTTATTTAATTCAGTAGGGCAGAGAGAAATTGAGAGGGGACGGGAAAGGGAAAGAGACACAGTGGAGCACTGCTTCACTACTTGTGAAGCTTCCCCCCTGCGGGGGGGGGGTGGGGGCTTAACTCTGGGTGCTTGCACTTGGCAGCCTGTGAACTCAACTGAGTGTGCCACCGCCCAGCCCCAGTTGTTGCTTTTTAAATTGTCTGTTTGTATCCTATGTAATAAAGTTTTTGTGAAGGGTACTCTTTTCTTCTTTTAATTAAGGTATAGTTGACATCCAACATCACTTTTGTTTCAAGTGTGCAACATAATGAGTTGACATTTGTATACATTTAAGGATATTCAAAGATAATGCATTAGAAATGGTGCACTAATCAGGTATTTGGAGATAAATCAAATGGCTCACTGTCTTTGTTATTGGTACTTTTAAAAGACTGAAATAGTGTGTGAGAATTTTATTTCTAATTCTCTGCTGAATGTCTCTTTTTTTTTCTTTGCCAGTTTTTCATTTTTAAGATATAAAGATGGGGCTCAGTGTCTGCATGATGGATCCACTATTCTTGGTGATGGCCATTTTTTTCTTTTTCTTTCTTTTTTTTTAATTACTGATAGGACAGAGGGAAATTGAAAGGGAAGGAAGGGTAAGGAAGACAGAGGGGAGAAAGACACCTACAGCACTGCTTCACTGCTCATGATGCTACCCCCTGCAGGTGGGAACCAGGTGTTTGAACCTGAGTCCTTGCATATAGTAATGTGTGTATTTACTCTACTGGATGCACTACCACCTGGCCCCTGAATGTCTCAGGGCCTCATACACACATACATGCACACATGCATACCCACTCCTGGGCTTGCTTTTTCCTTTTCATTCTTTTTACTTCAAATTGAGACAGAGAGAGACAGTGTGTGTGTGTGTGTGTGTGTGTGTGTGTGTGTGTGTGTGTGTGTGTGTGTGTGTGTGTGTGTGTGTGAGGTGGAGGATGCCACAGCACTGGGGCTTCTAAAACTGGTGTTCTAGTACTTCCATGTGATGCCAGGTCTTGAACCCAGATTCTATAGTAAGGCGCACACACTACTGAATGAGCTGTTCCTCAACCCTGATTTTTCATTTTTAAGTTAAAAGTGCAGTTTAAGAGTCTACAGATTGGGGAGTTGGGCAGTAGTGCAGCAGGTTAAGTGCACATGACACGAAGTGCAAGGACCGGCGTAAGGATCCTGGTTCAAGCCCCCAACTCCCCACCTGCAGGGGAGTCGCTTCACAGGCAGGTAGGTCTGCAGGTATCTATCTTTCTCTCCCCTTCTCTGTCTTTCCCTTCTGTCTCCATTTCTCTCTGTCCTATCCAACAACAATAACATCAATAATAATTGCAACAATAAAACAACAAGGGCAGCAAAAGGGAATAAATAAATAAATAAATAAATAAATAAAACAGGCTTTAGACTGTTGCTATTCAAATACTGAACCTGGAAAGCAGTGCTGTAAATCTGTTGCTGCCTCTCTTTACTCCTTGTCCTCATCTAACATTGCCCTCTCCACCCCTTGTTTTTGCAGTTGACTCTTTTTTTCTTTTATGGTTGGTCTTTATGGTTTTTTTTTTGTTTTAATATTTACTTATAAAATGGAAATATTGAGAAGACCATAGGATAAGAGGGGCACAACTCTACACAGTGCCCACCCCCAGAGCTTCATATCCCATCCCCTCCTCTGATAGCTTTCCTATTACTTATCCCTCTGGAATCATGGACCCAGGGTCATTATAGGGTACAGAAGGTGGGAGGTCTGGCTTCTGTAATTGCTTCCCCACTGAACATGGGCATTGGCAGGTTGGTCCATATTCCTAGCCTGTCTCTCTCCCCAGTGGAGCAAGGATCTGGGGAAGTGGGGCTTTAAGACCCATGGTGGGGTCCTCTACCCAAGGAAGTAGGGTTAGCATCATGTTAGCATCTGGAACCTGGTGACTAAAAAAGAGTTAAGATATAATGCAGAGCAAATTGTTGACTAATCATGAACCTAAAGGCAAGAATATTGCAGATGAAGTTTTGAGTCTTGAAGCACTGACCTACATGCACCTTAGCATTTGGTCCTCTGGATTCATGAGGTGCCTCATCCAGGGAGTCAGGTGGCTGACATCTGAAGTTGGTGGAATCCATGAACACAAAACCAGAAGTGCCAACGAAGAAAATCCAAATTGAAGTCAACTCACACAGTTCAAACCCACACTGTCCAACTGTAGTAGACTGCCTGCCTCATCCTCCCTAGTCTGACTTGCCCCTGGTCTTTGCCCAGAACCAGCCTTAGAGTCCCTGGCCCAGTCAGTGTTCTAGAAGTGTAGGTGAACTGAGTGAAAGAACTGGAACTCTGAGCAAAGCCTTGATGGGGCATTAAGTATCTAGTAGTGAGGATATTGGATCTGTTTTTTTTTAGTTGCCATCAGGGTTGTCACTGGGGCTCTGTGCCAACACTGGGGATGACCATTTAATGGTTTACTTTTTTAATATTTGTTGTTATTGTTTGGTAAGACAGAGAAATTGAGAGGAGAGGTGGAACTAGAAAGATAGATACCCACAGACCTGCTTAACTGCTCATGAAGCGTCCCCCCTGCTGGTGAGGAGCAGGGCTCAAACCCAGGTCCCTGTGCATAGTAATCTGTGTGCTCAACCATGTGCGTCACTGCCCAGCCCCAGGATGTAGAGTCTTTCACCCCGTTCTGCCAATTGTTTTCCTGCATATTTCGCTGCCTTTCTGCAGGCTGAGCAGAGGTCTTCCTAGTGTCCAGAGCCAGGATTGCCTCTGTGCCCAGCTGGCATTGTGCACTGTCCAATGGGCAGGCTTTCATTTTTGTTTTAGCCATGCCTTTCCCACAATACTCTTTTTTAAAAAGTGAATATTAGGTATGTGTTATTTTTAATTACTGTCACTGATGTATGTAATTTGAAAATTAATGTTGCTGTAATTATATTGATATACTGAATACTTATTCCCAGCTTTTTAGTCAGACAAATTAAGCCTGTCTTTATGAATTCATCTTCAAAGCCTCAGAGTGGTTAAGGAGTCGGGTGTTTGCAGAATTAGAGCCTTTGTTCTGTGGTTAATTTAGCATGAGTTAGCAAATGTAATTGATTTTAAAAATGTGGCATCAAGATTAGATTTCCCTTCGAGGAGAACTTTTGGTCTCTGTTCTCTCCTGCCAGAGGTTCCTAATTGATAATAGCCAGCTCACTCAGGTCACATTCAGAACCATAATTAAAGTGATTTGTTTGGGTGTGTTGACAAGGAGTTAAATACTTTAAAAGAGGATATTCTCCTTTGGGACCACAAATGCCTTGTTTTTGAAAAAGAGAGTAACACTTTATCACATTTGCTGTTGGAGTGCCCGTATTTTGTGTAGGACCTGGCCTCAAGTAGGCATGTGGTGCTTCTTTCAGTGTTGACATAACTCATCTGTTTCTTTCCCTGCCCTCGATGCTCCACTGAGGTGATGTGGGCTCCTGTCACATCACCTCTGCCTCTCCATGCCCTCCCCCATGTGACTTCATGTGGTTTCTCTACACCAAGACCTCCCGGCTTCAGCCCTAGGTCTATGCTGTAGTGTTGAGGGGTGTGTGTGACTCATGGGAAGTACGGCTGGTAACAGAAACTCAGCATTCCTGACTGAGCCAGTCACCCACACCTCCAGGATGGAGGAAGCAAGTCACACCAGAGGAGACGGAGAAGAGGTGACTCCACATGAAATGCCACAGAGGGCGCTGTAGAAACCCATCAAGAGAGACCACAATGAGTGTGGGTCCTTGCCCTGAGTTGAGTGTAACTGGGTCCACTTTCTGACTTTTTGTTTCTGATGCCGGGCACTGTGGATTCCTTTGTCATAGCTCACCTGCCTCAGTCTCCCTTTCCCTCTCCTCTTTTGTCTGTATGTCTCTGTACAAGAGCCATCTACATGCGATCTCCATTTGGATGTCTTCACATCTCCATCTCTAGCCCAGCTTCCTCCTCTAAGCATCAGACAGGTATAGACACACCTGTCTCAAGGGCTCCCCACAGCAGGTGTCTCTCAGCTCTTGCTCCTACCTATAAATCCCTGCAGCATTTTTCTCTGTCTTGTGAATATCTAATTCTTCACTCAGACAACACCGTACTTCCCTTATTTCCTGGAAGTTGTTGCCTTTTCTTTCTCCTTTTAGCTTAGGTACATAGTATTTCCTCTGTTTAGAATTGCCTTCTTTTTCAGGCTAACTCCTCTTTGTTTTGCAGCACCTTGGACAACATTTCTGAGAGCATTCCTGTTCCCAGCCTTTTGCATATCCAAAGCAGCATACCTTTGTCTTGTGTCTTAGGAGTATGTAATACCTACAGTGTCTCAGACTATGACATCAGTGAATACTTTGCAATTTTTTTTTTTCTGGGCTCTTTTAGTTGAATGTTCTATCCCATCTGACTCCCTTGATCCCTCAGCATTTGTGTCAGTGCAGCACCTGTTACAGATGACTTCCTCCTTCTCAGAGCCAAGCCTGAGTATCCTTTGCAGGTCTGCCAAGTCAGGAGCATGGAGGTGCTGTTTGATAAGTCTGGAGGCCTCCAGTACTGAGAAATTTGTTTACCTTGGTTTTGGAGCCAGAAAAATATTAACAGGCACTCATAAAAGAGTGTCCTCTTTCTGTATCTCTCTGTTAAAATACTGCCATTTTCTTTTTAAAAATATTTTATTTATTTACTATCTGTTGGATAGAGACAGTGAAATAAAGAGGGAAGGGGAAGAAATTCATGAAGCTTCCCCCTGCAGGTGGGGACTAGGGCCTTGAACTTGGGTCTTTGTGCATTGTAACATGTGTGCTCTACGGGGTGTACCACTGCCTGGCTCCTGTCATTTTCTTTTTTTTTTAATTTTTAATTTTATTTTTTATTTATTTTATTTTATTTATTTATTCCCTTTTGTTGCCCTTGTTGTTTTATTGTTGTAGTTACTATTGATGTCGTTGTTGTTGGATAGGACAGAGAGAAATGGAGAGAGGAGGGGAAGACAGAGAGCGGGAGAGAAAGACAGACACCTGCAGACCTGCTTCACCACCTGTGAAGGGACCTGCCTGCATGGGGGAGCCGGGGGGAGCCGGGGGTTCGAACCAGGATCCTGACGCCGGTCCTTGAGCTTAGCTCCACCTGCGCTTAACCCGCTGTGCTACAGCCTGACTCCCTCCTGTCATTTTCTTAATGACCAACCTGGATAATGTGACAGTTTTGAGCCCAATACCACAGCTTCATTTTAAGGGGGGTGGGGAGGTGGGGAGTGCTAGGGAGAAAGCTAGCTTGGTGAGCTGTGGTTTAACACCAGAATATTCCTTGCCAGTGTTAGACCAGCCTCACTCCCCACCTTACATGTGAGACTCTAGGGTTTTTTTTTTTTCCTTCTCCCCCTTTTCCTACCACCATGCTTTAAAACTAGATGCTCAGATCAGTCTGAAATGTTGACATCACACCTAACTGACCCCCTCCCAAACTTCTTCCTCCTCATAGTAATTGGTGAAGATCAGAATGGGGGAAGGCGCAGATGTGCTTTCTAGATGGTGATCACCCAAGTTAGCCCACGTTCTTCAGCACACCTGCAGGAATCTTTCTCACTGCTGCGCCCTCTGCTGGAGTCTCCCCCCCCCCCCACACACACACACACACTGCCCCCACAGACCGCAGCCTTTCTAGCTAGAGGGCAGCCTGGGCCAGCTTTCACACCTGGGGACTTGGGCTTTGGGCATCATCTGGAAGCTGCTGGTTGCAGGTGAAGAACTTGAACAAAGAGCTTACTCGGGTTTTTTTTTTTTTTTAATTTCTGAATGCAGGTCCTTGCCACTGGGCTCAGTGGTCTCTATTCCTCCCTGCCCACAAAACTCGAAGAGAAAGGTGAAGAGTGGCACTGCCTCCTGAAAGACGACTGGCTGCTCCTCCCATCTCTCGTCCAGTTCATGAACTCCCTGGAGTTCTGCAACGCCGTCATCCAGGTACCAGCACGCAGCAGAGGAAGGAAGCCCTTGCTGTGCCCCTTTCAGAGTATACGCCTTGGGGAGGATCTGCTTCTGAGAGCCCTTCTCTTACTTGAATAAATGTTTGTGGAATACTATTGCCTGAAGTATACTGACTGTCCTTGAATAAGTGAAAGGGAAAAAAGTGTTAGTCTAAAGGCTTCTGGAAATTTTTAAATTGGAAAAAAAAATAAGATTTTTTTCTTTCCCTTATAAAAAATTGTTAATTCTGTTTTGATTATCCACTTAACCATCAAAAATAAGTTCAGTGCCTGACTCATTAAGCAGATATTTTTAGACTTCTAAGTACTCCACGTTATACTACTTTTACTTCAAGGTCTTCTTGCGAGTCTACAATGGAAAACACTTTATTTTGCTTAATGGTGCATACCATATAAAGAATATTGTTATCCCAATTGAATTTAGAAGAAGTTAAGCATCTTCTTAGCAACACAAATTAAATTTGCTTTGAAATTGGCCTGCTTTAGAGAAAAAAAAAAACAAGAACTGAACTCTAGTATATTTGGCTTCTTGATTAGATTTTTACCTTCAGCTTTCTTGTTACTGTTTCAGTAATGACTAGATTTTATATACATTTAAGGGTATAGTGAATTTTCATAAAAAATGTTTTATTTATACACAGTGTAAATATTGCCTTAATATTGGGCTTATTAAGGGACCATATTTTCTTTATGGTGATTTTAAAGTGAAAAATGTTAGTTATAATCTGTTTATCTACCAAATAAAGAGATAGCTTCTGGAAGAAAATATGAGTAAATTACTTTAGTTCCTATTTCATTTTTATTGCTGTCAGTATCCTATATATTTATATATAGGACAAATGAATTGCATCTTAAACTAGTTTTTCCTTTAATATCGCAGTCCATCAATATTTTCTTGTACATATCTTTGGAAATAAAAAAAGCTGAAAGTACTTGTTCATTCCCAAATGTACACACATAGAGAGGGATTATCAGCGATTTAAAGACCTAGTCTCACTTCTCTAGAAATTTTTTTATTTTATTGTTTGACTTTATAATTTTTCTAAAGAGGTAGAGCTAACAGCATGGTTAATATTAGAGAAGTGATATATTTCATAGTATATTTTTGAAGTTGAGACTATATACCTCTAAGGTTATTATTATTTAATGTGGTTCAGGGACTGAATATATATGATAATGCTGAGTAACCTTCCAGGTTCAATTTTTATTCTGTATAATTTTTTCTGAGAGGGGACACTAGAGGGGGAAAGGGAAAGACAGAGAGAAGGGGAGAAGAGAAACACCAAAGTGCCACTCCACCATCTTTGGAGCTCTCCCTGGTGCTGTCCTTGGTGTTCCTGTGTGGTGTCTGGAAATTAAAGCCAGGGCCTCACACATGGCAAGGCATTTTCTTTACCTTGTAAGATACTCAAATCTTGTAAATTTTTTAATTATTATATGTAGATGTGTGCACTTATAAATGATTCCATTTTTTAAATTTTTATTTATAAAATGGAAACACTGACAAGACCATAGGATAAGAAGGATACAATTCAACACAATTCCTGCCACTAGAACTCCTTATCCCCTTCCTTCCCCTGATAGCTTTCCTATTCTTTAACCCTCTGGGAGCATGGATCCAGGGTCATTTTGGGGTGCAGAAGGTGGAAGGTCTGGCTTCTGTAATTGCTTCCCCGCTGAACATGGGCATTGACAGGTTGATCCATACTCCCAGTCTGTCTCTCTCTTTCCCTAATGGGGCAGGGATCTGAGGAGGTGGAGCTCCAGGACACATTGGTGGGGTTGTCTGACTTGGGAAGTCCAGTTGGCATCATGTTAGCATCTGGAACCTGGTGGCTGAAAATAAGTTAAGATTGAAAGCAGAGCAAATTGTTGACTAATCATGAACCTCAAGGCAAGGATATTGCAGATGGAGATTTGAGAAATGATCCATATTTTATCAGTAATGTATTTTATCAGTGGTAATTACATTTTGAAAATAAAATATAGGAAGTATTTATCTCTGATAATATTTTCTGCTTTTGAACAGTATTTGTTCAAAAAAAATTTTGAGTGCATTCTTCTCAGCATAAATTATTATAAGAGTATATATCTTCAAAATGAGTAAATTCTTCCTGTTAGCAAAAATAAACATTTCATTATTCATTTGGGCAGTTATCCTTTTTTTTTTTTTTATTTAAGAAAGGATTAATTAACAAAACCATAGGGTAGGAGGGGTACAACTCCACACAATTCCCACCACCCCATCTCCATATCCCACCCCCTCCCCTGATAGCTTTCCCATTCTCTATCCCTCTGGGAGCATGGACCCAGGGTCATTGAGGGTTGCAGAAGGTAGAAGGTCTGGCTTCTGTAATTGCTTCCCCGCTGAACATGGGCGTTGACTGGTCGGTCCATACTCCCAGTGGCAGTTATTCTTTTTTTAATAAAAAGATTCAGGGGGCAGCAGATGGTTTATTTGGTAGAGTGCACGTGCTATCATGTATGAGGACTACAGGGGAGCATTTGCAGAGGGGAAGGCTCAAGAGTGATGGGCCAGTGCTGTAGTCTCTCTTTTCTCACCCTCTTTCTTTCCCTCCCTCCCTCCTCCCGTCCCTTCCTCTCTGCCCCCTCCCTCCCTCCCTCTCCCCACCCCAAGTAGAAGAAAGAAAAGGGGGGGAATGGCTGATGGGAGCACTGAGGCTCAGTGATGACCCTGGTGACAAAGAGAAAAGAGTCACGAGTTGTGATAAGACAACAGAGTTGTTGGACAAAAATTGTATTTTCCAGCTTGTTGGTTTTAATCTATGAATCCTTATACATATTCAATTTCTTTATCATCTGTTCTTTTTTTTAAAATAGAAACTTTTTAAAAAAAATGTTCAATTTGAAATTCTAAGCCGTCTGAAAAAAGATGACGTGGCAATTTGAAATCTGAAATATTTTTTTAATCATGAGATAAGTAGAAAACATTTCAATTTCCCCTAAGAATTCAGCATGTACACAGAGATGTTTCATTTTTTTCCCCTTCAGATAGAGGGTAAAAGACAGAGAAGGAGAAACAGAAGGAGGGAGAGAGACCACAGAATTGTTTCACTGCTTGTGAAGCTTTCTCTTTGTATGGAACTACCATGTGGAGGTGCGGGCTCAAACCCAGGTCCTCATGCATGGAAAGTGTGCATTCTACTGGGTGAGCCATATCCCAGGCCCTGAGTCGGTCTTTGTAATGACTGCTTGTTTCTCTCTCTTAGGTGGCTCACCCCTTGATTCGCAATCAGCTTGTCAATTACATCTACAATGGATTCTTGGTACCAGTCTTGGCTCCTGCTCTTCATAAGGTCAGTGATTGTCTGATGTACTCCTGTATCTAGTTATAGCTCAACTGATGGAAATGGAGGATGTGAGCACCGTGGAATCCATTTTACATTCCTGTCAGCTTTGTCTTTCTTCTCATTCCATGTTCCTTAGCAATATCAAACACAGGGCTTAACAGTTGTATTAGTTTGAAGCTGATGGGGTCTACTTGCTGTCATACAATATGACATTCTGGGGACGAACAAGTGGCTTGCCTGGTAGAGCTCTAGCTCCTGGACACCATATGAAAGCACCTGCAGCATCACCTCATGCGTGGAGACTAAAAGCAGACAGGGACACAACAAAAAGAGAAAATTACAGACCAATATCTCTGATGAACATAGATGCTAAAATATCGAAAATTCTGGCCATCCAGATACAGCAGTATATTAAAAGGATTGTTCATCATGACCAAGTGGGGTTTATTCCAGGGATGCAAGGTTGGTTTATTATTTTCATAAATCAATCAACGTGATCCACCACATTAATCAAAGCAAGACCAAAAACCACATGGTTGTATCAATAGATGCAGAGAAAGCCTTTGACAAAATCCAGCATCCCTTTATTTGATATTCCCTTTATCCCAGTGATAACCTTGGTGTTATATAAAAATAGGACATTATGAATGCATGTCTAAATGAGACTGGCAAGCAGTTCTCTTTAGTTGGTGTGTCGTGGTTCCTGGGAGTTCTCTGTTAAGTTCTCCTCTGAGACCAGGTCTGTCTTAGAGATGGCAAGGCTTACTGTGGGTGTGGAAGGGCCAGTAGTAGCACAGCACCTTTGACTTGCCCTCTCCTTAATGGAACAAAATTTAGTGCCATAGCAATTTTGAGATGACAAAAATCAAAATGCAGCAATGTTAAGGCCCCTTCAAGGGCTGACTGTCTCATTAGTGCCACTCTGAATTCTTTCCAGTGCTCTCATTTCCTATAATAAACCAGCTGATGTTGTTTCCATTGTGAGCTGACAGGAGACGCCCAGGGAGCCAGAATTCTAATGTTAAGGAGTTTCTCCTCACTAAGTAAAGAGACATTATGCACCATTTGGGTCAGAGGGTCTTTGTCAAGTTATTGGAATTGGCAGCCCCAGTAAGGAGGAAAGAAAAGGCCAACTTTATACATGTTGTTTCCATGGAATACCCATCTTTCTCCATCTGGAAGTTCCATCTCCATGGGCTCCCATTTGAGTTCGAGTACTGGGTTATGACACCTTTGGAACCACACGCTGGTGGGGTTTTTAGTTTAGAGCAACAAATCTTGATTGAAGATGCTCTTCTATTACTTTTGGTCATTTTATGGGAGGGGGTTGATGGTTTCTGTAAATGGTTTCAGTTGTTGACACATGGGTAAAACTTCTCACCTCACCATGATAGGTGCAAACATCTCATCCCCAACTTAAGTCCTTTTTAGCATCATACACCAGGACTCCAGTGTGCAACCCCCACCTCCATACCTGCTCTCCTTCGCAGAGTCCTTTGCTTTGGTACAATACACCAAACCCAGTTCAAGTTCTACTCTGCACTTCCCCTCTCTGCTTGTTTCTCAAGTTCCACAGGTGCCCTTCTCTTCCCTTGGACTGCTTTTTGAGCTTATAGTGACAGTATTTTCCAAAACAAGGAGTGTGTTTGGCCTGGCTAGGTTACTTCTCTGTTCAGCAGGCAATCTTGGAGAAGATTTTAACATCAAAATAGTGAGATCCTTTACAGGCATGTGGCCTAGAGGGCCCACTCAAGTCTTTGCAATTAAATCTGTCTTGGAAAATATGGGATGCATCTTCAGAGAATACAAACCTGTGCTTGTTTCCAGCTTGTCCATCTGTTAGTGTCTTGCTGTGCTGGAGGTGAGATGAACGTTGACCATCTTACAGCTCTGCACAGAGGAATTCTCTCCAGAGGAATACTTCTGTAGTTCTTTGGCAGTAATTATCTGTGGACTCGCTCACACATTCAGATTTTCTTCTTCATTTATTCCTGTGCTTTTTCTTATTGGCCAGTTGATATAAAATCATTTCCCCAGTTATTACTATAATAGTGGTGATCACAATTATTTGTTCAGGAGGGTTTCTATGTTACTAGAGTTAGCATACCATAGTGTTACAGATTAGTGATAAGCCCATATTAATATCTGAGCTTGATCTTCACCTCAGGAGCCCTGAGAAGGATCTGACAAGTCAGTCTGTACACCATTATAGCACCTATCACTCAGTGGGGTTAAATGAAATTAAGTGTGCAACATCTTGTTTCCTGCCTGTCTTCACAGTGATGTGCCTGCTTCTTGGAGCCGGGGCTGGGGCTGACACCTGTTTTTTGCTTACTGGACTGTCCCCAGCTGTGCTGGGTATCTCAGACTTGGAGGCTGAATTAGCAGCACACAGAGTGGTTTTGTTTGTGTGTCAGTCTATTCCCAGATAGTGGCTCAGAGAGAACAGCACTTCACTTCCGATAACTACTGCTCTCTCCAGCTCTGCCCATAATTAAAAAGATGAGATTTTTACAGTCACGGCGTTATTAATACATGCTTATTGTGAAAGGATCAATGCCGAAAACATAAAATGCAACGTGAATGCTACTATATTGCATTTGGATTTCCAGTCCCTAATTAAAATTCCTCAACTCTCAGCCCATTGCAGATAGTTTCTCCCAAGGCTATGTAGTTGATGAGGGGAACTCTCTCATTCTTAATTTACTTTTCACCCTGCTCTTTTATCTTTTTTTTGTGTGTGTATGTGTGTGGGTGTGTGCCTACCATTTAGAATTAAAGGGTTTAAGAAGGAAGCAGGAAAGGGTAGAAGGGCAGTGAACAGTCTCTTCCCCTCTTAACATCCCAAATATTTTCTGAAGAGTCATTGAAATTAATTAACTAATTAATTTCTACTAGAACACTGCTTATCTCTGGTGTTATTATAGTGGGAAATCACTCCAAATCATACTTGCACAAATTTTTATTAAAGCACAAATGACACAGCTTAACTCAGGCCCTTTCAGAATTAGCTAGATCTAGGCAGTAATATTGCCATTCCCCTGTAAAAAGCTGACTATTTCTGAGTTTCATGGGACAATCCTTACCCAGAAGGAGTTAGTTCTGTTGTCTCTGTATGTTGAATTTGTCAAAGCTAAAATTTTAAGGCTTAATACTCATCAGTATGGTGGTATGATTCTGAGTTCTCAGAGAAGTGGATGCCAAGATAGGATGGAACAGACAAGGATTTTTCTAGGGAGCTTGCTTATGAAAGGGAGATGATAAAGGAGCCAAGTAGTGGTGTACCTGTCTCAGCATATGTATTACTATGTGTAAGGACCTGTGTTCAAGCCCCCTGCCCCCACCTGCAGGGAGAAACTTCATGAGTGGTAAAGTAAGTACTACAGGTGTCTTTTTCTCCTTTTCTCCTTTTCACCTCTCAATTTCTCTCTGTCCCATCAAATTTAAAAAATAGATTAAAAAATTGAAGAGAGAGAGAATAAAGAAAAAAGAGCAACCTGGAAGAGCTATCATGCCATTTTGGCCCCAAGTGAAGCAGAGAGCAGAGGCCAGCCGAGAGTGTCCTAGGCTGTTGTGGTGCAATGTGACAGGATCCTCAGAAGTGGCCACCTTTTATCTCTGCTGCTCTGGGAGAGGGGGATGGAGCTGTCGTGGCTTCTTGGTCAATTCCTCTCCTATAGCTGCAAGTCCACGAGTTATGTTTCCATGGTTCCATGTGATTGGCTGATCCCTGTGGGTTTCCTGCTTGTAGATATAAAAAGGTGGAATCAATATGTTTGCTAAATCTATTGACCTCCTTCCTGGTGTGGAGAATATTGAGAAGTTCAAATGGTCCCTCATATGTGGGTCATTGTATTAGCCAATATAAGGATTTTTCATTCTTTTAATTAAGAGAAAGAGAAGGGAGAGAGGAGAGAGACACCGAAGCATTGCTGCACTATCTAAGGAGCCCTTTTATGCCATCCATAGTATTCTGACATGGTATCTGGGCTCAAGACCAGAGCCTCAAGCATGTGTGTGCTCTACCTGGTAAACTCTCCTGGCTCTGTAATTCTGTATATTGATCCGTGTCCTCTGGAACCTGCAATCATGAGACTTTGTGACATGCAGGCAGGCTAGTGACAGCGATGAGTAAATAAATAATGGAGAACAGTCCCAAACACAGGCAACCAACACCAAGTCAGGCTCATGGTCACAGATCCACGCAGAGGCCAGCTGTGCAGAGGACACCGCTAGGCCATGAGAGGAGGTCTGGGTTCTAGTCCTAGTACTGCTGCATGGCCTTGTGGGCTCTGAACTGAGGCAGGCTTTCCTTGGCTGCCAGTGGGAAGCCCACCACTCGGCTCTCCTTTTCACACAAGCACATCCTAGAACTGAAACACAGATTATTAAACACGAGTAAGTGCTGGTGTTAAAATATTGGAGTTTTAAAGATTTACTTTAGAGACATAAAACAGCTCACCTGATAGGGCATGCATGCACCTTGCCACATGCAAGGTCCTGGGTTTGAGCCCTGGCACCACATGGAGTACCACAGGCGGCACCTAGAGAAGCTCTGTGGGTGATGGAACAATGCTGCTGTGGTATCTTCTGTGGTGTCCGTCTGTCTGTCTATCTATCTTTATCTGCCTGCTTCTCTCTCTCCCTCACTATAGAATAGTTCATATGAGGGGCACTGGGGAGTGTGCCTGGTTAAGTGCACATGTTACCATGCACAAAGACCCAGGCTCAAGGCCTCAGCCCCACCTGCAGGGGGAAAGCTTCACAAGTGGTGAAGCAGTGCTGCAGACATTTCTCTCTCTCTCTCTCTCTCTCTCTCTCTCTCTCTCCCTCTCTCTCTCTCTCTCCCTCTCTCTCTCTCTCTCTCTCCCTCTCTCTCTCTCTCTCCCTCTCTCTCTCTCCCTCTCTCTCTCTCTCTCTCTCCCTCTCTTTCTCTCTCTCTCACCTACAGGGTTATTATTGGGACTCTGTGCCTACACTACAAATCCACAGCTCCTGTGGCCATTTTAAAAATTTTTTGGGGGGTAGGACAGAGAGAAATTGAGAGGGGAGAGGTAGGGAGAAAGATAGACACCTGCAGACCTGCTTCACTGCTTGTGAAGTGACACCCCTGTCGATGGGGAGCTGGGGACTCAAACTGGTATCCTTGCACAGGTCCTTGTGCTTTGTACTATGTGCACTTAACCAAATGCGTCACCACTCAGCCTCCTCTCTTTCTTCTTCTCTATCCCCACTCCCTCTTAATTTCTCTCTGTTCTCAGAAACTGAAGGATGAATATGGGATGATCTCACTCTCAGGCAGAAGTTGAAAAACAAGATCAGAAGAGAAAACACAAGTAGAACCTGAACTGGAATTGGTGTATTGCACCAAAGTAAAAGACTCTAGGGTGGTTGGGTGGGTGGGTGGGGGGGGGGAGAATACAGGTCCAAGAAGGATGACAGAGGACTTAGTGAGGGTTGTTATATGGAAAACTGAGAAATGTTATGCATGTAAAAACTATTGTCTTTACTGTTGAATATAAAACATTAATTCCCCAATAAAGAAATTTTTAAAAAAGATTTTAAAGTTTAAAAAAAATTCTCTCTGCCCTATCAAATTAAATAGATAAAGTTTAAAAAATGCGAAAAAGAATAGCTGATACCAAAAATTGATCTCAGGGAGTCAGTGCCATAGAAAATGCTTGCACGCATGCGTACATACATAAAATAACAAGTTGTTTTGTTAGTAGGCCAAGGCCTCTATTTCTCTCATCAGACTTGCCTACTCTAACACCAACATTTCAGGCTCTCCTTGGACTCTGCATTTAACTGCCTCCTTCCCACTGAGTTGGCTTTTTCCCTTCCTTCCTGGTTGTGGGCATGCCCATGGCTTGGGCCTGCTGATTAACCCCTGTGATCAGTCATCAGCATTATACAGAGGGCCTGAAAATTGGCTGGACCTGAGTACTGAGTCACTCACTGAATCTCTTTGTCTGAATAACCTGTGTGCCCTCAGATTTGACAATCAAAAGCCAGACTCACTACATCTCTCTTCACAACCCCACCTAACTCTGCCTCAGAATAATCACTTCTTCTTCCTTGGCCTAAAAGTCATCATTATTCCTGATTTTTTTTCTATTACTCTTTCCTCATAATGTTCAGAGCTTTTAAAAGAAATTCTTACTGGGTATTAGGGAATCAACCTATGAACTTGCAAATTTGTACTATACCCCTGAATGACCAATTAAAAATAATATATATATTTGCCACCAGGGTTATTACTGAGGTTCTGTGCCTGCACAATGAATGTGCTGCTTCCAACAGCTATTCTATTCAATTCTACTCTGCTCTGCTCTACTCTACTCTGTCCCATCCCATCCCATCCCATCCCATCCCATCCCATCCCATCCCATCCCATCCCATCCCATCCCATCCCATCCCATCCCATCCTATCCTATTCTTTTTTAAATTTTTAAAAATATTTTTCTTATTTATGAGAAAGATAGGAGGAGAGAGAAAGAACCGGACATCACGCTGGCACATATGCTTTCAGGGATCAAACTTGGGACTTCATGCTTGAGAGTCCAAAGTTTTATCACTGTGCTACCTCCCGGACCACTCTATTCTATTCTTTTCCTTTCTTTTCTCTTTTCTTTTCCCCTTCTCTTCCCTGTTTTATAGAGACAGAAAAATTGAGAGAGAAGAGGAGATAGAAAGAGAGACACCTGCAGCACTGCTTTACTGCTTTGCTTCTCCCTATAGATGGGGACCAGGGACATGAACCTGGATCCTTGAGCACTATAATGTGTGCACTCTACCAGGGGAACCACCACCGCCTCTCCCCAGCCCCATTTTTCTTTTATCCTGCATTCTTAGAGAGAGGAGAGAGGGTGAGAGACACCAAAGCCCCCAACTCTACCACCTATGGAACTCCCTTTGGTGCTGTCTGTGGTGTTCCATGTGGTGTGTGGGAGACAAGTCAGGGCCCCGGGTACTGTAAGCAGTGTGTTCCACTGACTGAAGTAGATCCTGTGTCTGTGCCAAGCTTTTCTGTAAATTCTTTAGTCTGATTCTCTTTGTGTTTTCTCTCAGCAAGGACACTAGGTAGTCCTCTCTGCATAATTCTACCATCGTTGACTCTGCAAACTGAATGCTGCCTCACACGATTCCTGAAAGATGTTTTCTCAGCACATCTTCCTCTGGTTCCCACAGCGTCCTCTGTCAGCACTACCCCTGTATGTTTCCTTCATTTGGGGGTGTTCTCTCCTCTTCTCCTGGCACAGGTATCTCTCTCTTCAAGGACCAGCCTAAACCCTACTCCCTCCTGCAGCTGTCTCTAACTTTGGGATTCTAGGTTTCTCTCTTTTCTAGAACTTACAGCTCTGAGGGTCTGGGTCATTTATCACTGAGTATATGTTCTTTCCATTGTGTGGCCTATTCTACTGCCATAGCACCTCCTTGTCTCAAGAATCATTTTTACTCCCATCCACAGATGGAGAGATAAAATGGTCTATACACACAGTGGAATATTATTCAGCCTCAAACAGGGAGGAAATTCTGGTACATGTCACAACAGGGATGGACCCTGAGGACATTATGTTGAGTGAAATAAATGAATCACAAAATGATTCATATGTGAGGTCCCTTGAGTTGTCAAATGCAATGAATGGGAAGTAAAAATATGGTTGCCAGGGACGAGGGAGAGAAGACACTGGGGAGTCTACTGACTATAAACCGTCAGTTTTTCAGGATGAAAAGAGTTCTGGAGGTTAATAGAACAGCGATATAAATGTTCTTAACACTGCGGGGTTGAAAAATGGTTAGGGTGGTAGATTTTACAGCATCTGTGATCATGATCTGCAGAAAAGAATGTCTGGGCCAAAGAAGTGACTTAAGTCTTATTTTCTTGTAACCCTGGGTTTTTAGTCATTGGCATGACAAAAACAAGTAGAAAAAAAAAAGTATTGTGTTTATATTTTTCAAAGATAGTTTTTTAAAAAGGAGCATTTGACAGAGATCATATGTGAATCACAAAACCTAGAGTATTTCCTCTTTGGCTTTTGGTTTTTGCTATCAGGGTTATCAGTGGGATCACTTTTCCTTTTTATTTCTTTTTGATTGAGGGTGAAATATAGAGAGATAAAGAGGGTGAAAGAAACAGAGAGAAGGAGATACACCTACAGCACTGTTCCATCCCTTGTCAAGCTTCCCCTCTACAGGTGGGGCCTGGGGGCTTGAACCTGGATCATTGCTCATGGTAACATGTCAGCTGTACTGGGTGAGCCACTGCCTGGCCCCTTCTCTCTGGCTCTTTATAGGAACTTGGATGACCTCTGCTATGAGGGTCAGATTGTGTCCTGTATATTTTATTTTATTTTATTTCATTTCATTTTATTCTTTGCCAGAGCACTGCTCAGTTCTGGCTAATGGTGGTGTAGGGGATTGAACCTGGGATGTTGGAGCCTCAGGCATGAGCTGTATATTTTAGATAATAAACTTTTGAAGATGATGATCACAGTGGGAAAAAGTCCCCAGCTAGAGAGAGAGAGATAAAACCTAGAGAAGGATTATGAAGTCCTTTAATGTTTTTTTTCTTTAATCAGACTTATCAGGTTGAGGAATCACAGACAACCACAGAAGTGAAGCCAGCTTTTGGCTTTTTTTTTTTTTCTCTCTGGGAGAATCTCTGTCTAGTCCTGGGCATACTGACACCTGCAGACTCTTGACACCAGCAGACAAAGATGACTTCAGGTGTATAAATACGCCCTGGACTCAGTCACATGAGTTCACTGTTTTGTAAACATTATGTTCTTCAGTGGGCTAAATCTTTTTATAGTATGTTATTTATTTTTGGATATATAGAGAGAAATTAAGAGAGAAGGGAGAGAGAAAATTAAGAGGGAGGGGGAGAGAGAGAGAAAGAGAGAGACACTTGCAGCCCTGTTGTGATGCTTTCCTCCTGCGGGTGGGACCAACAACTTGAACCTGGGTCCTTGCACAGTATAGTGTGTGCACTTAACCAGGTGTGTCACCGCCTGGCCCTCCTTCTTTGGGTTGATCTGGCTTCTTTATTTAGAGACTGTTAGGACAGAGAGTGCGGAAGTTTGGGGCTCTCTAGAGAAGCTGGAGCAGGGAGTGTACTGAAGCAAGGAGCCAGCAGAAGGAAACTCCCACCCCACCCTTTGCAGGCTGCTCAGGCCTTCACAGTAGCAATTGTGACTTCAAAGAAGCCTGCACCTCTGGTTTTTGCAAAGAGCAGCCAGCTGTGTTTTCTTTTGAAAATTATTCCAGACAAAAGCAGAAGTGAAATATCTCCCCCTCCCAAAAAAAAAATATGATTTCCCCACCATCTCCTGTGTGCTAATTCCATGTCCGCCAACATCCATGGGCAGACTGATTCCAGCCATTTCCATGGTGGCGGCATGTGCGCTGCGTTCGTATAAGCCACCACTGAGCCCATTTGTTTCCCAATCTTGTCCTCCAGACACACACATTCATATTCATGATCTGGAGCTGAGGAGCTCAGTAATTCATGGCATATTGATGGAAGGTGATGGATGGAAATTTGGGGAGACTGGAGAAGAGACACTGGAAAATTGGAGCAGCCAAGAGCAGCCACACACGCTAACTGTGCTCTGGCTCTGAGTGAGTGTGTCTGTGAGTGGTGGTGGCAGCGGCGGTGGTATCTAGAGACACACAGTAGAAGGAGGCTATTGGGTCCTTAAGTGTCCATTCTGAGCAGGGGTCCCTGACCCTTGAGGTGTGACTGTGAGAGGAGGAGCTCCCACTGTTCAGGGTGAAGAACACGTACCGTTGTGTATGACCATGAAATCAACTCTAACCCTCCCCCTCCCCCAGCCCCGGTGTGGTGCAGACCTATACCACAGTGTCAGGAAAACTCACTTCAAATGGAATGTTACAGGGGTCGGGTGGTGGCGCAATGGTTTAAGTGCACGTGGCGCGAAGCACAAGGACTGGAGCAAGGATCCCGGTTCGAGCCCTCCCCTGCAGGGGGGTCGCTTCACAAGCGGTGAAGCAGGTCTGCAAGTGTCTATCTCCTCCTCTCTGTCTTCCCTTCCTCTTTCCATTTCTCTCTGTTCTATCCAATAACAATGACATCATCATCAACAACAATAATAATAACAAAGTTAAAACAACAAGGGCAACAAAAAAGGGGAATAAAACAGCCTCCAGGGGAGTTGGGCTGTAGTGCAGCGGGCTAAGCACAGGTGGCGCAAAGCACAAAGACCGGCATAAGGATCCTGGTTCGAACCCCGGCTCCCCACCTGCAGGGGAGTCGCTTCACAGGCGGTGAAGCAGGTCTGCAGGTGTCTATCTTTCTCTCCTCCTCTCTGTCTTCCCCTCCCTCTCTCCATTTCTCTCTTTCCTATCCAACAACAGCAATAATAACTACAACAATAAAACAACAAGGGCAACAAAAGGGAAAAAATAAATAAAATAAATATAAAAAAAATTTAAAAAACAGCCTCCAGGAGCAGTGGATTTGTGGTACAGGCACCGAGCCCCAGCCCCAGCAAAAACCTTGGAAGCAAAAAAAAAAAAAAAAAAAAAAAAAAGGAAGGTGACTGGCTTGTCCAGCTGGGGATACCCCTTAATGCCATGTGGATCACAGATTTCTAGAAGGAATCCCATTACACTGCTGCTCACTGGTCCCACCAGAGGCCTTGGTGCTGTGAGAAGGGACAACCAGCCATTCTGTGTTGGGATTTTATACAGCAGAGATGGGTTTGGAAGACTTTCCTCAGTTGACTTTACCTATTATTTTACTTCCACTTCCTAGAATACAGTAGTATTCTAGGTGATAGATCCATATACATTCCTTTTTATCAATATATAGACAATCCTGAGAGCCCACTGTTTACCCCAGAGCCATCACTGCAAGCCAACCATGATGAACTGGCAGCTATTGGTCGAAAACTTCTGAGATAGACGCTATGGGAACATTCCCTCCATTCCTAACTAAAGAAAAATCTTGTGATTAATACCTTAGAGCTGGTGCTAAGTCTGCAGCCTACTTACTTAAACAATGTTCCTTTGTGTGTTGTAGACTTGGCAGCTGCAGGTGAAGCACAGGGCATGTGTTTGTGTTCAGCTGAGACTTGGCCTTATTGTGTGTGAATGGAAGCAAAAGCGTCTCCTTCCATCTTTTCACGGAACAGTTGTGCCTTCCTCCTTGCTCTCTAGCACATTGCTTTGTTTATTATTGTTATTTTGATGTTTTCTGAATAATTCCTGTATGTAAACAGATATTGTGACAGACAGAGGTGAAGTCGACAGGAGAAAGCTAAGGAGAGACTAAATAGAACTGTTCAGGCTACAGGTGGCTCATAGCTAGCACCCCAGGGTGGCATAGAGTGGGTGCTTCGGGGTGATGTGTTTGGGGTTGGCAAGAGATGGCTACTGTGAGGTCCAAAAGGGCAATGGTCAGAGTTTGAGATAGCCATTGCCAGAAAGATATAAAGGGAGAAAAAAATGTATATAAAGGAAGATATGATATTTTATAGATAGAAATAGCAGGAAAATGAACAAAGGAAAACAGTCACTGAATAATTAGTGGTGGTGTTAAAACTCACATGAAACATGCTCTGGGCATGTCAGAATGGAATTACTAAGTGGGCAGACATCTCTCTGCCGATCTAGTGTGAGGTGCCTGTGGCATATAACCTTAAAAATAATTGGCAATGTATCATTGCCATGCTTGTTTAGCAAGCTCACAAGCTAGCTGGATAAGCATGTGTAGCGTTTATACTTAGAACAGCCGTAAGTGGATTTAGCCATCCGATTTCTTCCTTAGAAGATAGCATTATGTCTGCCAGAATTGAGGAGTCTAGAAGTGTGAAATCTCTTAGATTTCAATTCATAGAGGAGGTGGGTGTGGAACAAAGGTGAGGGATTCATTTGTCTCAGTGCCCTTGTTCCCTAACACACAGTTCTCCTGAAGCTTGGCACCCAATAAATACGTGCTATTTATTTTGTAGAGCTCTGGAACAATTTTAAATCTCGATGAGATTTCAGGTATCCAGCCAGGCAGTAGAATACTGTGTATTGTTGAACGAGCTAATAACCCAAATGAATAGTAGAGAATCTCCCAGGAGTCGTAACAGCATTTGACTAATTCCCAACTCTGCTTTCAGGTGATGGATGGCTAGTGTTTGCTTTTCTAAATCTCATAAACTGGATGGATTTCACAACCATGCCCTTGATGTCTGTAGTTCTCTTCCAGCCTGATCTAAATGGAGAAGTGAAACTGGAGCTAGAATCATAGTGTGTTGTGCATCCTCATTAAATCCTAGTTCTAGACATAATTCCAGAGAGATTAGCCACTGCTGAACATTCTTCAGATAAAAACATTGAGGACCAGAGAAGTTATGTGATTAGCTCAGGCCCACAGATTACTGGCTGAACTTGGACTAAACTCAGATTTCCAAACCTAGAGACTTCAGTATCATCTCTCTTGCTTTATAAGTGTACTGTGAGCAAGAAAAAGAGAGGGGGGAGGGAAAAGAAAAATAGAGAAAGAGGAGCAAGACAGATCAGAGCATTGCCTATAGCGGTGCTGGGAGCTGAACCTGTGGCTGCTGGCTCTCAGGCATGTAAGTTAGTGCTCTAAAAAGCCACACTCTTTTCTTGTTATTGATCTCTGAAGTAGGTCTTGGTTCCAGGTACCTTCCGTTGGTATAAATGCATTCCTGAACCACCAGTGCAGAACTTAAGAGAGAGGGGTTACTGCTTTTGTGAATTATAAAACAGAACAAGCCTTTTTATCTTTGGTGAAGACAGCAGAAGAAATGCTTTATTGCTCTGTGCTACAATCAGCCACGAAGAAGAACGGAGCCAGTCCACGGTGTCCCAGGTCCAGGGCAAAGACATGAAAGGACTGTTTTGTTATCAGGGCGGGTCTGTCACATGGTCACGGGTGTTCAGGGCCTGGTGACAGCCACGTGCAGCCCAGCAGTTTGTCCCAGTGTCCCCAGCCTCTTCCTCCATCTCCTTCTGCGGCTTCTCCGGGTTCCACTTGTGCCACCGCCTCCGGTCTCCTGACCATTGTCCTCAGCCTGCAAGTTCTCTTCTTCCCATACTTTCCTGGTGTGGAGGCGTCTAAGAATTCAGTGCTATGGTAAGAGCTGAAGGGGAATGGTGTTTTGGAGAGCAAGTCTTCTTCTCAAGACTTGTGTGCAAGCCTGGGCAGCTTGGAGGTGCCCTTTAGATGTGCCATGGCCAACTTGAGTGTCTTCTCCTGGCCAGTCCACTGGCAGAGGAGACCTTGCGCCCTCTAGTGGTTCTAAAAAAGGCTCCCAGGTTTCAATTTTTGGTGGCCAATACTCTAAAAGAAGAAAAGAAGGGTTTCTTTACTTAATGAAACTACAGGTTCTCACATAAGCCCCTCTCTTCATATCTTGAGGGTGAAGTTAGCAACACACAATGGGGGGTTCACCTTTACCCCACCCCCACCGTACTCAGAACAAGCCCTGCTGGTGAGCAGTGTTCTTAGTGGCAGAGGGAAGTGAGTGACATGTGTATCTGGTTTTTTCAACCATGCTCGAATGCATTCACTCATTAACTAATGACGTTCACTCTTTGGTAAGAGCCCTGCCATCATAGTGGGAAATTAGCCCAAGATACGCTCACCCCTGGACATCCCCCACTACTTTGAGCAGTTACTTCATCCAGTCATGTGTTTTACAGAATCTTTTTATTCAGTTAGGTAAGTGAAGGTTTCAGAAGCTTCTGAATCACTCCTTAGTTTTCCTTCCTGGGAGGTTTAAGATTCTTTCAGCAGCCCTTCAGGATGTTATCTTGAGTGGTAGGATAGGATGTCTGTCAGGCAGGATGACTTGACAGAGTGGAAGCAGGGGTGGGTGGGGAGCGCTGGTGTTGACCATGGACTTTGTTCTGAGATCTGAATTCCCCTCACCCACACCTGGGCCTGAGCCTCTAGAAAGACCACCTCCAATCATATTGAGTCAGATAAGCCAGAAAGAGAAAGGAGAATACCGAATGACCTCATTCATCGATGGAACCTAAGAAGCAAGAGCAAAAAGGGAGAACGTAAGGTGAAGCTTGGGCTGGGTGTGGTGTGTTGCACCAAAGCAGAGTACTCTGGGGAAGGAGGGGAGGGAGGGGAGGGGAGAGGAGGGGAAGGGAAGAGAGGGTAAGGGAGGGGAGGGGAGGGGAGCAAAGGGATGGAGGGGCTCTGGGGTCCTGGTGGTGTGTGGTGGTGGAAAAGGACCTAGGTTGGGGGAGGGACTATCTTGCAGACACCTATCGTGGGAAGATGAGAGGTTGTACCATGTGCCAACAACTACATTTTAAACATTAGCCCCCCACCCCCACCCCACCCCCCACAAGGTGGGAAAGACCACCTTCATGTTGACAATGTACGTGCTGCTCAGCAAAATCTGTTTGTTTTTTCACTTTTTCTTTCTTCAGTTGGCACAGGTATCTTAACTGTGATGCAGGCACCTACTGGGAACATGGCCCTCACCTTGGTACCCTGTGATCCTTGGGGCGCTCTGTGATGCTCACCTTGGGGTGCTCTCTGACCCTCGCCTTAGTGCTCTGTGACTGTGATCCTTATCTTTGTGTGTATCAGAATCAATAGGGAAGCCAGACACCATCCCTGGAGGCGAAGATCTGTTTGGATCTGAGCAGGGAATGAGCCTGGGTAGTTGTGTGTGTGTGTGTGTGTGTGTGTGTGTGTGTGTGTGTGTGTGTGTGTGTGTGTGCCAAGTTATCACTGGGGCTCAGTGCCTGCACTATGAATCACTGCTCCTGGCAGCCCCCCCCCCATACACACACTTTTTTTTTCCTTTTAGATAGGACAGAGAGAAATTGAGAGGGGAGGGGAGAGAGAAGAAAAGAGAGACAACTACAGATATGCTTTACCACTCACGAAGCTTCACCCCTGTAAGTGAGAAAGAGGGCCTGAACCTGGGTCTTGCACATGATTAAGTGTCCTAGCTGATCCTAACACAGAGCTAGGCTACTGCTAGAGCTACTGCTCTCTGGTGTCCCTGAGTGTGTATTGTGCATCATTGGGTTCCAAATCCAGTTTGAGCATTGGAGAGGCACATCTGAAAGCTTAGGGGCCAGGAGTAGTTCTGGGTTAGGACTGGAGATTTTTTTTTTTAATATTTATTTTATTTATTTATTCCCTTTTGTTGCCCTTGTTGTTTTATTGTTGTAGTTATTATTGTTGTTGTCGTTGTTGGATAGGACAGAGACAAATGGAGAGAGGGAGGGGAAGACAGAGAGGAGGAGAGAAAGACAGACACCTGCAGACCTGCTTCACCGCCTGTGAAGCAACTCCCCTGCAGGTGGGGAGCCGGGGTTCGAACAGGGATCCTTATGCCGGTCCTTGTACTTTGCGCCCCCTGCGCTTAGCCCGCTGCGCTACCGCCCGACTCCCAGGACTGGAGATTTTATGTAATCTAAATGACTGCATTTTTTAATACTAAGATATATATATATAAACTTTAGCCCTGCTGAACTCTAACTTTAAAAAAAAAATTTAATTTGGTGTGGCCTGGGAGGTGGTACAGTGGAGAAAGCATTGTATTCTCAAGCATGAGGTCCTGAGTTCAATCCCCAGCAGCACAGGTACCAGAGTGATGTCTGGTTCTTTCTCTCTCTCCTCCTATCTTTCTCATTAATAAATAAATAAAATCTTTAAAAAAATTAAATTTGCTAGAACAGAGAGAAATTGATTAAAGGAGGGGAGATAGAGGAGAGAGACAGAGAGACCTGCAGTACTTACTTTAACACTCATGAAACTTCCCCCCTGCAGGTGGGGAACGGAGGCTCAAACCCTGGCCCTTGCACACAGTAATATGTATGGTTAACCAGTTGCACCACCACCCAGCCCCTAAATGACTGCATCTGCACATCTCCAGTTGATGCTATTTTAATCTGCCTGTGAATGACCCAGGCCTGGGGAAAGGGAGCTGATCAGGAGTAGCGAGGACAGATAGTGATGCTTATGTGAGTGATGGTTCTGTGTATTCATGTGATAATTGCTTTTGTTCTCAATTCTCTTAATATTTTATTTATTTATTTATTTTGGATAGAGACAGAGAGAAATTGAGAGGGGGAAGAGACCAAGAGACGCCTGGAGCCTTGCCTCACCACTTGTGAAGCTTCCTCCCCTGTAGGTAGTGACTGGAGGCTTTAACCCGGGTCCCTGTATAAAGTAATGCATGCATTCAACCAGTTGTGCTGCCACAAGCCCCTCCTCAATTCTCTATAATCATCTGCATTTATTCTGTATTACTGACACCTTTCCCAGTGATGGTAGAAGATTTGGTATCTCACACAAAATCTTTTCATTCTACTCTTGTTGACTTTTTAATTTTTTATTTAGAAAATGGAAATATTGACAAGACCATGAGATAAGAGGGGTACAATTCCACACAATTCCTACCACAACTCTATATCCAGTCCTCTCCCCTGATAGCTTTCCTGTTCTTTATCCCTCTGAGAGTATGGACCCAGGGTCATTATGAGATGCATAAGGTGGAAGGTCTGGCTTCTGTAATTGTTCCTCTGCTGAACATGGGTGTTGACAGGTTGATCCATACTCCCAGCCTGTCTCTCTCTTTCCCTAGTGGGCCAGGGATCTGAGGAGGTGGAGCATCAGAACACATTGATGGGGTCGTCTGCCCTGGGAAGTCAGGTTGGTGTCATGTTAGCATCTGAAACCTGGTATTTGAAAAAGAGTTAAGATATAAAGCAGAACAAATTGTTGATTAATCATGAACCTAAAGGCTGGAATATTGCAGATGAAGATTTGGGGTCTCCAAAAGCTAGTAGAAAAGCTAGTGGAAAAGCTAGTAGGTCTATTTTAGGTATATTCCAAGGGTCCCATGACTTCACTACTTTTTGCCTGAGCCTGACATCTAGTATGCAGGTGGACCCACGTTTTTGTCTGGGTAAATGGTGTCATAGTTGGAAAAGTGACCAGAAAGCTGGATCAGGGAAGAGAGTAACTCCCAAATATGGGGAAAGTATGTAAATATTATTAACTGTAAATTCCATCGATTTTATCTGGGGCCCATGTTCAGCACGGGAGCCTACGTAACCTCTGTATCCCTCTAAATCTGAGCTCACATTCTGTGGTCATGACTAGGAACATTCCAGGCTGCACTAATTTCAGGACCCATTTTCCTCAGGTGGTAGGTAGAGTATGTTATCCAACCTTCCTTGGGAGAATGGAACAGCCCCTAGATAATTGTTGATCTTTTGAGTCTGCCTTCGCCCACTCAGAGCCCATGTTGTTTCATTGTTGAATTCTGCCTCTTTTTGTGGTTTCTGGAGCAATTTCTTTGGAGAAGTCATTTTCTGAAGCCCTGATCAATCACCAGCTACGTTTTGCTTTGGAATTACTAGGAGGAGGGACGGGGTGAAGAAAGGCAGGGATGGGTTTTCATTTTCCCAAATGCCATGACTTGAACTCTTACAATGGCAGAGAATGCCATTGACTCTAATCAGTTCACATAGTTGACACATCTCTGCTCTGTTGCCAGAGGGCAGGAGATGAGTCTGTCAAGGAACTGATAAAATTTTTGACTTTTCCTTAAAATAGCATAAAGAACATGACACTCGGTATCAGAGAGACCTGGTCTCTGATGCAGCTGGTCCCTGCCATTTCTCATGTACTTCTGCAGCAAGACCTTGCGTTTTAGTTTTATTTTTGGGGTGAGGTGGGGAGGGTTTTTTTTTTCTGTGTATGACTGGAACCCTGATGACCACTTTCCAGGGCTGATGTGAATGAACTTTGATCATGTATAAGAAGCTTCCAGTACAATGCATGGCATAGATTTGGGACTCCACACATGGTGGCTGCTTCTGGAGCTCCTGTTAATAGTCATGATTGATCAGTGATAATGAAAATAATGAATGGGGGCCGGGTGGAGTAGTGGCACACCGCATAGAGTACACATATCACCATGTGCAAGGACCCAGGTTCCAGCCCCCAGTCCTCACCTGCAGGGTGAGGGGAGGATTTAACAATTGTGGTGACGGAGTGCTGCATGTGCTTCTTTCCCTTTCTCTTTTTTAAATCTTGATTTATTCCCTTTTGTTGCCCTTGTTTTATTGTTGTGGTTATTATTGTTTTTGTTATTGATGTCATTGTTGTTGGATAGGACAGAGAGAAATCGAGAGAGAAGGGGAAGACAGAGAGGAGGAGAGAAAGATAGACACCTGCTGATCTGCTTCACTGCTTGTGAAGTGACTCCCATGCAGGTGGGGAGCAGGGGCTTGAATCGGGATCCTTAGGGCGGTCCTTGTGCTTCATGTCATGTGCGCTTAACTCGCTGCGCTACTGCCTGACTCCCTGTTTCTTTCCCTTTCTACCTATCTCTTTCCTCTCAATTTCTCTGTTTCTATCAAAAAAATTTTTTTTAAAAGGAAATAATGAACAACTTAGTTCCTCCTAGGAAATGGTACCTGAGATATAAAATAGCTCAGTGGTCCATGTGTCCAATTGTCCTTCCAGTGAGTGGGCTGAGAACGGGGACAGAAGGTGTCAACAGGTGTCCTGGCTGGAAGACACATCCTCAGAATTTCCACCCTCACATAGTCAGCACTTTCTCACTAAGTCTCATCACAGACATGTTCCCTAGAAGTACTGACACCACAATCTCTCTTCCCGGTGTACTTCCTGCTTCAGATGGGATGGGATTCATTCACAGTTTAATTTCAGCAGTGTGGAAAGGGTGTAAGTGGGGAAGAAGGGAAAACATGGTTTCTGGGGTATACTCTAGTGTCAGCGAGACCATGAAATGTGCATGTAGCACCCAGAGAATGTATAGCCCCTGGAAGGCTGGGGTGCAGAGCTGGCATGACGAGGACTGTCAGGCAGGAAAGGCCCCAGCGCAGCAGCCATGGCTTTGGAATTGCTGTGCAGAGGCCACTCTGTGCCTGAATGGTGTCTCAAGTCTCTTTGGCACCATCTTGTCCTTGGCTGCATGCTGGCAGTGTCTATGCCCTGTCATTGAACCCCTGGGACAGAGTATAAAGTTTGTGAATCAATGTAAACTGAGTCTGCCTAACCAGGGACCCTGCAGTGTAGTTCCAGAAAGTCTGGCTAATTGGCACATAAAGGGCTCTCTTTCCCCGTCTGCTTCACAAAAAATAAATGAGCAAGGATGTAAAAGATCAAATCACACCATTATTGTCAATTAAACAAAGGCTGGAGAACTGTGGTCAGGATTTCCTGCTGTAGGACCCCAGAATTAGACCCGTGGGGCCCTGCAGAACAGGAGATTGGAGGAGTTGGCAGCCTGGCCTTTGAGAGAGAAAGGGTGAGCTCATGGAAGTGACAAGTGATTCCTCCTCTGGGGGGTATGGGGAGAGTGGCCTCAGGAGGCAGAGAGAGCCCAGTAGCCTTCTGGGAGGAGACCCTGCAGATAACGGAAGCATCATAGTCTCTGTCATGTTTGCAGAAACCTAGCCTAGCTCATTTCTTGCAAATTTGCAAGTAGTAATTCATATTGGAAAAAGAAGGGGAAAAAAATAGTGGTCTGGGAGGTGGTCCAGTGAATGGGATGTTGGACTCGACTCTCAAGAATGCAGTCCTGAGTTCAATCCCTGGCATTACATATGCCAGAGTGATGTTCTGCTTCTGTTTCATCAATCAATCAATCAATCATTCAAAACAAAACAAAACAAAACAACCCAAAACCTAGCTTGGGGGCAGTTAAATGTGGGTTCCATACTCAAGCTGCTCTCTCATAAAGGATAATGTGCAGTTTGCCACTTGGATTTGAAAGCCCCTCCTAGTCTGGATCCCTCTTACCTCCAGGGTATAATTCATGTGCGAATCTGAAGTCAAAGCAGTAGTTGCATCCCATGTGCCTGCTGGATGATTCGCTCTCCTTCCTGTGTCCACAAGATGTGCATCTGTGAAGTCCCAGCACAGTCCCCACTTTAGGCTGAAACCTCGCACTTAAGTGCATGCTGATTTCTCTCCTCTCCAAAATGCTACTGAGCTTCCACTGGGGACACAGTTCAACACTCATCTCCTCATCTGAATCTTACCAGCCAACTGTTCTGAGTGCCAAAGGGGACATGATGTTGCTTATTCTGCCTTTGCGTATCTTCAGCTGCTTGTATATTGTACATGTGAAAAGCTCTCAATAACTATCCAAGTGATTAAATAAATGTATTGAGAGAAAGTGACTAGCAGCTGTACTAGTGCACTAGAGTTATTTATTTATTTATTTTGCCTCCAGGGTTATTGCTGGGGCTTGGTACCTGCTCTACAAATCCGCTGCTCCTGGTGGCCATTTTCCTCATTTTGTTGTGTTTGTTGTTGATATTACTGTTGTTGCTGGATAGGACAGAGAGAAATCAAGAGAGATGGGGAAGACAGAGAGGGGTGAGAAAGATAGACACCTGTGGACCTGCTTCACTGCCCATGAATCGACCCCCCTGCAGGTGGGGAACCGGGGGCTCAAACTACGCTATGTGCGCTTAACCCACTGTGCTACCAAGTAATGTGTTTCTTATGCAGGAAGATAAGATTGCCAAGGCAGAAAAGTGGAATTAGCTCTGATTTCATGTCATTTGCATGGGATCAAAGAATATAAGATTTTAGAAACTGAAAGGGAGCTGGGGAGATTATGATTATGCAAAAGACTTTAGTACCTGAAGCTCTAAGGCCCTAGGTTCAGTCCCCATCACCACAATAAACAGTGCTGAGCAGTGCTCTGGTCTCTTTCTTTGTACCTTCCTCTCTGTAGCTCTCGCTCATTAAAATAAAATAAAGTACTGAAATAAAACTGAGAAGGCAGATCTCCTGGTTCAGAGAGTGCTGAGTTTGTGTCCTGTCAAGAAATATTCAGAGACGGTGAGTTTTATTTTTTGAAAGGAGCAAAGGATATGAAATGGCTGATTTTTTCAGTGCATTAGCCCGAGCTTGCCCACAGTAGGTTTATGTAAGGACTTAGATATGTATTAGGGAGTCCTCTAAGCATCCGTAGTGTTTTTTCTATTATCTAATAGAGATTGACATCTTTATGTTCTCACCCAAACCTGTGGGGAAGGCACTTGTTTCAATTCTTTTTTAAAATAAAATATTTATTTATATATTTATCTATTTTGGGTAGAGACAGAAATTCAGAGGGGAGGGGCATTAAGATGGAGAGAGCACTATTTCACCACTTGTGAGCTTCCCCCCTGCAAGTGAGGACTGGAGGCTTGAACCCCGGTCCTCGCACATAGTAATGTGTGTGCTCAACCAGATGCACCACTACCCAGCCCCAGGGTAGGCACTTTTCACAGAAACGTTCGCCAAGCCTTATCCATGACCTTGTGTGCTGGCTTCTGTGACTTCACCTCACTAGCTTACCTAGCAGGTCAGAGGCAACTTGCTTGTTTCAACAGCCTCAGCAGTTGAAATGCTCACAGACTGCTTGGGCAGGATCACCAGACAGCAAGGGTTAAGATGCAAGCATTTTATATTCCTGCTGCAGGCCTTTTCCTACAACCCTGTGATACCCACCTCTCCCTTTAATTGTCATCTGTGACCTCTGAGAGAATTCTAGCTCAGAAAGGAAGCTCACTGCAACCCCCTTATCAGCAAAGAGGAAGAACAGCTAACACAAGTATTGATAGTACTTGAGTCACCAGGGTGGAAAGTTAGGAACCATGCTGGGAGAAGGGGCAAGCTGACTTTGATGGTTGTCCTTGGCCTCCTCTGAGAGGAGGGCAGGCCAGCGACCAGCTCTCCACCTCTCCTCAGCCCAAGCACTTTTCCTCAGTGCAGCTGTCTATAGTTTCTGTGTTCTTTGGACTCCCTAGTCCTCACTGGTCTTGCTCCTCTGTAGTGCAGAAAGGTCAAAGTAAGAATAGTGTTTTGGCTATTTCTATTACTGTTTCTCCATTACATTAAAAAATTAAGTTTTTAATTAAACCCTACTGTTAATTCTTTTTTTTTTTGCTTATCAGTTAACATATAACATATGTGTATGCCTGTTTTAGAACAGTCAAGCACTGCCTCTTGTTATATTTATGAGTTACAAAGTCATTTTAATAGGTCACAGTACTTAAAATAGTGTAAGATAGAAAACATCAGAGTACATTATAATGATAAGTACTGCTATATATTTTTTTTTTTATTGCCACCAGGGTTATAGCTGGGGCTCAGTGCCTGCATTGCTCCCAGTGACACATATATCTTTGCACCCTTTTCTTACATTTGATAGGACAGAGAGAAATTAAGAGAAAGAGAGACACCTGTAGCACTGCTTCACTATTGTGAAGCTTTGCCTCTGCAGGTGGGGACTAGGAGCTTGAACCTAGGTCCTTGTGCATGATAACATGTGTGTTCAACTGGGTGCACCACCCCTGGCCCCCATAAAATAGAATTCTCATGGTGGGAATCATGGCTGCAGAGGATTATTTGGAGAATGGGTTATGAGATTAATTTTGGCATTTCTGATCTGGAATGATAGTTGATTTCCTCTTGGTGTAAAACATAATTCATTTCCCCACCAGATCTACTTGGAGCATTTGTTATTTGCCAGGGAAATGCTGGGAACAAGATCTATATAATAATTGACTTATTTACTCTCATCTTACATTCAGAGAAAGTATAGTACCAGTTTGTCTACATTTCTCCTGAAGATAACAGAAAAACCCCTTTAGGTACCAGAAAATGCTATGAAGTGATCTTTCTCTAGTGAATATGCCAGTCCTGCTTATATCAGACCAACTGGGACAAATTTAGCCACACCTTGATGCAAAAGAAGAAGGGGTAATAGACTTTTCCAAGCTCTAGTTTCTCCCCAAATAAGAGCATGAGAATGACTATTGCCAAGCTCAGAAGTTAGCGTCTACCACAGCCCTCCAAGCTTCCACCATGCTAACAGCATTTGACTGCACAGATGCCCAGCTGGACTTTTCTGTGACTGTATTATCCCAGGCCAGGCAAAGAAGGCTGCACAGGCCCTGCTTTGGAGCAATGCAGTTCGCTCCTCTCCTGCAGACTGGGTGTCCTTGCATGGAATTGAGGTCCCCCCCCCTGCCAGGGAGAGGTGCCTTTCTCTACCTGGGGGCACCTTCTGTTCCGAGCAGCCCAAGTGCTTCCCAATCTGTGGGCCTAGGGGGTTACTCCACCAAAAGGGGGGCAGGTTTTCCACATCTGTAGACATGGTCTGACTTTAGCTCAAGGCTGGGTTCCAGCCTGAAGATGGCTTTAATCATGGGACCCTAGACGCATCCTGTCCTGCCCCACCTCCTAGTGCAACTCTTTTCATTCAAGTGCTACTGTTTTAGGAAGTACAGGAGTTGGACTGAGGAGATAGCTCACCGGGGAGGGGATGTGCAGTGTTGTGTGTGCAAGTCGAGTTCCAATCCCTGCACCACCACGTGGGAGGTGTTATGACAATTAAGGAAGTTTCAGTGCTGGGGTGTTTCCTCTCTCCATCTCTATCTGAAAGAATAAAAGGTGACTCAGAACAGTGACATCATGCATAGGCAAAGTCCTGGGCCCATCAAGAAAAGAAAAGAGAAGAAATGAAAATGATAGAAGTTAGAGGAGATAAATGATATCCACTGTAATAATAGACCCGCCCCAACACACAATACATTTAGTTTTTCAGAGGCTGAACCCATGTAGAGTCTTACAAAACCTCTCCTCTCTGACCTCTCTGTGGCCCTCTATGTTTTGCAGGAGAGGAAATCAGGGTTATAAATTAAGCTTACTTATCCTGTGGTTTTTTCAGTGTTTCCTTTTTATAAATAAAAAATAATAAAAAATAAAAAATAAAAATAAATTAAGCTTATTTTTAGTCTTGATTCAAAATGGAAAATTAGATTTCTTTCTTTTCTCTTCTTTCCTTTCTTTTTCTTTTTTTTTTTTTTAATTCAACAAGTACATGAGAGAGATAATACTGTGTGAAAGGACTTGACTCTTAAGCATCAGAATCAGGAACCAGATAGACAGAGTCCCACCCTCCCTGTACACAGGGATGAAAAAAAAATCGCACAACCCCTGTCTTATCCAAGGCAGCCAGGTGCTGCTCTTTCTGGAGATCTGTGTGGAGAGCCCTCGGAGGGTGAGGCGGGCCTGGAAGTTGCTGTGAATCTTTCATTATTGCCCTGCTCTCTTCTAAGAGAACATTCAAAATTCATCAGCAGCAAATAACCCTGCAAGTTGTTCTACAAGCAGTCAGAAGAAGATCGAAGTGCAAGGAACACGGGAAGGGAGTTTACAGTATTCTCACATTCACTTCATGGTATAGTGGTGTTTTGGTGTGTGTGTGTGTGTGTGTGTGTGTGTGTGTGTGTGTGTGTGTGTTTAAGCACTGAGCCCTCTCCCCACCCCATTTTTCTGTCTGGCTTGCAGTCTCAGAGATAAAGAAAGGTAGCTGACAGGTGCCCCTCTGTGCACTGTCCTGTGATTTTCCGGCTCCACATGATGAACAGTTGTGGGATAACAGAGGAAAACCACCATAAAGACCAGAATTATTGAATTCATTCGGGCAGACTCCCGCATGTTCTTCTCTGTTTTCCATTGTACTGAGGTCTTCCTGACTCTCATGGAAAATAAGCCAGGAGTAAAATCTGTCTTTTATCATCAGAACTTTCCTTTGTGCTAACTTTGGTGTCTGGGAAAATTGGTCTGTGTATACAATTCCACCTCCGAATGATGTGTTTAACCCAGCAGGCTTTGGGCGGGAAGGAGGTGGGAGGCCTTAGATGCTGCCTTCTTATAATTGTTCTCAGCTGCTTTTTTTTTTTTTTTTTTCCAAAGAAGCCTCTGGTGGAGAGTAGCCCCTGAACCATCTCCCTTCCACCACTAGGGTGACAGTCTCATCAGAATTCAATAATGCTGCCCGAGTCATCAAGAAGGGAAATTAGGGGGGAGCCTGAGGATGAGGTTTTTTTTTTTTTTTTTTTTTTTTTTTACTCCCAGTGGATCACTTGTCCAGGTTGTATAACTCAAAGGCATGATACCAGCTAGGCTCCATGTTCCCAGTGAAATGGTATCTGCTAGAAAAGTAGCATTTTCTCTGAAGCTCATGGATTGTCAGATTAACTGAACTGCCTAGCTAATGAAGGCCTCCCCAGCGCCATCCACAAAAACTGTGTTTGTTTTTCCCTTCATCACAGGGCTGTTGGCTTCCACCTTGACATGTTTGTTGACTACCCTTGAGTGGCTGCCAGAGCGCCAGGTGCTCTGAGAACTCACACTGTAGGTCGGTTAGTTGTGGTCATCTGTGCAGTGAGCTGACAGTCTCAGAAGAAACTGAGAAAGTTGCTGGGGAAGAGACTGAAAGGTGTCATCAGAATCCTACAAAAGGGACAGGCACTTGCTATCTAGCACACATTACCATGTGTAAGGGCCCAGGTTCAACACCTGCCCCCCCAATCCCATCCATAGAAGGAAGCTTTACAGGGAACAAAACCAGGCCCTGAGCCCACTCACGGATAGTCAGGGGGCATGGCTGGATACAGCTACCTTCTTCCCACCAGGGACACCAGGCTCCAAGAAGAGCATTCAAGTTCAGAGGGGGAGGCAGACACACCACTTCTCAACAAGCAGCCCCACTGTGTCAGCAGAAAAAAACGCTCCAATCTGCCGGGTCTGCAAAGCACTCCATTCATCCCAACTCATCATTTACCTCCTCTTTGCTGCTCTCAGTGGCTGCCTGGTGTCTCCTTGCTCCCTGAATCTCTAGTTGGGGCCCCTGAAGCTGAGGACTGACAGATGCCCCAGAAGCTCTGCTGACTCAGTTGTGCTCTCCTTCCTCTCACAGGAAAAGCCAGGCAAAAAGGCTTCTAACCTGGGGAGGGTGTGGCAGTCACCGGAGCCCACTGCCTGGGCAGAAGGACCGCCCATCTATTTGTTCCAGTGTGACTGGATCACAAGGAGAGAGAGAAAAAAAAAAGAAACAGGTGACAGGAAATTTATTTTTCAGGACACACATAAACCTGCCATTACAGGGAGGGACTCTGGTGCTAATTTACATGCAAATGGAGCTGATTACAGAAAGGTCAGAGTGTCTGTGTGCTCAGTTTCACTCCCACGCTACACATTAAGTCAGTGTGTGTCTCCGAAGGAGGGTGTGAGGCTCAGCTGGATTCTGGCCTCCATTTCGAGAGTTCTGACTTCACAGGAATAGAGTGTGGCACATGGTGTCAGATCTTCCCTTCCCATCCACCCTCTTTTCAAAGGAGAGTAAACAATTCTGTCTACTTACGAGAAGCTTGAAATGCCTTTTTTTCTTTTTCTTTTTTCTTTCTTTTTTAAATTGCTATCCTGGTGGCCATTTTTCCCTTCCCCCTTTCTATTTTTTTTTTCTTTTTTGATAAGACAGAGAAATAGAAAATGGGGGAAGGGGAATAGAGTGACAGAAAGACATCTGCAGATCTGCTTCACCAGTCATTAATTATCCTCCCTTCAGGTGCTTGAACCTGGGTCCTTGAACCTGGGTCCTTGGCATGGTAATGTGTGTGTTCAACTGGGTGCACCACTACCCAGCCCCCCAAATTAAAAAAAACTTAAAAACCCATAGGGGAGCACTCTGGCTACAATGAAAAGGGAGCAATTGCCTATAAATTCAGATGCTGCTCTGTTCACAGAGCTGACCTCACCTCTGTGACTTGTTTGGCTGCAGCCTGGAGTGAAGGGGGCTGGGGACAGGTAGCTGTGGGGGACAGGCTGGCAGAATGTACTTTGAATTGGCTCATTTATTTTAATGTCACTCGGGTGACTTTCAGGTATTTTAGACAGCAGCGCACAGTCAGAAATCTGTTGAATGTATTTGCATTACCATTATGTGGCTCATAAGAATGCCTTGGGAAGCAGTGGGGGGGGGCTCCTTTCACCTAGTGATGTCATAGCCTCATGACATCATAGCATTGTATGTTGAGAGAAGTCTTGTCTATTTCTTGTTTACCACATTTCTGGATAGCATCATTGCCCTGGTGCTTGCCCTGATCTCATGCTGCTTTGTTCACCACAACCTCCTCTGCCACCCCTGACTCCACTTCTGATGACACAACAGCACACTGACAAAACTCGGTGCATGGTAATGAGTGTGCTCAACCGGGTGCACCACTGCCTGGCCCCATAAATAAATGATTTTAAAACCACTAGGGGAGCACTCAGGCTACAGTAAAAAGGCAGTAGGTAAATTCAGTTGCCATCCTGTTCACAGAGCTGATCTCACCTTTGGCTGCAGCGTGTCATGACACTGTATGTGTGTGCATACTTATAGATATAAGTTCTATATATGCACACAGGTGCTGACTTGACTGTTTACTTTTGGGTTTCACACAGCAGCTTGAAAAGCACCATCTTAAGGGACTGATCAAGGGAGTTTGGTATAAGGAGGACTCAGGTCAGGGTGAGTGGAGGATAGAAAAGGTGAGTGAAGAAAAGATCTGTCTCACAGGGTAGATTGACACGAATTTAATAACTACAGAATTCAGTTTCTAAGTCCCAAATCTACTCTAGAAGTTGGGCTGGAAAGTAATCCTAAGCAGATATTTTCTAGATTCACATTTGCCCCTATCTTGTTAAGGATGATTGTGAGAACTGAGAACTGAGTCTCTCTCTCTCTCTCTCTCTCTCTCTCTCTCTGATTTAATAATGATTGACAAGATTGTGGCATAAGAGGGGTATAATTCCATACAATTCCCACCACCAGAGTTCTGTATCCCATCCCCTCCATTGGAAGCTTCCCTATTCTTTATCCTTCTGGGAGTATGGACCAAAGATCTTTATGGGATGCAGAAGGTGAGAGTTTTGCCTTCTGTAGTTACTTCTTTGCTGGACATGGGCATTGACTGGTCAATCTCCATACCCCCCCAACCTGTTTCTGTCTTTCCCTAGTGGGGTAGGGCTCTGGGAAGTTGGGGTCTCAGGAAACATTGGTGAAATTGTCTGTCTGGGGAAGTATGGTAGTGTCATGGTAGCATCTGCAACTTGCTGACTGAAAAGCATTAAGATATAAAACAGAATAAATTGTTTAATAATCAGGAATCTAAAGGTAAGAATATAGCAGATGAAATTTGGGGTCTTTGTATTGGAGGAAGCTGGGAAGTTTATTTTAGGTATATTCTAAGGGGCCCATGACTTTACTAATTTTTGCCTGAGCCTGAGAGCTAACATACAGATGATCGGGCTGATAGTACTGTCTGGGAAGATGGTGTTAAAGTTGGGAAGAGGACTAGAAAGCTGGATCTGAGCAGAGAATTGCTCCCAAATATGGGAAAGTATATAAATACTGCTAACTGTAAACTACATCGATCTGACCTAGGGCCCATGTCTATTCATGTTTAGCACAGGAGCCTGTGTAACCTCTGCATTCCATGGTCATAGCTAGGAACATTCTAGGCCGTACTCATTTCAGAACCAGTCTTCCTCGAGTAGCAGAGTATGTTGAACCAGCCTTCCTTTGTAGAGTGGGGCAGTTTCTACCATTGTTGGAGAGCTGAGTTCTCTTTAGGTCGCTGTGGTCATTCCTGTCTGCCTATAGTAAGAAATACCCCTGTGACAGTATCTTTAAACTTTATTTTATTTCATTTTATTTTTATTGTCTTTATTTATTGGATAGAGACAGCCAGAAATTGAGAGGGAAGGGGGTGATAGAGAAGGAGAGAGGCAGAGAGACACCTACATCCCTACTACACCACTCGTGAAGCTTTCCCCCTGCAGTTGGGAGCTGGGGGCTCGAACCTGGATCCTTGTGTACTGTGACGTGTACGCTCAACCAGGTGCACCACCACCTGGCCCCCTGTTTAAACTTTATTGCAGAGTAGTAAGGCAGGGAAATCTCATTTACCAGTGTCTACCAGAGTTCTTTGAAACCATGTAGCAATCTGCCCTTCTTTACAGAACAAGACAAATAAATATTGACTGTCATCTCTAAGGCAGTAGGTCTCATGTCCATCCACAAGTGCTTGTCCTCCATAGTTGAAGCGTGAAGAGTAGGCTTCTTCCCTATTGTGCTAATCCTGCCTCTTTGGGGCATTAGTGGGAGCTTCAGTTTCACATTCTGCACAGCAGAGCTGCCTTCCCCAAGTGTTTCATCATCAGCATCCAAGTGATTATACTTAGGCCCTGGTCTCATTCTTGTTAAGGAGGTTGCCTATTTGGGGGATTAGAGGAACGCTCTGAGAAGTACGATAATGGGGCAGAAAAAGATTTTCTGGGATAAAAAGCTTCTAAGGGCTCTGCGAATATTGGAGAGAAGAGATGGGAAAAGATGGGAAGAGAAGGGAACCTGATTTTCCTGTTCTGGGTATTAGTTTCATGTGAGTGTGACCTGGACTTATAAAGAATTTGAACTTGATTCCTAGTTGAATTGGCTTTTTAATATTTATAACATGTCATGTAAATGCTGCCCCTCCAAATACATTCCTAAATCCTCGTAGCTTATAAATGACAGCTTTGATTTCTTTAAAAAAAAAAAATCTGTTCATTTATCCAGCTGCAAAGTGGTAAACAATAGATGCTTAATGCTCTCCTTTCATGTCGGCCCCTGAAGACTGAGCCTTGTGTTCTGGAGTTTATTGCTGTGCTTAGGAGCTTTATGAAGTTCATGTGTAACTTAGGAGGGGGCCGCTGATGCTGCTTTTTTGGCCCAGAGGCAGCACCTAGAATTCTGCATGACACTCTGGCTCAGCAGGGCCCAGTGGGCAGGTGGAGGGGATGTTACTGAGAGATGATAACAGCTCCTTTGGAATGATCGCCACTACTCTGACAGCTAGGGAATCAAGACTTTTAAAAAAGATATATTTATTTTATTTGATCAGACAAAGAGAAATTGAGAGGGGGGAGCATATAAGGGGGGGGGGTTATAGCAGTCCTTCTCCACTCATGCAGCTTCCCCTACAGATGGGGACTGGGGAATTAAACCCAGATCCTTGCTTATGGTAATGTGTGTGCTCAGCTAGGTGTGCCACCATGCAGCCCTGGAAATCAAGACTTTTAGGGAAGGGAATTAGACATTTTCTTATAAGTTTCTGCTAAATGACTCTGAGATTAAAGCAGTGGAATGGGTATAAGCTATTGAAGCCTCGGGCTTGGCGTTATATCTAGTATTCCCCTTAACTGTCAGTTATTAGACATTGGTTATTCTGTAGGCTTTTATTTAAAAAAAATTGGGGGGGGGGCTGGTTGGTGGCACAGCCAGTAAAGTGAACAAGTTACCATGCACAAGGACTTGGGTTCAAGCCCCAGTCCTCACCTGCAGGGAGGAAGCTTCATGAGGGGTGGAACAGGCTGCAGTGTCTCTTTTTCTCTCCCCTGCTCTCACCCTATTTCTGTCCACCTATGTAATTTAGAAAAGAAAAAAAACAGGGGGTGGGGAATGGCCACCAGGAGCAGTGCAGTGGATTCATGGTGCAGGCACAGAGCCCTGTTGATAATTCTGGAGTGTGTGTGTGTGTGGGGGGGGTCCCTATTCTTTGGTGTCTGTAGGACACATGCAGGAAAGAAGGGAAAATTTAGAAAATTAAGTTCACCTCTGGCAAATGTAAATCCCTGGTTTCTTGGGAAATGTCATTTATTCCAAAAGCATGTATTGCATACCTTCTACGTGCCACACTGGACACTGCACTGAAGGGATGGAGAGAAAGACACAGTGTGTGTCACAGGGTAGAAGCAGGGGCAGCCCAGGAGAGGCCCTCCTCCATCTCTCTCTTTCTCTCTTCATTTATTTTTTATTTTCCAGGACAGAGAACAATTGAGAGGGGAAGAAAAGATAGATAGATAGATAGATAGATAGATAGATAGATAGATAGATAGGTGCAGCACTGTCGTACTGCTTGTGAAGCTTCCTCCCTCCTGGTGGGTACCTGGGCCTTGAACCCAGGCCCTCACGCATGGTAACGTGTGTGCTCACCTAGGTGCACCACCACCTGGCCCAGAAGCACTCTTCTCAAGGTCGTCCATTTGCCAAGTGACTGGTGCATTCCCGTTCCTTTTGGGTCACAGAGCACCCTTTAAAGTTGGTCAGGTGGTACATGGGGTGTAGGTGAGCTCACAGTATTGGTGCTGTGCTGGAGGGGAGGGGGTTGTCTGCTGCTGTGCTGGGACTTTGGGAAGACCCCTGGGAGAGTGGTCAGTCTGTTCTGAGAGAGTGAATCCTAATGTGCTTTGAAGTATGGCTTGCTCAGAATAAAGAAAACAAGATAAAACCAGCGTGGCAATATCTTATCCACCTGGCTCATCTATCTAGAACGGAGCTAAGAACAAAGACATTTGTAAAAGTACTTTAAGCCTTTATGCATAGATGCATTCACACAGGCCTGTTTAGATAGTCAATTTGGAGAGCAGGTTTCTGAACTGATGTGTGGTTTCACAAGCAGAAAATGGTGAGCTGGAAGAGGAACACCTTTTAGGAGGAATGACCTGGTACAGTGTGATAAAGTAACAATTAACACGCTTTAAGGGAGGAAGAAAGCAGATGGAAAGCTGGTAAAGAGATACTCTGGAAGGATTGCCACCTGTTTCATTTCACAGCAAGTGCCTGAGACTCATGGCGGGAGTGATTCCTGAAGTTTCCGGGGTGTGCTGTGGGAAACAGAAATCCGGGGTTGTTTCCCTGGTGATTTTCCTACATCCGGTTTATTTCTCTGCAGACAATCCAACCTTGTCATGTTCTGCTTTCAAGAGGACTAAGGCCTGTATGGCAGCTGCTGAGTAGTCCCACACAAAGGGTTTAAAATGAAAACCCCAATGCTTCAAGCATAAAATGCTCAGCTCTTTGTAAAGACTTGACTCTTTAGAGTTTCCTACTCCCTGAAAGACTGATATTTTACCACACGAGAAAAATCACACCACACACAAAAATACATTAATTTATATAATAAAAAGTCACCGTTACATTTTAAGCAGTAAACTCTTTAACACTTTATAATACTTTATGTATGTTATCTAGCCTAGAGGTTTGATTTGCAATTTTCCAGAAACATGGCTGAAGGAATATCTGCTGTGTTTCCTTTCTGTCACTTGCCATTTATTTTATTACTGTTATTTTTCTGCTAGGGCATATATGAGCCCCATCTTCCCAAAGTGTTCTTGTGTTTCCTTGTATACAGCAGTAAAATATATTAAATATCTAATGTATTTGCTGGATAGATATATAGAGAGAAATTGAGAGGGAAGGAAGAGATAGAGAGAGACACCTGCAACACTGCTTCACTGCTTGTGAAGCTTTTCCCTTGCAGGTGGAGACCAGGGTCCCCACACATTGTAGCATGTGAACCCTATGGGGGTGCTACCACCTGACCCCCACAGTAGTAAATATTTGTTGAATGACTAATAGTGAAACACATTTTATGGAGCTTTCTGATTAATCCTTCACTGACCATGTAGACACTTTCCATGACCTCCCTTTGCCCTCTGTGACCACACACTAAAATCCTGGCCTGCTTCTCCCACAGCGTTTGACTAAGTTATGGCTTCAGGGGAAATTCAGGTCAGGTGCCTTGATGGGCCACCAAGGAGGCTTGGCTCACAGCAGCCGGAGGACACTCATCTGTACTGCTCTGTCCTTGGCGCAGGTGACCGTGGAGGAGGTCATGACCACAACGGCCTATCTGGACCTGTTCCTGCGCAGCATCTCTGAGCCTGCGCTGCTAGAGATCTTCCTCCGTTTCATCCTGTTGCACCAGCACGAGAACGTCCACATCCTCGACACCCTCACGAGCCGAATTAACACCCCATTTCGGGTAAGGAGAGCCCCTGAGGAGGTGAATTTACAACTCAGAACTCCTGTCAGGAGAGTCCATTTTTTGGAATGAAATTATGAGTGTCCCCTTCCCTTAGCCCTCCCTCCCCTGTCACAACCATTCCTTTTTTTTTTCAATAATTTTTGTTATTTAATTGAATTTTATTCATTTTTGCATAGAGACAGAGAAAAATTGAGAGGGAAAGGGGAGGTAGAGAGTGAGAGGAAGAGAGAGACACTTGGAGCCCAGCTTTACCCCTCTCGTGATGCTTTTCTCCTGTAGGTGGAGGCCAGGGGCTTGAACCTGGAACTCCGTGCATGGTAATGTGTGTACTCAACTGGATGTGCCACTGTGCAGCCCCTCTCCCCATTTTTTTTAAAAATATTTTTTATTTTTTTATTTTTTAATATTTTATTTATTCCCTTTTGTTGCCCTTGTTGTTTTATTGGTTTAGTTATTGTTGTTGTTGATGTCATTGTTGTTGGATAGGACAGAGAGAAATGGAGAGAGAAGGGGAAGACAGAGAGGGGGAGAGAGAGACACCTGCAGACCTGCTTCACCACCTGTGAAGCGACTCCCCTGCAGGTGGAGAGCCGAGGGCTCGAACCGGGATCCTTATGCTGGTCCTTGCACTTTGTGCCACGTGCACTTAACCCACTGCGCTACAGCCCACCTCCCCTCCCCATTTTTTTTTAACCAGAGTGTTGCTCAACTTTGGCTTATGGTGGTGATGGGGACTGAACCTTTGTCCTTTGGTGCCCCAGGCATGAAAGGCTTATTGAATAACCATTATGTTATCTCCCCAGTTTCCCCCTGCCACTACCATTTCTGTTTGGATGAGACAATAGAGAATGTGTTTTGCTATCAGAAATTCTTTTATCGAGGAAGTGGCATGGACCCCCCACTACCCCATGTTGGGACCAAATATGGGCTCAGAACTATGGGATATGGAACCTAGGAAGATGTTTGCCTCAAAGCCAAGCATTCCCCAAGTTTGGGACTGGAAACTAGGGGGACAGTTGACTACTATATTATATATATATAATCTACTATTAGCCTTGCCTTGTAAATAGCCAACATGATGTTCTAACATAACTTCAGAAAATTGTGTAAATAGGAGATCATGTGTATTGTATAACCAAGTTATACAAGGTGTGTTTCTCTGGCCCTTGAAATATGAGTGTAGGCATTTCTAGGAGGCTGATTTCCCATAATGACATAATGCCAAGCATAGGCTTTTGGATTAGCACCTAGAGGAGAACTGACAACCGCAGCACACATCCTCTGTGGTAGCTTCATGTTGTCATTTTGTTTGCTTGCTTGTTAATCAAATCTGCTAAGCAGGGAGAGGGAGGGAGGGAAAGAAAGCTAGTTTTTTTTTTAAGTAATTCTGACTTATTTATCATCTGTAGGGAATAGAGCTGTCCTTTCACTTGCTGAAACAGAATGTGTGTCTGTTGTCTCCTAGCTTTGTGTGGTGTCCCTGGCACTATTTAGAACACTCATCGGTTTACACTGTGAGGATGTCATGTTACAACTCGTCCTAAGGTGAGTTGCCATCTTCTGCGCTCTCTAGAGGAAAGCCCATCTTGCTTTAGTGTTTCTTCTTCAGTAATAGAAATTACTTAGGGGTCATGCTTCTAAGAAAGAAAATCATTTAATGTCTGCATTATATCCCAAGGTTAATTTTAGTTTTGTTATTGCAAGTTTTTTTTTTCTGGGAAGCCAAAGGTGTTACATTATGAATATGCTTCTAGAAAGCAAAGCTAGAAGGTTCAGAATTTTCCAGAAGCATTATGAGCATGCTTCTGGTCCATGGTGGATTGGTTTTTTCCTGAAGGCCTGTGTTCTTTGAAAACAACTGCTCCAGATATGAAATGCTGTCACAATGGTAACAACACACTCACAGTGGGCACTGTCTGAGCTAAGTATGTCTGTGTTAAATCAGTTAGTATTTACCAAGTACTGAATGTAGACCGTTCCATTCAGAAGGGAGGAAGTTGTGGAATAGGTGAATTGAGGAGATTGACTTAGGGGGTTGGGCAGTGGCACACCAGGTTAAGCTCACATAGTACGAAACACAAGGACCCGCACAAGGATTGCAGTTTGAGCCCCCGGTTTCCCATCTCCAGAGGAGTCGCTTCACAAATGGTGAAGCAGGTCTGCAGGTGTCTTATCTTTCTCTCTTGCCTTTCCCTCCTCTCTCAGTTTCTCTCTGTCCTGTCCAAAAAAATAAAAAAGGGGGGGGGCCTCCAGGAGCAGTGGATTCATAGTGCAGGCACTGAGCCCCAGCAATAACCCTGGAGGCAAAAAAAAGAGAGAGAGAAGGGGAGAGAGAGAGAGAGAGAGAGACATATTAGAGGGTAGGAAGGGCAAGTCCTTCCTGAGGTACAAGAGGGAAGAGGTTCATGAAGTGGCTGGTATTTGAAGACATGTGGAGAGCCCAGTGGACAGCTCTTAGGATGACATTAATTTGGTGCTTTGTCAAGTGGATCCAGGGATGCCAAAGCCTCTTGCTGTGGCCCAACAGTCCCTTTCCTGGAGGCCCATGAGGGAAGCTTCTGCTCCTGTAGAGGGAGAGAGTGGGTGCTGGCAGGGCCTGTGAACTGCACAGGTGGCATGGGTGCAAATAGGAAGGCAACCAACAGATTCTCAGGCTGCCTTTCACCAACTCCTTCCTCACTGGCCTTTCTGACCGCTGGGAAGGACCGCAGGAGAGAGAGGAGTCTGGGGCTGCCTCTGGTCCTTGCCGAGATAGGGAGATATATTTCAGGCAGATGTAGTGACCTTTCCAGAGCAGTGGCTGTGGGACTGTCAGGGGCTGGCAGTGCAGTGCACAGGACTAGTGAGCAGGGCCTGCTCGGGGTGCTCTCCCAGACAAGCTGAGTCAGACACTTGGGGAGTGTGTGTGTGTGGGGGGAATGCTGCGAAGGTCAGGGAGTGGGCAGCCATCTGTGCTGTCACAGACACTCCAGGTCTGCACATAGTAGTCCCACATGGCCAAGTTTGAGATCTATGGGTTTAAAGGTTAGTACCTGAAGCCAGCCTTTTTCCAGAGATACCTTCTCAGAGGAGAGTATCTCCCACTAACTTCCCAAGTTGACAAAAAAAGGGTTTGGATTTTTTTAGGGGTCCACGTAGGGTACTACTCAGTAACTGATTACCACGTATTAGCATAAAACAAATCTGAGCTTAAGAAAGTGGCCTGGGTAGAGCATGCACTCTCTGTCTGCAGGGAGGGGCACCAGCTCCCCATCCAGTCTCTCTGCCTACTGCCAGGTCCAGACTTGGCTTCTGGCACAGGGAGAGCCTGACCTTATTTGTTTGTTTAGTTAGAGCCTGACCATCTTTAGATGCTGTGTCCTTAGGCACCACTGCTGTGGTGGCAGGAGGAGTGTTGTCTTGTTCAGCATGTCAGGAGTCCCTGGCTGCGCAGCTCTGGGCCAGCAGGTCACGTCCAGCCCTTGTGGGGGGAGCTGGCTATGCGGTGGCCTTCACAATGTGAGCTCACCTCACAAAGTGCTGCTAGAAACTGTCCTCAAAGTTGCTAGCAGTTCAGGTCACTCTCTTGATTTCTTTTGGTGGAACTGGGATCTCACGTTGTGTTTGATTTCTCTGCTCCAGGTTGTTTTCTTCATCATTCATTCATTCATTCATTCATGCATGCATCCCTGCATTCATGCATTCATGCAGAGAGATATGCACAGGGAAACACCACAGCTTCTTCTAATGTTCCCGGGGCTTCTCAACAGAGGCAGGGCTTAATTGCTAGATACCTTGAATGCTTCCCTGAACTTTTTGGTTGGGCCGTTAGTCCATTATCAGGTTTATGGACTGCACAGCCTGTTGTGTCCAGATAGGGGCTGTTTTGCTCAAAGCATTTCAGGAACATTTCTATCTCACTTGGGAGAAAGAAAAGAAAAATTCAGGGGCTGTTAACTACCCTTCCTGCTAATTTAAGCAATAGTTCATGAAGCTTCTGAGATTACTCTGGGGCTCAATGGAGAGCACATTATTTAGAGATTGATCACTGGATGGAAGCTGATTTTAGTAATCCCTGTGGGCTTACTTTACGAAGGTCCAACCAGGCTCTATGATTCTGAATGGTCTTGAGATTCTTTGGTTACTTTTTTTCTCAGTAAATTCCTAGCCAACATAGTAACATTGTTATACCTTGGTTGGGTAATTTCTGATATCCACTTATCCCTCAATCATATTGTTTAAATATAATCTATCCACTGGAAGTTCTTCATAAATTTATTTAAAAAATTTAATAAGAAAGAAAAGGGAGGGGAAAGAAGACAGAAAGCTGAAAACCAGAAAAACTCACCAGCCAGCTTAGGGTAAGATAAATAGGTGAAATATGACCAGAACATCTTTGAAAAGCAAATGATTCTTTTGAAAATCACTAGCACTGTTTTGTAGATTTCCACCCCTCAATGCACTGCTGAGGCATATCATCCTCTCCAGAGAAGTATTTTGCTCACTTCCCATGCCTCCCCCACTTTGTTTTCCTTGTTTCTGCTGTTGGTGTGGTAATAAGCAATATGTCTGCTTTGTTATCGATTTGGTTGGCTCTGAATTGCTTCAGAAGTGATGGTGATTCATTTTAATGATTGCTAGCCAGGAAAACAGAAAACAGACCCAGGCTTGCAAAGAGTTGGTGTGTGTATGGGGAGATAATAAATAAAGGAAGGAAGACAGTATATTTTATCTTCTGTACTGTGGGATGACTTCAAGTAATCTGGACCTTTAAAATCAGATATTTATTAGTCTCTGATTATTTTTTACTGCTCCCTGAATTCAAGTGAATTCCCCAAACAAAAAAAAAAGTTTAGTATAAATGAAAAGAGTGTCTGATGACAAATAACTATACAGACTCCTAAGTGACCCCCCCCCACCCCCACCCCATCGATAGCCACTTCATTTTGATCTCTGACATTTGGAGAGTTTCTGACACTAATTCTGTTCCCAGTCTTGCCCTGTAAATGAGGAAAAGACAGAAGGACAATGTCTGGGTTTCCTACTGTCCCACCAAGAAAGCCTTCCTGCAAAAGGCACAGGAGAATAACTGCTTTTATCAACGAATGCCAGGGGCATATTCGTTGATACCGACTCCCCCATTTCCCTAGAACCTCTCCTCTAACCGATAGTAGATCTCCCTTTATTTGATTTACTCTGAAGAAAAGTTTTAGTTACCACTGAAAACATGAATTTGCAAAGTTGCAAATTCCCAATAACTCTTTCTTCTGATAGAATTTTAAACTACCCACTGATGATATTTGATAAATTATTTTATTAGGTTTGATCCAGGGCATCATATTTTTTAAAAAATGTTTCAAACAAAGAGTAGAAATCTGTGTATACCCAGTTAAATGATGAAATATGCTCAACTTGGGCTCCTTATCGTCACTAAGCTCCTATATATGAACATGTCAAGGCAGTTTATTTCTTAAATAATTAACCAGCAGGGAGCTGGGCGGTAGCGCAGTGAGTTAAGTGCACGTGGTGCAAAGTGCAAGGGCCGGCATAAGGATCCCGGTTCCAGCCCCCGGCTCTCCACCTGCAGGGGAGTTGCTTCACAAGCGGTGAAGCAGGTCTGCAGGTGTCTATCTTTCTCTCTCCCTCTCTGTCTTCCCCTCCTCTCTCCATTTCTCTCTGTCCTATCCAACAACAACGACATCAGTAACAACAATAATAACTACAACATATAAAACAACAAGGTCAACAAAAAGGAATAAAGAAATATTTTTTAAAAATAAAAAATAATAATAATAATTAACCATCAGAAATAGGTTGCAGTAAATCCTTTGACTCTCCCTGGGTCTCACCAGCCTGTGAGGACAGAAGACCTCACTTCAACAACCAGGCATTAGGCTTCTTTGGCATTCACCCCCTCCATTCATCTAAGACCTGGGTCCTCTGAGGCTGGGCCAAGAATTAGGACAGACCCAGCCCCTCTCCCATAGGAATCCTATGTTCCAGCTGATGGCTCCGGTGGGCACAAAGACATGGGGTGAAAAGGGGCGTCAGGTGGTTTAAATGCTGAGGAAGTTCCTGGAGGTCCCCTTGTGGAGACCCTGAAATGCTTCACAAAGGGGTGCAGCTGTCAGAAGAAAGAAGCTCAGGGCAAGAGTGAAGCAGGGTCCACTGGGGCGGGGGCTGAGAGTGAGTAACGGCTCACTCATGGCTCAAGATGTGGCCCAGGGGCAGACACCACAGAGGCAGAGTGGCTCTTTCTGTCTTTCCAGGTACCTCATCCCCTGCAACCACATGATGCTGAGTCAGAGGTGGGCCGTGAAGGAGAGAGACTGCTACTCTGTTTCTGCAGCTAAGCTGCTGGCCCTGACGCCCGTCTGTTGCTCCAGTGGCATCACCCTGACACTTGGGAACCAGGAGAGGGATTATATCCTTTGGTCCAAATGTGCACAGGGGAGCCCAGGTAGGTGCTCTTCATTTATTCCGTTGATTCATTTTTGATGTGCCAAAGCTTGATGCCTTCATGATTTCACCATACTTGTCAAACTCTCCAAAATAAACATGGAGAGTGGCAGAAAGGGAGGAAGAGGCAGAGAGGGAGGCAAGAAGAGGAGAGACGCTGCACCACCTGCTGGTACCAGTGTAGGCCTCCTGCCCATTCACCTGGCACATGTCAAGTTCAAATGCCTCACGTGGCAGCTCTGACCCTCTGGCTGGCAGCTGAAACAAGACAACATCCGTGCATCTCAGGGATCAGAGGCTGTTCCCGTTAGGAACATCCTGCCTGTTGTGTGTCACTAGGGAAGGGTCCAGTGTGACACTCAGCTCACAGTCTGTCCTGATGTCCCCTCCTAGCAGTGCCATTTGTTCTGTTCATTGTTCAGTCCTCATAAGAAAGATGTGTTAGAGCTGGGCTACTTGATTAAGAGAATATCAGCATATTTGGTATAAATAGACTTCTTAGACATTTACTGACTTGAGGCCAGATTGTGGTGCACTTGATTAAGTGCACACATTATAGTTGGCAAGGACCCGCTTACAAGCCCCTGGTCCCCACCTGCAAGGGGGAAAGCTTCCTGAGCAGTGAAGTAGGGCTGCAGGTGTCTCTCTGCCTCTTTCACTCTCTGTCTCCCCCTCCCCTCTCAATTTCTTTCTGTCTCTATCCAATAATAATAAATTAATTAAAATATCTTTTTAAAAATAAGAAATTTACTGGCTCTTAGTCTGTACATTAGAGATATAGTGTGTCATGGAATGAATTGTTTCTGTGGCAAGTACATTAAGCTGTATATATTTTCCAAGGGGCTGGGTGGTAATGCACCTGGTTGAGCACACATGCTACAACAACTACAACAATAAAAAGCAACAACAAGGGCAACAATAGGGAAAATAAATATTAAGAAATATTGCAGATGAATATTTGGGGTTTCCGTTTTGGAAATAGCTAGTAGGTCTCTTTTAAGTATATTCCAAAGGGCCTGTGACTTTATTAGTTTTTGCCTGAGTCTGACATCTGATATGCAGATGGACCCAAGTTATTGTCTAGGGAGATGATGTCATGGATGGAAAAAGGAATAGAAAGCTGGATCAGGGAAGAGAGTAGCTCCCAAATATGGGAAAAGTGTATAAATATTGTTGACTGTAACCCCCATTGATTTGATCTGGTTAAATGATTTTTTTAAAAAATATTTATTTATTCATTTTCTCTTTTGTTGCCCTTGTTGTTTTATTGTTGTAGTTATTACTGTTATTGATATCATTGTTGTTGGATAAGACAGAGAGAAGTGGAGAGAGGAGAGGAAGACAGAGGGGGAGAGAAAGATAGACACCTGCAGACCTGCTTCACCGCCTGTGAAGCGACTCCCATGCAGGTGGGGAGCCGGGGGCTCGAACTGGGATCCTTATGCTGGTCCTTGTGCTTTGCGCCACATGTGCTTAATCCGCTGTGCTACTGCCCGGCTCCCATAAATGATTTTTTAAATAAGATTAGAAAGATAGGATGAGCCAGAACATCACCCTGGCATATACAGTGCTGAGGCTCAACTTCAGAATCTCCTGCCTACAAAGGCCAGTGAACTACCTCCCAGCACCAGAATCCTGACCTGAATCTTAACTTTGCTACTATCTTTGTGTGTGTGTGAGTGTGTGTGTGTGTGTGTGTGTGTGTGTGTGTGTGTGTGTGTGCGTGCACTCGTGTCTCTCTCTCTCTCTGTACCCACTCATACATACTTATATATTTATCTTATTTTATTATCATTCTTTTGTCTCCAGGATTATCCCTGAGGCTTGGTGCCTGCACAATGACTCTATTGCTCCAGATAGCCATTTTTTTCCCTGTTTTTCTTATTGAGACAGAAATAAATAGGGGTTAGGGGTAGGAAAAGAGACACCTGCAGCACTGCTCCACTGCTTGTGAGGTTTCCCCCACTGAAGGTGCGGTGCTAGGGGCTTGAACCAGTATATATATATTTGCCCCCAGGGTTATCTCTGGGGCTCAGTACCTGCTCTACAAATCCACTGCTCCTGGAGGCCATTTTTCCCCCCATTTTTATTGTCCTTGTTGCCCTTGTTGTTGTCGTTATTGTTACCATTGCTGTTGTTGTCGTTGGATAGGACAGAGAGAAATCAAAAGAGGAGGGGAAGACAGAGAGGGGGAGAGAAAAATAGACACCTGCAGACCTGCTTCACCACCTTGTGAAGTGAGCTCCCTGCAGGTGGGGAGCCGGAGACTGGAACCAGGATCCTTGTGCTGGTCCTTGCACTTTGTGCATGTGCGCTTAACCCGCTGTGCACCTAACCGCTGTATTACCAGCAGACCTATAACACCCAGCCCGCTATAAATGTTTTTATATATATTAAACTGTATTTGCTATTTCTTCCCCCTTTTGTTGCCCTTGTTTCTGTAGCCTTGTTGTGGTTATTATTGTTATTGTTGATGTCATTCCTTGTTGGATAGGACAGAGAGAAATGGAGAGAGGAGGGGAAGACAGAGAGGGGAAGAGAAAGACACCTGCAGATGTGCTTCACCACCTTGTGAAGTGAACCCCCTACAGGTGGGGAGCCAGGGGCTCAAACCAGGATCCTTGTGCTTTGCACCACGTGCACTTAGCTCGCTGTGCTACTGCCTGACCCCCTGTATTTACTTTTATGAGAGAGAGAGAGAGAGAGAGAGAAATAATACATAGCAGGCCAGAGCATCACTCTGCTCTAGCATACAAGACACTGAGGATGACCTCATGGCGCCATGCATGCAAACCCACTCTGCAGCTTTCCGGGGCAAATTTCTTAAGCTTTCCAAGCTCTTTTCCTCCTCTGTATAATAGCGCCTACCTTGAAAGATTGTTTTGAGGATAAGTGAGCTAGGACTAAACAGCTCTTACAAGGCTGCCTGCCATGTTCATAAGTGTTAAATAGACGTTGCTAGAAGTAGTTTTCAATGTCCTTTTATTGAAAGTGGATAAGAGAGAAATATTATCTTCTTAGCAGCAGAGCCATACAAATTGAATTGTTTACCCTAATGACCTGAATGAAAATGCTTATTCTTAAAGGTTCAATTCTGGTCCCACCTGGTGGATACTTAGATAATGAAGAGACGAGGAGCTTACAAAAATGTAGTGCCTGGTGTTGGTCTTGGGGATTCTGCACTTGAGTTGTGGCTCTGCCTCTGACTGTTTGGGAGAAGTTTTATCTCTGTGCCTGTTTCCCACCTCTCACTTGATCTTAGTCAAAAGGCTGAGAAGTGGTGTTTCCCACCTCTCAGTGGAGCCAGTAAGACCTGCTGTGGAGTATGGGTTGGTGTGAAGACTATATCGGACAGTGTGGGTAGAGCGTCCACCACTCAGAAAACGCTAAGACATGGTGGCGATGCAGCTTCTCCTGGCCTATCATCCCTGAAGGAGAAAAATAAAATCAAATGCAGATGGGCTGGCAAGTGGCCTACCCAGTGGAACTAACATGTTGCCATGCACACAGACCCAGGTTCAAGCCCCTGGTCTCCACCAGTAAGGAGGAAGCTTGACAAGCAGTGAAACAGTGCTCCAGGTGTCTCTCTCCCTTTCTATCTCCCCTTCCCCTCTCAGTTTCTCTCTGTCCTATCAAATTAAAATAAACCTTGAAAATTGAATGAAAATAATTTGACAGCCACTTCAGTTATGTGATTGCAGCCTTTAACACCAAAGGCAGAGTGTCACATCCGAACATGGGACACACTCTCCAGTTGAAAAGACCACGTGACTTTACCAAGAGGCATATTAACATCCCATAGTCCCAGGGAAGCAGAAAGAATTAATCGACTTTTCTAAGACAAAACACAACAAACAGAAAAACCACTGTTTTTTTTTTTGAGAAAATCTGGTTCTCTAATCCTTGCATTTACAGGGGTTTTGTTTCTGAATCCAAGTTTAAATACAACTGAAGTTATGACCCATCACTGTGGCAGGTACTATATTAGATACTTGCTGTAATTTAATCATCTCAGCAACCTCAGAGATGGAGATGATGGGGGCCAGGCAATGGTACCTCCAGTTAAGTACACATAGTACAAAGATGGAGGTGATTAGCTCAAACTTCTCTGGTGGCTGATACTGAATGATAGCTGCCTGTCATCTGGCCTCTACCTGGCCATCTTGGGTTTAGATCTTTGAGGATAGAGTTTCTGTTCTGTTCTTAAAATGTAGGCCCCCACCTCCCCCCCCTTTTTTAATCCTTTTACTATTTTAGTGTTCTAGGTCAACCTTTTTCAGATAGAACGACACACACACACACACACACACACACACACACACACACGGGAGAGAGAGAGAGAAAACTCAGTACCAAAGTCTCCCCATGTTCAAATGTGGTTCTCGTGCATAACAAAGCAGTTGCACCGCCCAAATGAGCTGTCTTGCCAGCTGTAACACCCCTGATCCCCCTTTAAAAATATTTTTTTTTCTTTCTTCCTTTCTTTATTTTGGGTAGAAACAGGGAAACTGAGACAGAGGGAGAGATATCTGCAGCACTGCTTCACCCTGCCCCCCTAGGTGGGGGCTCAGGCCCTGAACCCTTGTGCACTGTAATGTATGCACTCAACTAGGTGCACTACTGCCCAGCCTCCCTCACCTACACTTTTTTGTTGTTGTTGTTGTTTAATTATCATGCAGACAGCAGCTAGTCAGAACTTATTAGAGCCAAAGCAGCAGATGCTGTAGTCCTGGTGGTGGTTGGGTGAATGACACCCTGTTCCCTCCATTTGTCCTTCCCTTCTAGGTTCAGAAGGGGCCAGCTCTGCCCTGTGTCCCCCTCCTGAGGCAGGACCCATGCAGCAGGTGCCCCCCATGGCCTGCTCCCCGACAGCCTGCATCGTAGAATACGGCAAAGCCCTGGACATCAGCTACCTGCAGTACCTCTGGGAGGCCCACACCAACATCCTGCGCTGTGTGAGGGACTGCCGTGTTTGGTCGGCCCTGTATGATGGAGATGCCCCTGACCCTGAGACCTTCCTCCGGAGTCTGGCAGAAGACAGTGCCCCCCAGCCCGCCTGCTCCCCCTTCAGGCTCCCCCAGCAGCTCCCTAGGAAGCCGGTGCCTCCACTGGCTGCCGGGAAGGAGAAGAGCCACACAGAGCTGGAGTGGGACGACAGCTACGACACTGGCATCTCCTCAGGCTCCCCGGGGCCCGAAGACGACCCACCTGCGCCCGTTGACCCCCCCAAACATATCCAGGAGATGAAGAAGAATGCCATCCTGCTCTTCAAAGGCTCCTACATCGAAGAGTCGGACTTCCAGGACGACGTGATGGTATACAGGCTGTGCGCCCAGAAGGACTCTGAGGATAGTGGCAGACCCCAGGGGGAGCAGACAGGTCCCCCCAACCCAGCCCAGCACGAGGGCCAGCATCCCCCTGTGAACAACGGCCCCCTGTCCAGCCTTCAGCCAGACATGGAGCCAGAGGAGGGACAGAAGATAGATGGTTTGGACCTGCTTCAGAATGCGCCCCAGGGACCCAAAGCAGAGGCTTCTGAGGGCACCCCAGAAGCAGATTCTGAGTCAACAGCCCCCACGTCCCAGGCAGAGCACAGCCTGCACCCCGCTGCCAACAGTCCTGATGGGGAGGACTTCATGGCCCAGTACGACCACATTATAAAGGAGTTGGATTCTGGCACTGAGGGCCTGATGGAGCAGAACTCCTCCTCACAGGAGCCTTTGCTTCCTGCAGAAGAAGGGAAGGGAGAAGGGAGCAAAGGAGAGAAGGAGGAGGACAGGCAGAGGCTGGGGGAGGAAGAGGAGGAGGACTTTGACTCCTTTATAGTGGACACACCTGCCGTGGAGGCCCTGCCGTCCCCATTCGGGGTGAGAGAGGAGACAGCCTTTGCCGGTTGCCAGCCTGTGAGGACTCAGAATACCCCGTTCACAGGTGATGGTCTTGATTTGCTTTGTGAGTTGTGCTTTTGAAAGTGCTTACATTTATTGCAAGAGGCCAGTAGTCTAGGCAAAGGTAAGGTACACCTTGGACAGACCGCCCCCCCCGCCCCAGGGAGGGGATTTCTGTAGAGAACACAGCCAAGGGGTTCATTTCCATTTTGTTGTATCTTGTCATTTAAAAAATATTTTATTTATTTATTGGAAAGAGAGAGAAATTGAGAGGGAAAGAGGATATGGGGGGGAGAGAGACCCTTGTAGCCCTGCTTCACTGTTTGTGAAACTTTCCCCCAACAGATGGGAACCAGGGTTTGGACCCTGGTCTTTGAGCATGATAACACACACGCTACTGGGTATGCCAGCACTCAGCCCCTGTATCTTGTCACCTTGCAGTGACCTTCTGGTTTTATTTTCCAGTAAACAGGAGGTTCATTATTACTATTTGGGAATTTGCAAGTCAAGGTCACAGGTCTGATTAAACCGTATAAGAAACCCAGTTTCATTAGTTAATAGTCTCATTTCCTTTGATGTAATTTGCTCCTCTCTCTAGCATTTGTGTGTGTGCGTATAGAAAGGGAGTGACTGTTCCCACACCTCCTGGAATGTCTGCTCTATGAAGATGCAGGTGTTGGTTTGTCCTCTGCTCTTCCCCCAGAAGCTGAACAGTGAACCGAGCACATAGTAGGTGCTCAGGATAGTTGCAGAATAAATGTAGCTGTGTACACACGTCAGGCTTCTGGCACCTTTGTCTGGAAGCTGATTTCACTGGGTTAAGTGCACCTGTTAAGTGTATGAACATGGAGCAGGGTTTGAGATCCCAGTTACCACCTGCAGGGGGGAAGGCTTCCTGAGTGGTGAAGCGATGCTGCAGCTGTCTCTCTGTCTCTCTCCCCCTCTATTCCCCTCCCCTCTCAGTTTCTCTTTGTCTTATCAAATAAAACAAATAAAATTTTAAAAAAGAAATGATTTTGAAGCTTGCTTCAGGTCATCACACAATCTTCACCCTAATCCAAGCAGAGCCCCCACTAAAACTCAGTTCTCTAGTAAAGAATGGATGGCTCTATGATACACCCCCACCCAACAGCAGGTGGAAGTCACAAAAGAGCCACAGGAGAAGGTCTGGTAGGACGTTGGGTTGGTGGGCTGGGTGAAGGATTAGGGTAGTGCATTAGGGTAGTGTACAGTCTGCACCTGCAAATCAGTGGTACATGGGGAACTGGCCCCCAGGGTTCTTCCCACTCTGCAGAGGCTGCTGTGGGAGCCCTGAGTGGGGTAGCAAGGGAGCTGGTCCCACAGAAGGATACATAGTGGCCCTGGAGTCTGGCCCATGGGGAGCCCTGGCTCCAGCCATCTGGCATGGCTTTCCTGACCCTTAGTGGTGCTTGGTTTGCCCTGGGATGACTGGGTGTGGTAAGGTGGGAAGGTCATGTTTTCTGTAATTGTCACCAGGGTTATTTCGGTTCAGTGCCTGCATGAGGAATGTCCTGCTCCTGGAGGCTTTCACTTCCCTCCCTCCCTCCCTCCATCCTTCCATCCTTCCATCCTTCCCTTCCTTTTTCTCTCCTTCCCTCCCTACCTCACTTTCTCTCTTTTCTTTTGAGATAGACAGGAATGGAGAGGAACGGAGAGATAGAGGGAAAGAAAAAGAGAGACACCTGCAGCCCTGCTTCACCACCTGTGAAGTTTCCCCCTACAGGTGGGGACCAGGGGCTTGAACCCAGGTCCTTGTGCATGACAGCACCCACCTCGGGAAGGGTGTCATCTTCACCTCAACTGCTGCTCATCTCCCTCAGGCAGAGAGGAAGCATCTGGGGTGTCAGGCGGTAGCACAGTGGGTTAAGCGCACATGGCAGGAAGTGCAAGGACAGGCATAATGATTCCGGTTCGAGCCCCCGGCTCCCCATCAATAGAGGAGTCGCTTCACAGGTGGTGAAGCAGGTCTGCAGGTGTCTGTCTTTCTCTCCCCCTCTCTGTCTTCCCCTCCTCTCTCCATTTCTCTCTGTCCTATCCAACAAAGACAACATCAATAATAATAATGACCACAATAACGATAAAACAACAAGGGCAACAAAAAGGGGGGAAATAGTCTCTAGGGGCAGTGGATTTGTGGTGCAGGCACCGAGGTCCAGCAATAACCCTGGAGGCAAAGAAAAAAAGAAAAGGAAAAAAGGGCGGGGCATCTGGGGGAGGAGGGGAGAGCGGAATCCCACCCCTTGGTTCCCACAGATGGAAAAAAATCCCATTATTTTCTGCTCCAGCCCAGTAGATGTGATGCAATTTCAAGGAACTGCTACTCCCTCCTCTGACATTCATTTGTCTGTTTGCTGAAGCCCGAACACTTATTTAAGGAGGGAGAAAGCTTTTAATTCCACAGTTAAAAGGGCTGAGGCTCGAGGTGAGATAACATTTTGGTTTGAATGCGTTTTAATTAAAATCCAACTAGTCAGTCAATCCTAAATAAGAAGGATAAGATAATCTGGTTTTCCCCAGCCCAGGAGGGCAGGGGCCCAGGCCATCTCAAGGGGGTGGCAGTTTTGCCCAGAGGCCTGCCCTCCTCACTCCCACCCAGCGGGAACCCTAGCTTTGTCTGCAGAGTTCCCCAGCACTTCAGGGCCCTCCAGGGCTAGTGAAGATTGCTCTTCGAACAGCAGCTTCTCATCCAGAAGAATCATCCCTGGGAAACACGTCAGCTGAGGGAACAGAGAATAGTTAGCACAAACAAAAATCAGCTCACGCAAAATCTGCTTAGATAATGTCAGTGTTTTGTAAATTATACACTGGGAAGCAGGAGGGGTGGTTGAGGTGGAGAGGAGGAGCTTGGGGAGAAAAGTGATTCCCAGGGTGGAGGCCTTGGGAGTTATCCCACTCACCCTGAAAATTAAATATTTCATGGGTGGGGATTTTATCTGTCACCATGGGAAAAAAGGGACAGTCCACACCTGTGGCTTTCCGAGTTGTAGCTGAGTTTTCTGATTTTCAGCTGGGTTCCTGTTTCTTCTAGCAACTGCTTCTTTTATTTCTTTTTTTAAGTGCTAGAAATAAACTACGAGTAAGTGGGAGTTTGGGAAGGAGGGTGGCTGGTGGTGCATTTCATTGAGTGCACATGTTCCCATGCACAAATATCTGGGTTCAAGCCCCTGGTCCCCACCTGCAGGAAGGAAGCTTCATGAGTGGTCAAGTCGTGCCACCGGTGTCTCTCTTTCTCTCCCTCTTCCAATTTTTTTTAAATTGCCACCAACGTTATCACTGGGGCTCAGTGCCAACACTAGGAATCCTCTGCTCCTGACGGTCATTTTTTCCTTTTTTATATTTTCCCCCTTACTATTTTTATTATATAGGACAGATAGGAATTGAGAGGGGAGGGGGAGATAGAGAGGAAGAGAGAAAAGAGAGACACCTGCAAACTTGCTTCACCACTTATTAAATGTCCCCCCAGCAGGTGGGGTGTGGGGGCTTGAACCTTAGTCCCTGTGCATGGTAATGCGTGTATTTAACCGGGTGCGCCATTACCCAGCTTCCTCATTCGCCCTATCTCCCTCTTCCACTTCAATTTCTCTTTGTTTCTAGCCAATAAGTGAATAATAACAATCACTAAATGAGAATTTGAAGCATTTAATGTTTTCCGTATTGTACATGCCCTAGAGGTTGTCACTAGTGGATTATATTGATAGTCTGCTGGCTGGCCTTGACCTACTAGCCTGTCACTCAAGTGATAACATCAGATAACAGATATTATGCTCCAGCCCCACACGGGAGCACCGCGGATGGCCTGGAGGAGCTCTGTAGATGGGGGGGGGGGGCTCAGTGTCTCCTCTCTCTATAGGTCTCTCCCCGACTCGTCTTTCTCTAAAATAAAGAATTAAGCATTTATCCTTGTAAAATTAATTAATTAATTAATCAATTAAATGCCAGGTGGTCGTGCACTGGTTAAGGGCACACATTACAGTGCTCAAGGACCCGGGTTCAAGCCGCTGGTCCACTTTTAGGGAGAAACGTCATGAATGGTGAAGTTGGGTGGCAGTGGCTCTCTGTCTCTTTCCCTCCTTATCTCTCCCTACCTTTTCCATTTCTCTGTCTTAAATAAATAAATAACTAAATAAATATTAAAAAAATAAAATCACTTTCTGACCCCCCCTTTTTTAAAAGAACTTGTTTATTCATGAGAAAGTTAGGAGGAGAGTGAAAAAAAACATCACTCTGGTACATGTGCTGCCGGGGATTGAACTCGGGACCTCATGATAGAGACTCCAATGCATTATCCACTGTGCCACCTCCTGGACTACATTTTCTGATCTTTTCTTCCTTCCTTCCTTCCTTCCTTTCTCTCTCTCTCTTTCTTTCCTCCTTTCTTTCATTCATTTTCTCTCCCCAGAGCCCTTTGCTTTGGTGCAATATACCAAACCCAATACAGGCTTTACTTTGTGTTTTTCCTTTCTGTCCTCCTGTGAGTGAGATAATCCAATATTCATCCTTCTCATCTTGACTTACCTCACTTGACATGATTATTTTTAACAATAAAGAAAAGCTTTTGGTGTGAGGAGATTGTTTTAAAATCTCTATATCACTACTGATCTGCTTATTGACTTGCTTTTTACAGAATTCTGTTTCTTTTTAAAATTTTCTTTATTAGGGGATTAATGTTTTACAGTCGACAGTAAATACAAGTTTGTGCATGCATAACATGTCTCAGTTTTCCGCACAACAATACAACCCCCACTAGGTCCTCTGTCATCCTTTTCCAGGATGTGTATCCTCACCCCCACTCCAGTCCTTTACTTTGGTGCAATACACCAACTCCAGTTTAGGTTCTACTTGTGTTTTCTCTTCCGATCATGCTTTTCTCATCTTTTCGAGGCCCAGGTGAACCTCACCTCCCAAGTATAGGAAGCTGCTCACAGAGTTCAAGTATTGACGCCCATGCCCATTACTCTACCCCCATTTTCTGATAGCTCATGTCCCAAGCTGGGTTTTAGGTTGTGTCTGCATGTGGTCGGTGCCCCCAGGGCCTATGCTGGTCAGGCCACCATGGCCCCAGCAGCCAGGCCCTGTGCTGGGCAGTCCTGACGCCTGTGCTCCCCCCATAGGCCCGTTCATCAGTGTGGTCCTATCCAAGCTGGAGAACATGCTGGAGAACTCGCTGCACGTCAACCTGCTGCTCATCGGCATCATCACGCAGCTGGCCAGCTACCCCCAGCCCCTCCTGCGCTCCTTCCTGCTCAACACCAACATGGTCTTCCAGCCCAGCGTGCGTTCACTCTACCAGGTACTTGCAGGGTCTGTGGGTGCCCCTGAGCTCACTGCCCTCCCTTAGCTATTTGCTGTTTGAAACTAACAGAACCCTCTGCTCTGATTATTTGCATTCCTCCTCTGCCCTGCTATTCTAGTTGTCTAAACCACTCTGGACAGGCCGCAAAGCTTTCATTCCCTCCCTAAGAACACCCAGGCAGTGAAAAACGGACAAATGCCGACTGGTAAAAATAGCTCACCTGTATCGTATACCTGCTTTGTCAGGCACACAACCTAGGTGGGAACCCAGCCCTTATCACATTGGAAGAAGCTTTGATGTTGTGATGTCTCTCTCTCTCTCTTTTTTCTGTCTGATAAAGTAGACCCAGAGTAGTGAAGGCTCAGAAAATACCAAATAAAGGAAAAAACAGGCAAATGCCTAATGTTAGCACATTTCCCATGCTGAGGGCTGCATCTGGATGGTCGGTTGGTGATGAGGGTGGGATCCCTGTGGGGAGCTCAACAGTGTTAATGTTGTTTTGGGGCAGGTCCTGGCGTCTGTGAAAAACAAGATTGAACAGTTTGCATCTGTGGAGAGAGACTTCCCAGGCCTCCTAATACAAGCCCAGCAATACCTGCTCTTCCGGGTGGACATGTCAGACCTGAGTCCTGAGTCACTGACCAAAGGTGAGCCAGGCTCCCCCATTTCCTCGCCTCCTGTGTGGCTCCCCAGAAGCTCCTAGCCCCCGAAGCATCTAATTCTAGTTTCCACTTTCACCCAAACAGAGAGAGACCTCTTCTTCATGTTCTAACTTACTTTTGTTTTCATGTGGTGCCAGCCAGCAAATGAGCCAAGGGCCTTATACCTTCACAGTGCACCAGGAAGCCTCTCTGGCCCAGTTTTATCATTCTGTGTTCTCAGAGAGTAGGCGGAAGAAGACAGAGAAAGTAACCAGCGCAGTACTCCCCAGTCCATGGAGTTTCCCCTAGGTGCTGTCCATGGCTTTCCCATGTGGTGCTGGGGACTGAACCTAGGCCCTTGCACATGGTGAGGCTTATGCTTTGCCTGCTGGGCTCCCTCCCTCCCTCCCTCTCTCTCTCTCTCTCTCTCTCTCTCTCTCTCTGCCTCTGCCCCATTCTCTTGGTGATTTTTTTTTTCCCACCAGTTTTTGTGGAAGCTTTGTACCTGTAATATTTCACCACTCCTAATGGACTCTTTATTTTTAAGATGGTGAGAGACAGAGAGACACCACCACAACACTGTTCACTGCTTGTGAAGTGTCCCCTTTACATGGTGCTCTCACATAGTGACCAGATGCTCAAAGCTGGGTCCTTGTACATGACACAGTGTGCACTCTACTGGATGAGCTATCTCTCAGCCCCCTCTCTTGGCGTCCTCAAACGTAAATGAAGTTTGGCCCTGCTCACACCTCACCTGTCCGCAGTTGGGAAGGCCTGACAGGGCACAAATATCAATTAGCTTCCGCTGTAACTGTGGGGGTGAGATGGGGGTCATGAGGGGCCCTAACAGGTAGGGGCTCAGATCTCAGACACCCCAAAGTCTGGCAAAGGAGAGAAGACACAAGAACCCAAGGCCTAAAACCATAGCAGGCTTTTATTTTTATTTTAATTTTTTTAAATATTTATTTTCCCTTTTGTTGCCCTGGTTGTTTATTGTTGTTGTAGTTATTACTGCTATTGTTGTTGATGTCGTTATAGTTGGATAAGACAGAGAGAAATGGAGAGAGGAGGGGGAGAGAAGGATAGACACCTACAGACCTGCTTCACTGCTTGTGAAACGACACCCTTGCAGGTGGGGAGCCGGGGGCTTGAACCAGGATCTTTACGCTGGTCCTTGTGCTTCGTGCCATGTGCGCTTAACCCACTGCACTACCGCCTGCCCAACTCCCCCCATAGAAGGCTTTAATGGTAAAGAAAATGGGTGTGTGTTTGAGGGGAGGGGGAGACGCTGCTTCTAGTGGTGGAAACAGGAAGTGTTTCATGAAGTTAATGGGCTACTGAATTGGTGTTGGTTGCCACTTACCAGGAGGCTCCTGTAGGCCTCGCCACTCATTTAGTCCTTATAGCCCATCACCAGTCATACACTGTATATGCCAATCTATGAAGCTCTTGGCAGAGGAGGACATTAAAGTACAGAGGGCGAGTGCCCCATTCCCCAAGGCACCCAGCCCCTTGGGGAGCTGCAGTGGAGGATGGAAGGGTGCAGAGGGGGCCCTCCAAAGCTGGCAGTGGGCTTCACTGGTGTCAGCACCTCGGGCGTCATACACGGTTGATTTTCTTTGGAAAGAGGCAGCAGCAGACAGATCTCCAACAACTGTTCCAGTTCTTTATGGCACTGAATGTGACGAGCTGTAATCTAAAGGGTTATTTAAAGTAGTAAAGTGGGGGATTTTTTTTTTTAACACCAAAGACTATGGTAACAAGATGTGGAAAAGTACTATAAATGTCAAGAATTTTTAGTACCGTAGTTAAGCAACACTGTGGGAAGAGTGTTGAAAAATGGGATGGAATTCTAAAAACACAGCCGAAATAATGAAGAGCTTGACTGTAATGATCATCTAGGAGTGACGGGCCCACGTGAGCAGGGGACAGAAGAGGGCGTAAGTGATCACTATAAATATGTGAAGGCTGGGGATGCTCAGCAATTATTCCAGGCATTTGCGCCTTTTAATTCGTAATACAGGTTTGATGGAAATGTGCAAATCACTCAAATATGATAGAATTTGGGCTAGTATTGTCTTAGACCTATGTCTCTGAGACTGAGCTTAGACCCTCGGAAATCTTTTTAAAAAGTATTTTATGTATATATGTATTTATTTATTTATCTTTAATGAAAGAGATACAGAGAGAAAGATATGGAGAAGGACTAAGAGAGAGAGACCCCAACCAGAGCACTGCTCAGCTCTGTTTTATGGTGGTGCTGGGGATTGAACCTGAGCTCAGAGCCTCAGGCATGAAAGTCTTCTGCAGAATCACTATTCTATCTCCCCAGCCCTTTTTGAATGGATTTATTTTCTGAGAGACAGAGGGCAGAGTTCCAATCTGGCATATACAATACAGTAATGCTGGGGACTCTTGATGAAGCTAATTATTTTTCCTTTTGAATTTTTTCAAAGGGACGAGGGGGAGTGGGGACTAGAGAGCATCATTCTGCCATGTACCATGCCCGCTATTGAACTCTGGACCTCATGCTTGAGAGTTCAGTGCTTTCTTTAATCACTGCACCACCGCCTGCCCAGACCTTGATAAAATTACATTCTCAGCAGTTTGGTTCCTTGGTCCTTCAGGTGGGCTTTTGGAGAAAGCTCCCCTGTCACATACACTCTGTGACAGGAGCTGAACCCAGGACTGGCCTTCCCACATCCTTCTCCTCAGACACACTCTTGCCTGCACAGGATGGAGGGTCACCAGGCATGATCTTGTCTTCTTTTCGGTTCCAGATCCCATTCAAGATGCTTCCAGGACAGGCAGTGGCAGGAACCTTCTGGATGCTCCCCCCAAAGTGCTGCAGCCCTTCCTGACACCCCGAGCCAAGATGGTGGGGGTACCACCCGGCTTGCCGCCGCCTGTGCGGAACACCATGCTGGCAGCTGCCCTCTTCCCCGAGTTCCTGAAGGAACTGGCCGCCCTGGCCCAGGAGCACTCCATCCTGTGCTATAAGGTCCTGGGGGACTTCGAGGACTCTTGTTGCTAGTCATTTCTTCTTCTTTTAAAGTAGAGGTTCTCGTTTTGTTTTTTTTTAAAAAAAGATTTTTAGTGTCTTGACTGAATGTTCAATGCAAAGCTGCTTACAAAGATTTCTACTCAGATATTTCCTGACAATACTTGATTCGTGGGGAGGGGAGTTTGTTGTCTACATCCTCTGGCTGGGAGGGGGTGGAAGGGGAGGGTCTCGAGACATCCCTTTATGTTCTTGGAGGATGTTGGTCTCTGAGCTGCTTGCCCCCTGAGCCCATCTTCTTGGCTCTCTCTCCCCTCCTCAGTTTTCTGGCTGTTACTTTCCCATCCGTGCGAAACACTCACCAAGGAAATATTGGGGTTCAGTGACTTCTCGGAGTAGCCCAGGTCAGAGGCTGGCTGCTCACCAGCACGTGGCCTGCTCAGCAGCTAGCTGCCTTCCAGGTTTCTGCTTCCGTCCTATAGGTGGAGAGCCAAGCTGAGGGCCCCGTCACACAAACACATGTCACACGTCCCTTTGAACTTGATGCCCGAGCCTCATTTCCTACCCTACCTGTGCTGCCTTATGGTATAGGCAAAGCCAGTGGCTCAGCTGCCTGCCCGCCTGGGAAGTCAGAGTCAGAGAGAAGTTGGGCTGCAGGGAAATGTTCTTATTGGTTGGGGATTGCTTGTGACCTGTATACCCCTCCCCAAACACTGACAATCGTCTTATTTAAGACTTGTACAAAATGAAACACAACCTATGCAAACAGTTACTCTGGTTTTTGGGAGTCTGGTCAATCAGATGCATATACTTAGGTAGAACTGCCATTGTTACTTTTAAGTGTTTCGTGGGAAGCAAGCAGATGAACTTGCGAAGCAGTTTCATAGTGGGCTATTGGAGGGGGGGGCTAAGGGTCAGGGTTGGGGGGGCAAAGATAAGCAATTCAATCTGTGAGACACTGGCGCTTATTTTTAGTTCTGATTGCTTTTTTTCTTTTTCTTTTTTTTTTTTTGCCTCCAGGGTTATTGCTGGGGCTCAGTGCCTGCACTATGAATCCACTGCTCCTGGAGGCCATTCCCCCCCCTTTTGTTGCCCTTGTTGTTGTAGCCTTGTTGTGGTTATTACTGTTGTTGATGTTGTTTGTTGTTGGATAGGACAGAGAGAAATGGAGAGAGGAGAGGAAGACAGAGGGGGAGAGAAAGATAGACACTTGCACCTGTTTCACTGCTTGTGAAGCAACTCCCATCAGTGGGGAGCTGTGGGCTCGAACTGGGATCCTTATGTGGTTCCTTGCGCTTTGAGCCACGTGTGCTTAACCCACTGCGCTACCCCCCGATTGCTTTTTCTAACATGTTGCACTTTGCAGGGAAGCAGGACCAACTCAGCCACTTGCGAGCTGGGATGTGAATGCAGACAGGGAGCCCTGCAAAGCCAAGTGCCTGCTGGTGGCTCACCACTCTGCTCCCCATGCTGCCTTCTGAGTAACAGGGTACATTAGAAGGCCCCATGTATCAGTGCCTCTATGCTGCTTCTCAGCCTGCTCCAAGAGGAATACATATACTTTGAGGCAGAGTCTCCTTAAGCCACCACCAAGAGGAGGAAGCACACAGAATATTTGTGTCTAAAAAAACGAGACCACAAAAACAACTGCCGCTTACGGCCATTCGGTCCCACCGCCCCTTTCTTTGGGGCAGGCGAGAAGCAGGCTGGGAGGCTGAGCTTCTGCAAGGAGTGGAAGTGGAGACCCCCCCACAGTCTCTATTTTCTTTGTGGGCATCATGCAGAGACCTGGAGCAGCCCTTCCCCAGAAGAACTGGCTCCACGTTAATCCAGGCCCGATATGGAAGCAAACACTTCCTGTGTGCGTTCCTGGGATCTTGAAGCAGCTTTATACTGGAGGGGGTCTGAGGGTGGAGGGAGGAAGCCAGGAGGTCGGGTTAGGGCTACGTGACTCTTAGAAACTAGCCTTGCAGTGTTGGGAGTCCAAACAGGAAACCAAAGATACATATTCGTTTTATATTTCTGACTTCAAATTCACCTGTGTTGAGAAACGGCTGGCCCATCTGCAGAGAAGCAGCCAGAACAAACAATGCCCAGCAGCTCAACCTGCTGTTGACTTTCCGGGACCTCCTGGTATGTGCACAGCCCACAAACCTCCCCAGAGAAGACGGAAACAGCTTGAGGTAGAGAAAGAACAGGCAAGTGGGACCTCAGCTGTTATTTATTTGCCTCCAGCTTTGCACTGCCCAGGTCTTGATCTTGTGGCTTGAGTTTTCCAAGTGTAGAAAGTGCTGCAGTCGCATCTGGAAGTTGCGTCCTCTTGCTTTGCAGTTTGATTTTCATTTCTTGCCATCTCAGGTGTTGGTGGTGCTTCTTGTTTGTGCTGCTGTATTAGGAATGTTGTGGCAGGTGCTGGGGAAGGGGCTGATTTTGTGCCTCTGACACTTGCAGCTGTTGACAGAGATAGACTTACTTTAAGGAGGGAAGAGGTGAGGCATGTTTGGAGTGAGAGGCAGGGACTGTTAACTCCGTGGTGAGGTGCTGGGAGCACACTCAAACACCCTCCCTGACTTCTGTTTAAAACGGGAAGACAATTCATGTTTCTCATTTCATCACAGCCCCTCCAGCACTGTGCCCAGGGCCTTTCAGTATGGAAACCCTATTTCTACAAAACCAGAAGCCCCATGTTAGGGTGGGTCAAGGAGCGGGAGGGACTTGCCAGAGGAAAACCTGCAGGGGTGCGTCTTGAGGAATCTGGGGGCTGATTGATGTTGGCCAGTAGGAGGATACTGTGCACCTGATGGGTGATGGTGACAAGTCCAGAATGGGAAACACTCTTGGAGGAGACATGATGTTGATTCTGTGCTGCAGACACTCCAGTTCTCACTGAGGGCAGCTCAGTTAGCGACTTAGCCCTGTCTCCACTGAGCAGGCCGCCATATTAGCCATCTATGCAAAGCCCTTTACAGTGGGACAGTGACCCCCTGCATGGGCCCCTGTGATTTGTGGCTGCTGCTTCCACTGTCCCCCAGCTGTGCAGTGTGAACTCGCCCTGGAAGTGGCCCTGCTCTGGGGCTGAGGCCACAGCAGCTTCTAGTCATTAAGGGCATGGTCTCAGGGCTCCCCTCGCTACTGCAACCAATCACACGCTGCTCTTTCTCCAGCAAGCGACAGGCTTACAAACTCTGTCAAAGCAGCCTCACTCCATTCTTAAATCACACCACCAGGGAAATATTTTAAGGGAATGGAGTTGACTCTTCTCTTTTGAATGGCCATCATAAACTTAATGCTTTTAAAAGAGCTCTCAGAAGACTTAGAGCTGTTTGCGAGATCATTTTGCCTCCGTAAAATCTCCCCATGGCGAGGCATTTATCAGGCCATTACTTGCTTTGGAGGGCAGGGTAACAGGGTAGCTGTTCAGCTGGAGACACCGAGCTCCCATCAGTGGGTTTTGGTGAGGTTTTGTGGGGAAGAGGACAGGGACATGGTGCTGGGAGCCATCTGCTTCCTGGCCTCTTCTTCAGACTCTTGCCTTTATCGTTGCTGGGGCTGCATTGCTCTGAACCGTTGTTTTTGGGTTTTTTCCCCTTTTTTCTCCTCCCCCAGATAGAGGAGACAGAAAGAGGGGAAAACACCATAGCACCAAACCTTCCTCCAGTGTGGTGGGGGCTGGGCTCCAACTTGGTAAAGTAAGATCACTATACAAGTAAGCTATTTTGCCAACTCACACGTAAAGACTCTTAGGCAGACAGCACTAATGCTGGGACTAACCCCTATCCTGGAGGCTCCCAGAGAATCTTTTTCCTGTCTTACAACAGGAGCAAACGCGGCTCACCATCCATCGACCACACAAGTAACAAAGCTGACGGTTGGTTGCCAGCAGGTGTTTGATAGGAACCTTCCAGGGAGCTTAGATTTGCGACGTCACTTCAGAACCTGAGTAGAGAAGTTTGAGCAGGCCAGATTATAAATTTCACAGCGCACACACTTGTGAATCTTACAGTGCTATGACTTTTTACTGGGACAAGCCTACAAAAGGTCCATGTGTAAGGAGGCACCCTCCCAGCCTGGAGATGTTTTAAGAGGGGACTTTGTGTTGACAGTCTTCACTGATTTTTTTTTTTCTTTCCTTTTTCTTTTTGCTAAATCATTTGACTAAGGGAAGACAGGAGAGAGAGATCAAGGAACACTTCTAGCAGGATCTGTGGCTAGCTCCCCAATAACCTATGAATGCAGGTGTCAGCAGGTGGTGGTTTCAGGTTTCAGGCTGCTCCTGGTAACAGGCAAATGGCAGGGCCTTTCAGATTGAGTGGTTTCTATTTTCCCAAACAGCCACTATATAGAATCCTTGCAATGATGCAGTTAAATTCAACAAAAACGAACAATATAGAACCAAGCATAGGTCATGGCTGAGAGCTATGCAGGAACCCCTTCCTCCACGCTCACTCTTGGAGGACATGTGCTTTCACAAAGGTCAGTCTCTTCCCAGACCAGCAACAGCAGCAGAGAAGCGGAGGGGCTTGCTGCTCAGCTGCTTTCAATGAGTTTAGTTCCTTTTCCTGGGCCAGCAACACCTGGAAACACAGGTGTGGCATTTCACCTGGAGGCATACGCCAGGACAGAGCCTACCAGATAGCCAGACTTTCAAAGCCTGGCCCTTTGCGGCAAGGCTTTGCATATGAAGGGGGCCCACAAGGACTGGCATCACCATTGTTTGATACACCTCACGAACTCTTAACAGCAGGCTTGTTCAGTGTCAGACAGCACTGAGCTAGATATGCCCTCCACCCAGAACGAACCACACAGACTTCTCCTTAGTAACAACACTTCACAGAGCTGCTTCAGGTCACTGGGAAGCCTGCTCTCCATCACACCCAAGGCCCCATCTATAGTGGATTCCAGTGACAGATGTCAGTGTCTTCACGCATACGGAAACTTCCCCCACAGGTAGAGCAGCAGACTGAAATCCACACGGATGCAAAGCCACCCTCCAGAAAAAAGCCCAGCTTTCTGAGTTCCTTGAGGTGCCTTATAAACAGACTTTGGGGCTTATCTAGTCAGGTTCCAAGTAAGCTGCCTGAGCTGGACTTGGATCTCTTTGTCTCCCATTAGGGGTTACAACAACAACTTCAGTCAGGTTCTCAGGATTCCAGGAGTGGGCACTCAAGACAATAAGCAGTTGTCAGAACCCGGTGAGGCTGTGTTGGAACCATGGCAGTCTCCTCTGGGGATGGTCTCAGTTTGTAATGTTGTTTACATATGACAAGAGATGTGGTAAGCCCCCTTTACACAAGCCCTAAATGGTCAGGAAATGCCCACCCACCCCCCTCGCATTCTGTAACCTATGCTTGGCTGAGAAGCCAGATCTCTGGTGCAAAAAAACATTGAGCCTTATTATTATTTTTATTGCCTCCGGGTCATCACTGGGGCTTGGTGCCTGTACTACGAATCCACCGCTCCTGGCGGTCCTTTTTCCTTTTTATCTTTTATTTTATAGGTCAGAGAAGTTGAGAGGAAAGTGGGAAATAGGGAGAGAAATGGAGACTTAGTACTTGCATCTCTACTTGCAAAGCTTGCCCGCTGCAGATGTGGGGGACCAGGGGCTTGAACCTGGGTCCTTGTGTGTGGTAACGTGTGTGCTTAACCAGGTGCACCATCACCGCCTTCCTATTTCTTGAAAAATAACACTTTCCCCCCAGATTCCAACCTCAGTTTGCCTTTGCCCCTTTGTAATTCATGGACATGCAGAGTGAGGACAGAAGTGTATGTAATGAACAGGTTTTGATTTCAGGCCCAGTGGTTTTCAGTATTGCAGCAGAAGGCAGGGCACCTGGGTCAGGGAATGTTCTCTTATGGTTTGAAGTTGATAATTAGAAAAAAACAAAAACTTAGCTCCTCATGTTTGCCCACAAAGCATCAGACTGGTTTTCTGCATTGGCAGGGTAGGGATACGTCTCTCTTTACGTGCAATTAGGGAAGTGCTTGTGTGCACACCAGGAACCCCAGTTGTGGAATTGGTGGTGGAGAAGGCTCTCAGAGATGCTGGAGGATTCAGTGGAAAATCAGGGACTACCCCCAAAGGCTCTGTTCTCTGGCTTCCGTCCCAGTTTGAGCAGTGCTTTCAGCAAAATGGCATCTGCGGAAGTGGTCCAGAGCTTGGTTAGTACTTGGATGGGAGAAGTGGTCTTGGAGCTACACGAGCCAGGGTCGCTGAGGCCTACTTGGAACACAGGGGTGGCAGGTTAAAGGTCAAGACCTCGATGCCCTAGTTATAACCGCGTACTCCTTACAGGCAAAGCGAATCCGCTCCGTCACGGCTTTCTTTTTGTCTTTTCGGCCTGAGGTTGTGTGTGTGGGGAGGAGCACGGGTGGTCAACTGCACAGTCTCTGAGATGTAAAGTTGATATTTGTGATATTCCAGTATATATTTTATTCATTAAATTTATTTGAAAACTTTGCTGTCTTTTTTATAACCAAAGGTGGGAGAGGAGGAAAAATAAAATAAAATAATAAAAAAGCAGCAGCAGCATTTATCCTGTGCCATCTGGGGTACCCAACTTGTGGTGGACACCAGTGCTAGCTGAAACGGGACCCCCCCCCCCAGCCCCCATCACCCTCTCAGACCCCGAGACAAATGTGCTTGTAGTCGTCAGAGCGTTTACTGCACTTTCATCAGCACTAACCCGTGTTTCCACTGAATAAAGGCACTCAAATTCCATGCTCTCTGGGTCACTGTGACTCTGCAGCATCGCAAACAATGCCCGGCCCTTAGGACATGCTTGAAGATGTTTGTGGGAGGAAGAACAGCATGGAAGGTTCTCTTAGAATAGAACCACACCTGCAGATACAGTAGTTCAGAAGGGCCGAGCACTAGGTGCTGTTTCTTAGCTGTGACAGCTGGGGTCATGGAACCACTGCACCATCAATGAAAGCAGAGGCTGAGGCTGCTGCTCAGTGTGTCCATGACATGAGGCAGGGTGGCCCTGTGGGGACTGAGGGTGGCCAGCCCACCCTGCCTCCCTCACGATGACAACTGCCTCTCCAGGATCTCCTTGATCAGCGTCGGGTCTGCCCGGTTGAGAGCTGCTTTGCAGACCAGCCCAATCAGTTTGTTGATGGCTCTGGGGTTTCCCTTCTTCAAGTCCATGACCTTGGGAGACAGACACCCTTTCAGAGGTGAAAGTAAAGAGACTCTACCCTAAAACATCCCAAAGTGAGATGCTTTACCTTGAATCTTAATATATATATTGTCTTTCTTGGTTAGTATTACACTAGAAAGGAAGGGGGCCGGGCAGTAGTGTAGTGGGTTAAATGCACACGGTGTGAAGCCTAAGGACCGGCGTAAGGATCCTGGCTCGAGCCCCTGGTGCCCACCTGCAGGGGGGTTGCTTCACAGGCGGTGAGGCAGGTCTGCAGGTGGTCTACCTTTCTCTCCCCCTCTCTGTCTTCCCTTCTGTCCTATCCAACAACGACAACAGCAATAATAAGGGCAACAAATGGGGGGGGGGAATAGCCTCCAGGAGCAGTGGATTCGGCCCCAGCAATAACCCTGGAGGCGAAAAAAAAAGGAAGGGTGGGGCAGTGGTGCACTTGACTGAGTACACATGCTACCATGCACAGCACCCATGTTTAAGCCCCCCCATTCCCAGTCCCCACTTGCAAGGGGGAAGCTGCAGTGTTGCAGACGTCTCTTTTTCTCTCCCTCTCTCCCCTTCCCCTATCAATTTCTCTCTATACAACTGATATAAGAACAAGAAAGGAAACAAATGCAGAGGTTGAGCAGCTGAGGAGGCTTCTGGGCTGCCAGCCAACTGACATGGACTGGAGCGAGGGCCCTCCCCCAGGGTGGCAAGTCTGTCAGGACCTCACCCAAGCCCCTGCCTTTCTGCTCCCATCGATTCACCACAAAGCAAGTCCACACACTGGCATCTCTCTGACTCAGGGTGGGGCACTACGGTGGGCAAGGGGTGCCATTCACTTTGACTTCCGTCTGCAGTGTCTTTTTTAAAAGGTATTTTTAAGAAATACTTAATTGGGAGTCGGGCGGTAGTGCAGCAGGTTAAGTGCACATGGCGCGAAGCGCAAGGACCGGTGTAAGGATCCCAGTTCGAGCCCCGGCTCCCCACCTGCAGGGGAGTCACTTCACAGGCGGTGAAGCAGGTCTGCAGGTATCTTTCTCTCCCTGTCTCTGTCTTCCCCATCTCTCTCCATTTCTCTTTGTCCTATTCAACAATGACGACATCAGTAACAACAACAATAACTACAACAATAAAACAAGGCCAACAAAAGGGAATATATATATATATATTTGTTCTTTAAAAGAAAAGAAGTACTTATTGGATAGAGACAGAGAAATTGAGGGGGTAGGGAGAGGTAAAGAGGAAAAGAGACAGACACCTGCACAAGGGCTTGAACCTGCATCCTTGTGCACTGCCTAGCCATCCCTGTGCACTGTGTGGGCCTAGCCAGGTACACCACTGCCTGCCTCTAAGAAGTCTGCACGTTTGTGTCTCTACCATCCCACAGACCAGTCTGGTGGTTCAGTTTTCATCCTGAGAGTTGTTCATGGGACTGTCAGGGCCCCACAGACTGCTGAGTGTTAACCAAAAGGAAACGAGATGCTCCTAACTGCCCCGATCCCACTCCACTCCGCTCCCTGCACATCATCTCAAGACAATGTGGTCGCACTTGGGGAGCGGGAGTGGCTGCGCATTCAGTGTTTTCTAGCCTGTTCTCTGCTCAGAATGCCTAGTGACACGGTTTTCAGCTGCAATCTTGTCAAGGATTGTTCTCCTTCGTTTTACAAATAATCGCTTTTTCCTGTCTTTCTCTCTGCCCCACTTAAAAGGCACAGGGCAGAAGTATTTCCCTGTTTCCCCCCCTCCCTCTGCAGAGGAGCAGAGGAAAGTGCCACCTGGGCTGGGGGTGCTGGGGGGCCAAAGCCTGGATCTAAGTCAAGTGGGTTCGGGTCTTTAAGCTTCTCGTTAGAGGAGAGGCTGCATTTTTCCTAATGTCCACCTGATTTCATCTTACTTAGCAAGTGACAAAATAAGTAGGGGGCTGTTGGGTCTGGGCAGTGGTGCACCTGGTTGAGCTCACTCGTTACCATGTGCAGGGAGCCCTCACTCCCAGCCTGCAGAGGGGAAGCTTCAGGAGCAGTAAAGCAGCACTGCAGGTCCCTCCCTCCCTCTCTCTCTCTCCCCCCCACACACACTCTCACTCTCACTGTCTCTATCCAAAAGAGAGGGGGGTGGACTGCTGATGCAACTGGGCCAAGTCACTATTAGGAGGTGCCCCTGGGCTGTGGAGACTCTGGGGGGAGGGAACCCCCGTCTCCTGGCACGTCAAGCCCCCCCCCCCGGGGGGGGACAGTTACCACGTGTGCGTGGCCCTCCAGTGTAGCTCTGCACAGCTGCTCCAGTGCCTCTCGGTCCTGCAGAAGCTCCAGCTTCTGTTCAGAGACGATCTGCGCCGGGGTCTTTCCTGGGCTGCGCCACAGCAACTGGAACACCTGCCACAGAAGAGGAGAGGGGAGCCATGTCAGCTCTCAGCCAGCCGAAGAGGCAGAGCAGGTGGGCAGTCAGGGAGTCCCTTGCTGCCCCAGAGGGCCGTGACCTTCTGAAAACATCTCCAGAGCCAAATGCCATGGAGGACTGCAGATACACTGTGTCTCCCTGTGAGATGAGCCTGAGATGGTGCCTTGAGGCCAGTCCTCCCCACGCTAACCTGACTCGGACCCTGCATGGCTGTGGGGGGTGGGAGGCTGGAGGTGAAAGTTGCCCACAGGCCCCTGCTGACCAGGGTCAGAGGTCAGGGAGACCAGGGGTGCTTTGTCCCCTAGACTGGAACTGGCTAAGATAAGCAACTACTAATGGTACCTGTATTTTTCTGTGAAAAAAAAAAAGCCAAATTCCCCAAACTTATTAATAAAAACGTCAAACCTGTGCTCAGTGTATGCATTGTGATTTAATTAAAATGCTCCCTGCTGGCAGGCAGTCGGCTCTGACCCGTGTGCATATTCTCTTCTGAAAGCAGCTTTGGGTCACAAGGTTCACCCTTCAGGGAGAGCGGGGAGCTCTTAAGAGACCCAGATCTCTGGCCCAGGAGAGAACTGGAATTGGGGTCCAGAGGCAGCCTGCAGCTGGGGGCATAGCACGAGAGGGGCTGAGGCTGCTCCCAGCAGACAGGCTGCAAAGCAAGGCTCCCTGCCAGGCCACACTGTTGTAGAGGCCTCTGACAGGGCTGGGAGGGAGGGAGGGAAGCTTTGAAATGCTAGAAAGTGGGGCAGGCAGCTGGGACTCAAAGGAATGAGGCCAGGGGAACATTCTGTGGCCTCTGGAATAGACCTGAAGCCGTAGAACCAATCAGTTTAACCCCCTCAATGGCCAGGTGGCCTCAACAGCCCAGGCCCAGCTCCCTGGACCCAGACTCCCACCCAGATGCCCACCCCCTGCTAAGTACTATTCAGACATCAGTGCACCCCTGGCTCTGGCCCAGTAGGATGGGAGCCACTGAGGGGGCTGCTAGTTCCAGTCCAATGCTCCCTGTGGATGCCAGCCTCCTTCTGCAGCATAATCCCCAGCTGTGCCTTCACTCACACCCCAGGGAGTGCTGGCCGAGTGTCCTTGTTTCAGGCCTAGTGACAGCTCCCAGGCCTTGTCCCTGATCCACCCACCACAAACACACAGGACAAGAGTCCCAGTGCAGCACTGCCCCTCTAGAAGTGTGGGGTGACCTGGGGATGGGGACCCTCCTGAGCAGAAAGTCAGCCTTCAGTTCTATGAACTGCTCCCCCACTGACTTATAGCTAAAGCTATTTAAAATCTTTTTTTTTTTTCATTTTAATTGATAGGACAGAGAGACACTGAGGGGAAGACAGAGACAAGAGAGACACTTACAGTGCTGTTTCAGTGCATGTGAAGCTTTCCCCTGTGGGTGGGAACCAGGGGCTTGAACCCAAGTCCCTGTGCACTGCAGTGTACATGCTCAAACAAGTGTACCACCACCCAGCCCCCAGCTAGAGAAATTAAAAAAAAAATTATCTTTATTGGATAGACCCAGATATCAAGAGGGAAGGGGGAAGCAGAGAGAGACAGAGACAGAAAAACCTGCAACCCTGCTTCACTACTTGTAAAGCTTTCCCCCTGCAGATGGGGACTGGGGGCTTGAACCCAGATCCTTATGCATTGTAACACATACACTCAACCAACTGCACCACCACCCGGCCCCTAGAGCTATTTTTAAAGAAGAGAGGGCTCTCTGTCTTGATGTCTGTTCTGACCTTCTAGGGTCAGAGTGCGGAAGGGACTCCCACAGAGTGTGGCAGTCAGGCAGAGGGGAAGTCTCCTCTGGTCAAAGGCCAGTGTAGGGAAAGGCCACATTAGAGAGGCACAGCCGCCACCACCAAGCCCCCAGAGGGAGTCTGTGTAGACCCCCGGCTCTTTTCCAAACCGCCAGCACCATTTACAATCCCTTCAGTGCAAAGCACCAAGGGAGGAAGAACAGGTATCAGGTGTCAGGTGTAACAGCTTCACTGCACAGCAATTACATTTTCTACAACAAGTTTTCAGTGAATCCTGTTTAAGGCGGTCCCCCAAACAGAGAGTGGGGCCAGCTGAGGGCATATTTGCGGAAAGGTGATTCTAGCTCCATGGCCCCGACCTGGCCTGGGCCTGAGGGAAAGGACCACAAGATAATCCTTGAGGGGCACAGTGGTCCGGCCACACCTGCTTCAGGGTGTGTATACAGAGGAGACACACGCAGGACACATTCCTTTGGGGCTGGGGTGGCAGCACCCAGGACCCGAGTCACAGAGGCGTTAGTGAGCTGTGACTCTAGGTGACTGTGACAGCTGGGTGGCTTGTCCTTGCTGCGAGGAGGACACGAGGCTGCCATCCACCCACCACTTTTGCAGACAGAGCCAGACCTTGTGAGGGCCCCAGATGCTTCTGTCTACAGCCACCAGGAGGTTGGCCTTTCCCTGTGACACACACTCCTGGAGTTCCTATGACAAATGAAGTTGCTTCCTAGCAGGCCTGCCCCACCCCCATGCGCCTCCTCCAGGGCCCTGGGGTGCAGGAAGGATGATGTTTATACACCTCAAAATTACAGTGGGAACACCTGGCAGGAAGGTGGTGCAACGTGTAAGGGATGAAATAATGAGCGACGGTGTGAGGGTGGGGGAGGGCTCGACGATGAGCCGGATATAAAGTGGGTGTTGACAGGACGGGTGATTCTTCCTGTGCACCTGCCACCCTCAGGAGTCAGTCACTGGGTCAGCCTGCTGTCCCCTGTCACTGAAGCACGGCTGGGATTTCTGCCAGATGAATTCTCAGTTCTCGGGCTCACAGGGCTTCTCAAACCCATAGCCAACTTGGAAGCTTACATGAAATTTTTTAAGAGGAAAAGATTTTTTTAAGACATATTATCTGTACCATAGTGGGCAGGGAGGTGGTGGTGGTGCAGCAGTGGAGCACAGGACTTGCAAACATAAAATCCTGCATTTGCTACCTGGCATCATACATGCCAGACTTACCTTTCTCTCGTTACCAAGATCTCTCTCTCTCCTCTCTCTCTCTCTCTTTCTTTTTTAAAGCACACTATAAAAACAGAGACACAGGGCACGGGTAGATAGCATAATGATTATACAGACAGACTGTCATGCCTGAGGTTTTGAAGTCCCAGGTAACCAGAGCTGATCAGTGATTTGGTAAAAAAAAAAAAAAAAAAAAAAAAAAAATCTAAAAACAGAGACACAGAGATGCTCCTTGTCGCTAGTTGTGAGGGGAGTGAGTACAAAGGTCAAATCTACAGTGAGAGACCAGATTATAGCTCCTAAGATGACGATCAGGAAGCTGGACGAGAATAAGTGCTGGTGGGGATGTTGAGACACGGACCTTCAAATACTGGTCATGGGGCTGTATGATGGTGCAGCCAGCTTGGAAAATTGGTTTGGCAGTCCCTCAGGCTGTTCAACATAGAATCCCCACGCGGTCCAGAAGTTCCTTTCATTCCTGCGGGTCCACACCTGAGAAGCCTGAGCGCGTATGCTCACACGTGTGTGCACAGACTCAGAGCCGGATGAACATGAGAGCCAGAACCAGAGACAGCTCAAATGTGCGCAGACTGAACGTTAAGGCAAGATGCGTCTGGCTCCAAGGATGGATTTTGAAAACAACAGGACACATGAAGGAAAACCAGCAGGGGAAAGAAAAAAAAAAAGCCACACACTGTGTTGAGTCCATTTAGGCTAAATGTCCAGACCAGGCAGACTCACCAAGAAAAAAGGAGACCAGGGCTCCGAGGGTGTGGGGTTAATGGAGTATGACTGCTAATGGGTGTGGGGTTTGTTTTGAGGGGGTGATGAGAATGTTCTGGAATCAGATGATGATGATGGCTGTACAACTCTATAAATACATTAAGAATCAGTGAACTGGGAACCTTGTAAAAAAAGAAAAAGGAAGGAAAGAATGAAACAAACATGGAAGGAAGGAAGGAAGTCTGGGGCTAGGAGGTGGTACACCCACTTCAGTGCATACGTCGCCGAGTGCAAGGACCCAAGTTCAAGTCCCTGGTCCCTACCTGCAGGGGAAGGTTCAGGAGTGGCTAACAGTACTACAGGTGTCTCTTGTTTATTCCCCGCTCCTCGATCAATTTCTCTGTCTTATCAATAACATAAAAACTTAAAAGAAGGGACAAAATGGCAGCCAGGAGCTGTGGATCCCTTGTACAGGTACTGAGTCCCAGTGATAACGTTGGTGGCAAACAAACAAGTAAACACACCATGCTTTCTCATTTCCAGAGTCTTCCACCTCATGTCCTCATGTCTCCCCACCCCATCACCATCCTTCCCGCAGTAAACGTGTGTGGCCAGATGCCCAGAATGCTCCCCCTCTGTCAACAGTCAGAGCTGGTAAAATCTGGAAACTGTTCTATTTTTCTGCATGGACTATTATTTTTTTTTTAAGCAATGAACTGATACTCCTATATCTTCCATCAGAAAATCAGCAGGCAATTTTCTTAAAAACAGAAAGCAACGTAGAAAAAGGGGGGAAAAAAAAGCTAACTTCTGAAGTCAGTGGGGGAGAGATGGAGTCGGATGAAACATATATTTTAATCACTCTTCTGATAAGACCTCTAGAAAGTATCACTGAATTCTAACGGGATGTGGGCTTCAGGTGTGTCTCCTTCCTAAAAGAACCTTGACTCCAGCCTGATTGCCTCGAAGAAGTCAGCCTTTACCCCACCTCCTCTAAACACGCTGGAGCTGGCAGAATACAGAGCTGTCTCTGTCTGTCTCGAAACCCAGTTGTCAGCATCTTTCCACATTTTTCATTTTTTCCCGCTGAAAGGTTCATCTTCACTGTGTTGGGTTTTTCATTTCTTTCCTTCCTTGGAGGGGCAGGATGTGTGGGGAGGGGGCAGACTACACCTCCTTTTTCATTTCCAATGCTACAATTCATCTGCTCTTATGTAGACAGACAGAGGGTTTTTTCCTGCCCTCGGGGCACTGGATCTTTCTGCTACTGCTAAGCACTGTTATAAACATTTGTATTCCTCTGAAAACCAGGCAACCCAAATCCTTTCCTCAATGAGGTGAGGTCCCTGCAGTTGACAGCCTCATTTGGGGCTGGGTAAAACAGCGTTTGTTAGTTCCTGTCCCCAGTTTTATGGCATGGATCCGGGTGTGTGCTCCGAGGTATCTCATAATTAGCCCAAAGCAGCTGAATCTCCAAAGCCCCACTTTGTAACCTGCCACTGTTGTCGAAGTGTATAAATATTAGATGCAAAAGGCGCCATTAAAATAACATTAAGTCTCTGGCTGAAGCATTGACAGCTGTGTTATCTGAAGTTGTGATCAGGCAGCTGCCTGGCTATTCTTCATCTTTTTGGGAATTTATTTGTAAGGGCTTTTCTGAATTCCAGGAATTTCACAGTCACCTAAGACTAACAGGGGGAGGTAGATGAAGCAGAGCACCTCCTTTGAAGATGTACTAGTCCCTGGAGCTCTTAACATGTTGGGCCTGTGTGTGAAGTGTTATCTACGAGACTTTCAGGCGGACCGGCCGACAAATGGGTCCAGGTACTGAAAGGCAGGGGTGGTGTGGTGTGTGTGTGTGTGTGTATACTGGAAGGCAGGGGTGGTGTGGTATGTGTGTGTGTGTGTCTGTGTGTGTGTGTGTATACATACACACACACATGCACACACATTCACCAAGAGGCCCAGCAACACAAGAGGGTTCAGGGTCCTGGCCTTTCGCATACACAAATGTTGTTGGGGAAATGTGCTGGAACACATCTCAGGCAAAGCCAAACAAAAATTGTTTCCCTTGGTTTGCAAAAATGAGACCCCAATTGCCTGCACTGCATAGAGCTGGTGCTTATTTCATTTGTTAAATAAAAAAAAAAAATCTACCTTTCAGAAGGTAGAAATTGCCTACCTTTCAGTAGGTAAAAACTTACCTTTCAGTGTACAAATAGCACTAAGAGGCATTTAATACTTCAGTTATGAAATTCCTTGAGTGAAGTTATTTGAGGTTCCCATCAAACGCTTCTGGGAGAACTGAACAACAGAGTTCCAGGAAGTTGTGGACATACCTGTTTAGCCGCCGAGGAAGAAATTGCCCTCCCGTCCAGCAGGTCCAGAAGCTCAGCCAGTGCAGAAGGTGTGACAGGACTAGCGGCCCCCAAAGGAGAGAAAGAGAGTTATATTTCTCATTGTCAGTTCTTACTGTAGGAAGGCCTGGAAGCTTCTTCATAGTCTGGGTGCCGGTAGCCAACCCTCTCCCGTCTCCCATCCTCCTGTATCTCCAAACTCAGTGGCTAGTCACCTAACACAAGTTGGACGTGCTAAGATCGACCCAGTCTGGAAAAGAGAAATTTCCCATGAGTGGTCATCCCACTTCCGTTTATCTTGTGCATCTCCAAAACTCTCTCCCTTTACACTGTCTGAACTGGAAGACGCTTTGAAGAGGGTTAAACCGGGAACGGCTGCTGGCTATGATAACATCATCCCAGAACTCATTCTTAACCTGGGCCCCGCGGCAAAGAAGTGGCTTGCTTCATTCCTGTCCCACATCTTGGAATCCGAATCTATGCCCAAAATTTGGCGTCGTGCGAAGATAATAGCAGTTTTGAAACCAAAGAAAGACCCAACACTGGCCGCCAGATATAGACCAATTTCTCTCCTCTCCGTGTGTTACAAACCCCTTGAGAGGCTGCTTCTGTCATGTATTTCTCCTCTTACAGAGAAATTCCTATCACCCGCCCAAGCTGGTTTCTGCCCAGGAAGATCTACCTGCGAATAAGCCCTGGCCCTCTCAACTTACATTGAAAATGGATTCCAGAAGAATTTAAAGACGGGTGCTGTCTTTGTTGATCTCACAGCAACCTATGACACGGTCTGGCACCGTGGTCTCCTAGACAAGATCTCAAGATGTCTGCCTCCATGGGTGGCCAACACTGTATCGTTTCTTCTCCAAAACAGAAGATTCCGGGTGCATCTGGGTGACAAGTCTAGCAGATGGAGACTTGTCTCAAGTGGCCTCCCCCAGGGCTCTGTTCTGGCTCCTACGCTATTTAATATTTACATCAATGACCTTCCAGAAACTTCTTCAAGGAAGTTCATCTACGCCGATGACATCTGCTGTGCAACTCAGGCATCCAAGTTTGACATCCTCGAGGAAACACTCACTAAAGATATGTCTCTGATATCTGATTACTGTAAAAAATGGCGACTAATCCCTAGCACTGCAAAAACAGTATCATCTGTTTTCCATCTACACCATGCCTCGGCCTCACGTGAGCTTAATGTGCAGCTTGGCGATACGAGAATCCGGCATGAAGCCCAGCCAGTCTATCTTGGCGTTACTCTCGATCGCACCCTGTCATTTCACAAACATCTCATAAAAACTGCAGCAAAGGTGGGCGCGAGGAATCACATCATTGCAAGACTGGCCAGCTCCTCATGGGGCACGAGCGCTTCCACACTACAATCATCATCTCTGGCATTATGCTATTCCACTGGAGAATACTGTGCCCCAGTATGGTTCCGTAGCCCCCATGTCCACTTGGTCGATTCCAAATTATATTCCTCCATGAGGATCATTTCTGGAACCATCCGTTCCACCCCGGTCCCATGGCTGCCAGTTCTTAGCAATATCACCCTGCCAGATATTTGTCGGGATGTGGCATCATCTAAGTTCATTTCCCACATCTACACTCGACCGGACCTGCCAATATACGTGGATATCTTCGCCCACCCTGTCCAACGCTTGATGTCTCGTCACCCAATCTGGTCCCCTACACCTACACTGAACTTCTCTGTTCCAGACTCTTGGAAACAGAGTTGGCAGTCAGCTGAGATCAAGAACAAACACCTCATCGCAGACCCCTGCAAGCGACAACCCGGCTTTGACCTAGCACGTTATGATTGGGCCCTCCTCAATCGCTATCGAACAGGCCATGGCCGGTGCGCCGCTATGTTCCATCGCTGGGGAGCCAGAGACGACCCAAACTGCCCCTGCGGCTCCAGACAGACTATGACCCACATAGTCAACGACTGCCACCTCTCCAGATTCAAAGGAGGTCTCGAAACTTTACATCAGGCTCAACCTGACGCTGTTGACTGGCTACGGAAGAAGGGCAAACGCTAGAAGAAGAACTGTGACAGGCCTTTAGAACCAGTGCACACCTGATTTTGTAGTTTGAAATAAAGAAACTCACACCCAGGAGTAAAATTAACGGGCTGACTGGGTTCTATTTTTTATTTATTTATTTTTTGCATTTTAGGAAATAATCAATTTGGGAGATTCGTGTTGGTTTTCTCTGTGTTGTCACCCAACAATAACAGCTATTTGGCAGAAGCTGTAGCAACAGACAACTGCTCAGCTTAATTAGTCAAAAAAAAAAAAAAAAAAAGGAGGTGGCTGCAAAATTTATGAACCCTGATGAGAGAAGAGGAAACAAAATAAATAAATAAAAACAACAGCAAAAAACCACCACAGTAATTAAATACTTTCAACTGAAAAGATCAGCCTAAAAATTAAATCCCAACCAAACAGCTAACAAAGCTACTTTTCTGAGTGTGTGTACAAATATACAGTCTCTTTAATTGCAAGAACTTTTCTGTCTTTTTGTTTTGTCTCTTTCCTTTCTACTTCATAGGACAGAGAGAAGTTGGGAGGGGATGGGGGCTAGAGGAGAAAAAGAGAAATACCTGCAGACCTACTTCATCATTTGTGACGCTTTCCCCTGGCAGGCGGGGACTGAGGACTCAAACCTGGGTCCTTGAGCACTGTAACATGTGCACTCAACTGGGCGCATCCACTGCCCGACCGCTAAGCATGTTTCTTTAATCACTCCCAGCCATGTCCTTAGTTGTCTTCATAGACCCTGCCACAATTTCCGCTTGCTTCTGCAGACTCACAACAGTGTTTGGGACACAAGGGTGCAGAGGACATTATACCTACACTTCTGGGTCTTGACTTCTTTGCCAAGATCCCATGGTATAAAAGAATGAGGGGTGTGGACTGGGAGGTGGCACATCCATCTGGATGCACAAGTTATAATGCTCGATGAACCAGGTTCAAGGCTCCCATCCTCACCTGCATGGGGGAAGTTTCACGAGTGGTAAGGCAGTACTACAGGTCTCTCTCTCTTTCTCTCCCTCCCTCCCTCCTTAGTCTGTTTCTATTCAGTAAGTAAATAAATATTAAAAATTGCAACCATCACCAAGCCTGCCCCGAAAGAGGTTCTAAAAGACCTCTTATAAACAAGAACATCACCATAATAATCGCCATATATCAGAGCAAATAAAAACTGTTGAATAATGGCACTACAATACATTAAATCCATAATATAAATAAATGTCAATGGCTTAAACTCACCCATTAAAAGGCACAGAGTGGAAGGATGGATCAGAAAACACAACACAACCATATGCTGCTTGAAAGAATCCCATATGACCCAACAAGACAAAAAAAGGCTTAAAGTGAAGGGATGGAAAACTATCCCTACAGGCTAATGGATCACAAAAAAGGGCAGGAACAGCTATTTTCATCTCTGACACAATAGACTTTAAATTAAATAAAGTAATAAAAGATAGGCAAGGCCATTACATAATGATTAGAGGATCAATCAACCAGGAAGATTTAACAATTATTAACATCTATGCACCCAATGAGGGCCCATCTAAATACATCAAACACTTACTGAAAGAATTACAAGAATACATCAATAGTAACATAATAGTAGTGGGAGACTTCAACACCCCACTCTCACACTTAGATCAACTAAGCAGAGAATCAACAAAGAAATAAGAGAATAAAATGAAGAGATGGACAGACTAGACCTCCTGGACATTTTCAGAGTTTTTCACCCCCCAAAACAGGAATACAAATTCTTTTCAAATCCACACAGCACATCCTCAAGGATAGGCCACATGTTAGGCCACAAAGACAGCATCAACAAATTCAAGAGCATTGAAATTATCCCAAGTGGGAGTCGGGCTGTAGCGCAGCGGGTTAAGCGCAGGTGGCGCTAAGCTCAAGGACCGGCGTCAGGATCCCGGTTTGAGCCCCCGGCTCCCCACCTGCAGGCAGGTCCCTTCACAGGCGGTGAAGCAGGTCTGCAGGTGTCTGTCTTTCTCTCCCCCTCTATGTCTTCCTCTCCTCTCTCCATTTCTCTCTGTCCTATCCAACAACAACATCAATAATAACTACAACAATAAAACAACAAGGGCAACAAAAGGGAATAAATAAATAAAAATTAAAAAATAAATAAAAAATAAAAAATAAATGTTTAAAAAAAAAAGAAAAAGAAATTATCCCAAGTATCTTCTCAGACCACCATGGAATAAAACTAACATTCAACATAAAAATTTCAAAACAGAAAATTACTAGAAGTCACAGAATTTGGAAACTCAACAACATGCTGCTTAAGAACCTCTGGGCCAGAGAGACACTCAAGCAAGAAACTCAAATGTTCCTGGAAACAAATGAAAATGAAGACACAAGCTATCAAAATATCTGGGACACAGCTAAAGCAGTACCGAAAGGGAAATATTAAAAAATATTTTAAAAGAAGAGAGGCAAAAAGATTGGTTATTTAGCATTAAAAAAGGGGGGCAGGTGGTGGCACACCTGGTTAAGCGCACACATTACAATGTACGAGAACCTAGATTCAAACTCCTCATCCCCACCTGCAGGAAGAAAGCTTCACTAGTGGTGAAGCAGGGCTGCGGTTTCTCTCTCCCTCTCTATCTCCTCCTACCCTTCTTAATTTCTCTCTATCTAATAAATAAATAAAAATATACTTTAAAAAAACGAGGGGTGAATGAACACAAAAAATGCCACTGATTTCACATGTGGGGTAAGGGCTTGGGATTAGTCAGAAGTCAAAACTGGTTCACTCGCTCTCTTTTAAAATAGATGGTTTTGCTTCTGTGAAACACATGCAGCAATCAGGCTAATGACACCCTGTCTCCCTGAGGTCAGGAGGGGGCTGGGTTTAAACAGACAGGGGCAACTCAAAAACAGCACATTTCGGTGTCTGGCTGAACGAAAGCTCTGACATGCTCAGTGCCACTTGAAACATCATCTGGGGAAGTCCCAGTAGCCATGGCTCACGGTGCCGAGGAGTGCTGGTTCGCTCTCTACGGCAGACGAGAACAGAGAGACCTCATTAGGGTTGTTCATTCATAGCAGCTGACGCACAGAGGCAACCCCCTTAGCCTCCAAGTGTTTGTTTATCCCTGAGTATGGATAAAGGTAATTCCAAGTGGAAATTAGGTTTGAAGAGTATCTGGTGTTATTAAATTGGTATTGGAGCATCTGTGAACCAGCCTGATTAAATCTCAACAGGAAGGGGTGGGGTAGAGGGCTGGGAAATGAAATGAACTTTGGTCCAACTTCCAACCTGACTGAAAAGGTAAGAAGGAAACCAGAATTGTTAAAAAATATAGGTGTGCTGGATGTTCTGAAACCCCAGAAAATGCAATGGCCAATAGAGAGTGTAGATTGTGTGTAAAAAAATAAACTAATAAGCACTGAGGTTGAACAGGATTTCTGGAGCATGTAAAAAAGAGGGTCCCTATTCCCGTAGGAATTGATGACTTTGGGGGTTCAGGGACAGAGTGCACAAAAGGGAGCCTGCATCGAGGGTGAGGAATCTTCCCAGGTGTCCCTCAGAAAGTGATGCAAACCCCCTCCACCTGACTGGACCTGCTCACACACCTGTCAAGTCTAAGCTGTCTCCTCCCCTTCCTGAGCACCTGTAGCCGCAGGCTTCTAGAGCAGGGTCCCAGTGTCCTGTGAGCGCTCTTCCCCAGGCTCTGCACAGGGCTTCACATGGAGCGCAGCTGGCACCAAAAAAGTGCTGACTCATGAGAAGATGAGCTCTGATTTCTGCCTGCAGGTTTCCTTGGCAGCTAAGCTGTAGGTCCGCATGTCTGACCCTTAAGGGGGTGTCTGGGCTACAGGAAGCTCAGACAAGCTTTTCTGTCCAAAGTGGAATGTGGGGGCTGGGGAGACAGCATGATTATGCAAAATACTTTCATGTCTGAGGCTCTGAGTTCCAGGGTTCAATTCTTAACACCACCACTAGCCAGAACTGAGCAGTGCTCTGGATATTCCCTCCCTCATTAAGTTAAATAAATAAAATAAAATAAAATAAAAAGTTTTTTTTTTCCAAAATGGTGAGTAGCCTCCTTTCTCACTGATTCTCTCAAAACTGGTTCCTCCTTCATCTTCCAGCTGACTGAAAAATGCCTCCCAAGTGAGAGATCTGGTCAGCTCCCTCCTCCTGTAGTCAGCCCTGCTGTGCCCCCTCCTCTCAGGCTTGGGTATTTCTAGTTGGCCTGCCTGCAAGAGGTCTCCAGCCCAGCTTCCTGCTTTGAGTCTGTTCTTTCCCCCAGAACGAGACAGAAGTGTGCCTGTCATCTTTGGGTGGTGACATCAGTGTCTGTTATCACAGGCAGAGTGTTCCTGGTGGCCTTGACCCTGACTGTAGCTTTCTCCACAGTTCTTCCCTGTTGCTGGCTCAGGGGAGTTGTTGGGTTTCTGAGTCCCCCAGGCTTGAGTGTCTCCAAGTGTCACAGACTGGCTTCCAGGGATTAAAGTACTCTTGACCTTCCTACCCCATTCACAGGCCCAACTGGTTCCAGTTTGTATCACCTTGTGTCAACCCTTGGCCTCAGTTCAGGTCTTCCTGTGTGTCCTCACAGCCTGTATCATAAACAGATCACGCTAAGGTTGACTTACAGTAGACTCGTGACCTTGTCTGACAAGCGCTGCAAGCCCCAGCACTTAGCACAGTACACAGGCCAGAGTGGACAGTCTGAGATATGCACAAGTAAAAGAACTATCAGATGTGATGGAAGGACAGCTTCAGAATCTGGACTTTCCTGGGGATGTTTATATTTTTGTCTGCATCCTGAGAAGACACTTGGGAAGAAAAGCTAAGTCCTATCTGACCTCAGCTGCTTTTGGACACAGAAGGAAGAGACACCCTGACCCCACTCACCTCTCGCTGACGGCCAAGCTGTGCTGCTTCAGGGAACCCAGGAACCTGTTGAGGACCCAGTTGGTCACCGTGTGTGGCTTTGCCTTAGTATCTTTCATCACATTGTGGAAGAACTCTAGTAGGCCAACTTCATTCTGTAAAGGTAAAGCAACATTATACAGAAGGTCTCCCAGACGAAGGCTCAGCATTTTGAGGGCAACACGGAAGCTGCCACACACTACCTCCCTCCACTCGGGTGTCTCTGCTTGCTCCTCCTTAAACACAGAGACGTTGCCAGAAGAATCCGATCACTGTCAGTAAGCAGCAAGTACTGCTGTGAGTACTTTCTGTGGACCTCTGTGGAGCAGGTCCTAACAGAAGGGAAGCTAGTTCAGAAGCCCTAACTGTCAGCCATGAGCCAGAGGATGGTGCAATGTGACCTCCCCTTGTGTTCCCTGAAGCCTCTCTCCCTGAGCCGCATCCTTGTCCCCTGGGCTTGTGCTGTCCTGCTCAGATCTGAGTTGATTATCCCTCTCTTTCCAGGTCTGTGCTCTGCTGGAAGTCTTAGTGGTTGCTGGACTAGAAAAGCAAGAAAGGGGGCTTGAGAAAATAGAATAATGGGTCTGCAAAAGACTTTAGTGCTTGAGGGTCTGAGGTGCCAGGTTCAACCCCTGGCACTACTATAAACCAGAGATGAACAGTGCGCTGGTTTTTCTTTCTTCTCCCTCTCTCTCTCTCCTTTCTTTCTCATTAAAATAAAATATTAAAAAAGAAGACAAGAAAGTGGAAAAGGACCTAAGTTGGGGCTGAGAGGGTTCCATGGCCACCTGTCACCAGGAGATGAGAAACTACCCTGTATCAATCTTTTACTGCCTCCCCGGGGAGGGATAGCACATCAACAAGAACAAACAGAATATTCTACCTCTGGGGAGGGGGATCATAACTGTAATCATCTTTGCATTATCCTAAGAAGTGACAGACCTGGATCTTAGCATGAGAAAGAACATATATATAGGTACTTGGGACACCCTGAGACCAAGTAACTGGGTGAAGGTGAAGTGGCATCCAGGCTTCTGAGGGGCTGAGCCAGGTAAGCGGATCTTGCCCTAGTCTCTGTCTGGGTCGGATTCAGTTGGCTGCTTCATGGAGGAGACTTGTTAGAAGAAGCCACAGGACTGTCAGCTCTGGGGCCTGGGCCATGCTGTCCTGTTCCCTCTACAGGCAGCTGCTCACAAAGTTTCAGAGGATGGCATCAATGCCTCCCACCCTCATGTGTACTCTTAAATCCACATCTGGATCCCAGGGGACATAGCTCAGGGGTGGAGCATGTGACTGCAGATCACATCTGGATGCTTACTCTTACCCAGCCGGGTTCACCTTAAATGTCGTATTGCACGCTACGGCTTGTCTGCCTGAAGAGATGATTTGCCAGGCCCAGTATATTTGGCTAAGTCTACCCCTTGCTTTTCAGTACAGGAAAGAAAAAAACCATTTCCCATTCATGTAGCAGACTGAAGGTTCCAGATGCAGAGAGGATGCATTTGAAGGAACAGACTTCCTTCTACCTGCTGAAATTCCAAACATGCACTTGAAATAGTCTCTTCTTGAGGTTCATATTACTTGGTAAGGCCTCCTTGCAGAGAACATGCAATTAGCCAAAAAGAGCTTTCTGGAAGAATCAAGATTCTGGGAGGAAATGAGACATGATAACAAAAGTGCTCTGAAAGTTTAATGGCTGAAGATGCTATTATAATAGACACACAGGCACACAGGTGCTAAAGCAGAAACTCTATAGTAATACCAAAAAAAAAAAAAAAATCTACATGCCCTTTGTAACAGACAAATTCTCTGGTGACAAGCCTACTGAATAATCCCACAATCATGTCTTGAATCTTTTCAAGTGCTGCTATTATTCTGCTCATGCTAGAGTATGGCAAAGGCCAAACCTTGACTACAGATAAAGGCAAAAAGGAAGTTCTGCTCAACTTACGGAAAAGTATTCAAACTTCCACAACCGTACACAAGCCACTGGTGAGGCACAGACCCGCTGTCTGGCCTACATCAGAGGGGCAGAATTCCCTTTGTTCTAACCCAGACAGGCTGGCCCGCCAGTGGAAAGAGCTGTCAGGAGAAAGTCTTTTGCTTTGCCACGGAGAGGTTTGCTAAATCCACCTAGAAATATTGCACTTGAACTTGCAGGCTTGGCTGAGTTGCAGGGGATGTGATGAATAGCTATTCTGCTCCCCTTGGGTGGTTTTTTTATTGGATGGATAACGCAGCAAGTCGGACTTGTGTTTGTCTTTTCATGTCAGGGCTGTGATGAAGCCTCTTGGAGCTGGAGCTGCACTCAGCTTGGGGAAACATGGCTTTTGAATGTGATGTGAACATCGGTGAGTGGGATGGGGTGAGCAGGCCGGAGGGGGCTGTGTCTGGTCACCCAGAGGACCCCCAATCAGTGAGAAGCTGCATGGGGCAGGCTTGCTCCGCGCTCTACTCAGTGGAGTTTGTTTTTTGAATGATGACACAGTATTACTTTTTCTAGGAGCTCAGCAATGGTGAATTAATTTGGCATGAATCTCAGAAGTTTCTGGTGGACCTGGCAGTATGACCATCTGGTTTCCTCAGGAAAGCAGTAGGCCAGTACTTCTCTTACAGAAAAGCTATATGCAGAGCAATGCAGAAAGGTCCCTGCACTAGGGGGGCCTTGACACCCCTCTCAAAGGCAAGGAACAAGCAGGCAGCTGGGTACTCACCTACCCACCACCCAGCTGAGCTGAAACTTCTGCCACACTGTCCATCAGGTCTCTGGGCTGCTTGTCACTCTAATTGTGCCTTCAGAGATGGCTAAAGCAGCCGTGGCGGCCGGGCCTATCTTTTGTATGATACCAGATTATCTTTGCAGCTCCATGACCAGGAAGCACTCTTCCCACATTCTAATCAAATTTTCCAACACAGTCAATTACACTCAGAACCAATGCTGGGGCAGCCTCCAGTGCTTTCAGGAAGCCCTGCTGCTGCTAATGGACTTGTCAATCAGTCAGTGCTGGTGTTAGTGGAGGCTGCAAGGGCACCTTGCCTTTGCTCTGGGAAGGAACCCTGATTCGCCCTGGCATGGGGTCCCGGGAGCAGAGTGCCCCAAAGCTGCCTTCTGCTTCCTACCTTCAGAGCTGATAAAATGCAGATGGGCTCCATCCAGCTGGAAGTGGATGAAGGCTGATTTCTTCAGCTGTCATCCCTGCTCTAAGTCACACACCCTGGCAGGAGCCTGGTGACAGAGCAGAAGTGGGGCGGGACTATATTTAGAAGGAGAAAGGAATCTGGGCAGGACGGCTACCCTGTGGCAGGCAGAAGAGAAAGCACAGGAAGTACAAGCTGGGGTGACTTGCCACTCCTGGGACCCCCAGTGAGCAGTGGGGGGCTAGGTAAGAGGCTCTGGGGACTGTTTCCAGATGACCTGCCAGACCTGGACACTGGCAGCCAGCCTGAGGAGTATTGCACATGTCTGCCGCTGCCCCCACTAATGATATTAACACTAATAGTTTCAACAGAAACTAGGACAGGTGGCAGGCAAGCTTACTCCACATTAACTCATCTTGTTCCAACAGTGAGCCCCTGGGCTAGGTGCTAGCAGGACTCTCCCCTACAGAGGAGGCATGAACAAATGTGCTTGTGGCCAGACAGTGAACAGCTGGGATTTGAACCTATGCAGTCTCCCTCCCTCCCCAGGCTGCACTGCCTCTGAGGAAGGCAGCAATTCCCCCTGCCTTCCTGGGGCTTGGGGTGAGGGCCTAGCAGGCCCAGGCACAGCACAGAATAACTTGCCTGTGAGAGTGGCCAGAGAGCTGTTCAAAGCTCCTCATGGATGGCAAAAATTGCAAAGGTGTTTGGCAATTAGCTGAGAAATGAGATGAGGGGCCAGGCAGTGGCACACCTGGTTAAATGCACATACTACAGTGTGCAAGGATCAGGTTCAAGCCTCCGGTCCCCATCTGAATGGGAAAGCTTTACAAGTGGTGAAGCAGTGCTACAGGTGGCTCTCTGTCTCTCTCTCTTCCCCCTCTCAATTTCTCTCTATCTAATTATAATAATAATAAATAAATAAAATTTAAAGAGGGGGTGGGCAGGCATTAGCGTAGCGGGTTAAGCGCACATGGCACGAAACACAAGGACTGGCATAAGGATCCCGGTCTGAACCCCCAGCTCCCTACCTGCAAGGGGGTCACTTCATGGGTGGTGAAACAGGTCTGCAGGTGTCTATCTTTCTCTCCTCTTCTCTGTCTTCCCCTCCTCTCTCGATTTCTCTCTGTCCAACAACAACAACAGCAATAACAATAATAACGAGGGCAACAAAAAAATGGGAAAAAATAGCCCCCAGGAGCAGTGGATTCATAGTGCAGGCACAAGCCCAGCAATAACCTGGGAGGAAAAATAAATAAAAAATAATAAAGAGAGAGAGAAAAACTGAATGAAAATAGTAGAGTTGCTGGAAGCCTCTCTGGATGGACACCAAGCTCCCAGAGGTCTGTCCACAGTGGCGAGACACAAGGCCCAGGCACACAGGGTTCCCAGGGGCAGGAAGTGACCCAAGATCCCCCTGCTTTAGAGAAGCCATAGTGAGTGTCCCACCAGGACACAGTCACTGTCACTCATAGAGCTTTGGCATCCACACAGTATCCTGCATTTTAAACTCCTGTGAGATGTGTGACTCAAGGGGGTTTACACTGAGCCGGGCAGGTTCTCTCACACTCTCTGTGTATGTGTGTGTGTGTGTGTGTGCTAGGGTGAACCCATTGTATAGGAGACTCAGGTCTCCAGGCTGCTTGCTCTGGGCCAGGCTCTCAGGTGTCCCCAGGAGCCACTCTCCAGAGATGGCAGTGCCCCCATCTGCAGCCCAGCAGGGGTAGAGGGAGCACAGTTTCTGCAGAGACAGCACTGGGTCACATACCCAAATCTGGTCATCTCTCAAGGTGAGAAAAACAGAATGTAGACCCAGCTGCCCTGCCAATAACAACAAATGCCAGTGTTGGGATGGAAACGGAAATTAGGGAAGGAGGCCCCAGAGAGCAGTAGGGAAGCGGGGAGCAGGAGGAGAGACTGGACTAAGAACAGGAGTGGCCCTGTGGACAAGTTTCTGGAAATATTAGGCCACTGTGCAAATCTTTCAGCTACTGAGACCAAACCAATAGAACTTGTCTAGAAAAGTTTCTAAGTTTTCTGTGGGAAAAAACAAAAGGAAGTTAATTGGGAGCACAAGGCCACTGTAGCAGACATTACTCTCTGCCTGAGCCAGCAAGAGGAAAAAGCCAGAGTGTTCTTTTTATTTTTAATCTGAGTCTGTTGGTGGTACTGGGGCTAGAACCTGGGGCCTCTTGCAGGCAAGTCCTGTGTGCTACTGCTGCACAATTCCTTATTCCCCTTCAAAATTTATTTTGTTTTTATTTTGGGTAGAGACAGATAAGTTGAGAGGGAAGGAAAGAATAGAGAGGGAGAAAGAAAGAGGGACCCCTGCAGCACTGCTTCACGACTCCTGAAGGTGGGGACCGGGAGCGTGAACCAGGATCCTTGCACATGGTGACACACGTGTTCAACCAGATGCAACAGCACCCGGCCCTCCCCTTTATAAGTCGATATGAAAGATAAGGGTTTGTTTATTAATGAGAGAGAAATACAGCATCACCCTGGTACGTGCGGTGCCCAGGATCATAGCTACACCTCATGCCTCAAGTCTGAAGCTCTGCCACTGCACTAAGGCTGGAACCCTCAAGTGTCACTGTCCCTTTCAAGAGCACAGGAATCTGTCAGGCTCTGAAACTGATCCAGAAACACCAGCTCGAGTTGCTGTCTAGTCTGTCTCAGGGAACACAAAACTAGATGGGCCTGTAGTTCTCTCTTGGACCCACAATTTGCACCCCTGGGTCATGTTGCCAGCACATGTAGGGAGCCCCTAAGACCTGAGTAAGACTTTGGTTTTAACCAGTTGGTTCAGGCTGTGTTCCCAACACAGCAGGGAAGTACATGCAGCTGAGTTCAGCTCAGGATTCTGGTTCAATTCAGGGGATGTTCTCACCTCCAGTTGGCTTAGACTAATGTGAAAATGAGCTTACATTCTCTTAGATGCATTAAATGTAGGAGAGATGTAAAAGAGGGGGACCAATTTGGGAATAAGTTTCCTTTGGATAATCAAAATTCAAGTAATTCAGGTAATGAAAGTTGACAGCAGACAGGCATAATTAGAAGACTCTATCTATGGGAATGGGACACAAAAGGTACGTTGTCAAGAAATCACTTCTGATGATACTCACATTGCCATGTGTCCATGGCGAGCACTGTCCAAGGGGTCAGTTGTGAAGGGGTCCCTGTGCCACTCAACAGCAGCTTTCTGGCTGAGCTAAAATATAGCCAGTAAGGGTTGTGTTTGCCCATCTCCTCCAAGATCCCGCTATCTGCAACCCGCTATCATTTTATTTGTTCCTCAAAGGAGACCAGTCCATAAACAGGAAATCAGGTTTACAGATGGACTAAGAGCAGAATCCCTGAGTCCCCAAGGGGTTAAATGGCTGAAAGCCAGAGGACTGTCATCTCTGAAAGCTTCCTGTCTCTTGCACTGGACACTTTCTTTTTACTAGAGCACTGCTCAACTGTAGCATATGATGACACCAGGGAGTGAACCTGTGACCTCTGAGACTCTGGCATGCAAGTCTTTTTTTCATAACCGGTGTGCTATCTCCTTGAGTTCCACTTGTCACCTGCATTTGAAGTAAATGCAATGTTGGTGGAGGGTGGAGGAGGAGTGTAGTTAGATGTATCTTTTGATTCAACTTTACCAGAACAAAATATTGGTTATTTTCCCAATGCATAAACTAGCTGTGAAAGCGCTTTTAAGCTGGCAAGCTCTGGGTGCAATTTCATAGAATGAAGAATAAAATCAATTTCAGAAATTGTGTCGAGCTGAAATATGGTGAGCGACGACGCTGACCAAATGGCTTTTCCTCCAGCAGTAGTGAGGAGGTGAGTACTTTGCTCCTCTGTAACTCTGGGCAGTCAAAACCCAGTCAATATGGTTTCAGAGGCTTTTTCAAACTATTAGCTCACAAGTATCATTACCTATGGGGGAGAAGGATATTCATCACGGAGAATTATTTTATGGGCAAATCATCCAGAAAGAAAGGCCAGGCCATTTGAGCTTACTAGACACTCAAATCAGAAACTCTTGGAAAACAATCCATCTAGCCACTCACTATAGTCATGATCTCTTTTCTGTTTCTTTATCCCGCAGAGACACCTTAACCTTCTTCAGGACAGCAGAACAACAGATTATGACTTTAAATGGGGGGGGGGGGGGGGACAGCCAGCTAGAGAAAAGGAAGTTGTTGAAACAAGACTGCACATCTTGAAGTGGAACACAAAGACAGACAGACACACACAGGCTCTGGGGTGAGGAGGGGACTCCCTGGGTCCGACTGTGGCCAGGCTAGATTGCTAATCAAATTCTGCAGGCATTATGGTACTTGGAATATCAGTAGCTATTCAGTACTGGAGCTCTTCTACCTGGCAAAATATTCTTCAGAGTCTGCTGGACTGCATTTAGTGTTTTATTTTCTTAGATTCAATAAAAATTTTGCTGTGTCTGTCAACTTCAGGGTTAGTGAGTCATCCCTCTCTCTCTTTCAGTTGGGGAAGGGAACAGTCCCAGATTACCCCCCACACACACATACACACATGACTACAGGTAACAGTTGAGTTCTGAAATCTAGACTGTCTACATTTTAGTGTTTAAACCTATTGTCCTCTGGGCTACTCAGGAGAGCTAAAAGCAACAGGGCAAAGATAAAGCTCTGATGCTTGAAAATGGTCCAGGGCATTGGTGTGAGTTCAGAAGGCCCTCAAGGAACACTATTTGGGGGCTGCAATGCCACCCCATCATTAGACTCTTCACGAGGCTGAAACTAGCCACCTGCTGACATCATACACGATAGTCACCTGGGAGCTTGTGCCAGGTCCTTCATTACCAAGTGCTAACGGCTAGCACCAGAGTCATTCCACAGTCCTTCCCCACCCCCCTAAGTAGCCACCATTCACAATGACTCAGTTAAAAGAACCCCTATACCTATGGCAGGAAGTAAAATTTAAATCAGCTGCAGAGGAGAGCTTGTGTTTCTCTGAAACGTTCTACTTAGAAAATGGACATAATTTCTGCTTTTCACTGGAGTTGGCTGATTTTCACTCAGTTAGCAAGGCTGCATGCTATTTATAGGGCAGTCTGGCATCTTGGGAAACAAGAGGGGTGGGTAGTCAAAAGTTTTAAGTGAACTGATGTTTTAGGACCTTGTTTCATGAGGCACTAGTGTGACTGTGTGAAGTGCTAACACAAGAAAATTCTGTTTTCTCTGCTAAGTGATCCAAGAGAACAACGGGCTTGAAATGTTACTCCTGTCTGGCTGGCACTGAGGCACATTCTGTGGGGCTTCGACGTGAAGTGCCTGGGTGCTGAAGTCAGCCTGGACTGACACTGGCTCCCCCAGGATTGGGGAGGTCACTCCAGGTCTTCTACTCAACCCCAGATGTTGTTTTCTCACCTGTGATGTGGAGAGAGTGATAATCCTACCATAAGGCTTGGAAGAAACTAGGGCTGAATTATAAAGTGGCCTACTCAGAAGATATGGATGAACAGTTTTCTAAAGAGATATGCATGGCCCACAGATGCACTTCACTCATCATTAGAGAAACACAAATGAAAAACCACGTTGAGATTCTAACTCACACCAGTGAGAATGGCCAACAGCAACAAAACAGGAACTGCTAAGTGTTGGTGAGTATGTGGAAAAAGAGGAACTCTGTTATACTGTTGGTGCAACCATTATGGAATAGGAAGAACTGTTAAACAAACACAGGTGGGGATAACTGATGACCCAGCAATACCACTCTTAAGCATTTATCCAACAGATAACAAAGTGTTAATTCTCAAAGGGATGCATGCAGCCTCGTGTTCAAAATCACTCATGATCATCAAAATACAGAAGCAACTTAAATGCCTGTCGATTGGTGACTAGATAAAGAACATATGGGACTTATATTCAATGGAATACTACTTGGCAATTTAAAAAGATAGTATTGTGTCCTTCAGAACCAACCGGATGAAACTGGAGGTGAAGTAAGGAAATAAAGTAAGGAAGGAGGTGAAAGACAACTGCCAGATGGTTTCACTCTTATGTAGAACATAAAGAATTTAAATACATGAGCTTGAAAAACAAAACAAACAAACAAAAACCTCAGTAAACAGCCTGTCTCTAAAACTGCAGAGGACCTATAGTGGCTATTATTGGGGGTAGGGGTCGAGGTGGGAACAGAACTTTGGTTGGAGTGATGTGGAACTACACCCCTATTGTCTTAAAATTGTCTAAGTCACTAATAAATAAATAATTTTTTAAATGCCCCACCGTAGACCACACTGGCCTGTCCGTGAGCTAGGTCTTCAATGTCCCTTAGGCAGATTTCCCAGAATCAGGTGAGGTGGAGTTGAGGAGAAGCTGCCCCAGAGACAACTCCCCAGGACTGTTTGCTGAGAAAAATACACAAGCATATCATCTTGAGCATTCTAGTAATTACTCTCAGCTAGACAGACTCAGAGCAGAATCTGCTATGCTGTTGGATTCATGTTGCAGAATCCCATCACTTGGATCTCTGTTTCTGTATTTCTTCGATTCCCTACAGATGAGGTCAGAAATCAAAACAGTTTGGCACAAGGTAGAAAAGTAAGGTTAGCTAGAGAGGTTGCAGATTTAGCAAGGCGCTCTCATTGTGGCTGGGCATGGGGAGTGGAGGTGAATATCCAAAAATAAATCTGGTTTTCTGGTGGGGGGAGATTAAGCTGAGTGACTGAGAGACAATCTGAATGTGGATTTCATTTAATGCTGGAATGAAAGTTGTTCGGGGATAAAGAGACACAAGTGATTTGCGTTTGGTCCATGTGTGGCCAAGGTGGGTCTTTTCACCCAGAGGCCAAGGACACATGCATCATCCCATGGTCAGCTGGGCTGTCAGAGGGGTGGCTTATGTGTCCAACCTTTGGAGTCAGGATTGCTTTTCACAGGAACAGTGCACCAGTACTGTACTAGCATGCTAGGCATCCACTCATCATCCATCCAGTCACTGGGCAGTCACTGCAGGCCTACTGCGTGCAGGCATTCTGGCAGGTAATTGAGCATGATATTAGAGTCCTGTGAATATCAGGGACAAAATAACAATATATAATTCAGGGCTTACCAGTGCAATACATTAACAAGATAGATTAGAGAGTGGCATTCGATTCTGAAGTTTTTCATTATTTGTGGGTAAGGCATGTGTGTGTGGGTGGGCGTGCGCTTAATGCGTAATTTAATCAGCAGTGCAAAGGCACCGCACATGGAGTTGAGGCTCTGCAGAGCACACCTCCACCACTGCTATTCATTTAATGAATACTCTTGGGCACTTTTTAAATTGAAAGATGGTTCATTAGATCTGTGCATCTGCCCTTCTCAGCAATCTGTTGTGTTTCTGGTGGAGGCAGGAGAAAACATGAACTTATCATTTTTAGGGATGTTATGAGTAACTCAGCTTCCAATGATTACAGAGTCATAAAGGGCTCAGGGAGCCTAATTTAAGGAAAACAATTTGACTGAATCGTTCTCTTTCCATTCCTACTGTGTTCTCCTCTCACCTGTGCTGGGAATCTCAAGTATTACCCCCCCACCCCACCCCCCAAAAAAGAGAATCACCTAATGCATTATCTGGAGGCTATAAAAATAAGCATATTTTTAAAAATAACATAATAAGTCCCTTCAAAAATGACTCCAGATTACCTCCATCTTGAAGCCCCTCCCACCTCCTTTTGTTCCAATCCAGCCAATCAGCATGTGTGTGCTTGCTCTTAGAAAGCAAAGAAAACATTTCCCTCAAATATTTGTTCCTATTTCAGTACCTACTAATAAAAGTGAAATGAGCAGATCAAAGGTGGTTTTGGGTCGGGGAGACAACTCAGTATACTGGAGCACCTTGCATGGCTGAGATTCCAGAGGCTACAGGTTCAATTCCTAGAGCCAGAACTTACGTCATTACATCAGAGCTGAGCAGTGCTCTAGTCCCCCCTCTCTCTGTTTATTGGATAGAAAAAAGCCAGAAATCAAGAGGAAAGGGGGAGATAGAGATGGAGAGAGACAGAGAGACTAGACACCTGCAATCCTACTTCAACACTCACGAAGCTTTCCCCCTGTAGGTGGGGACCTGGGTCCTTGCACATGATAGCACTCATGCTTAAACCAGGTGTGCCACTACCTGGCCCCCCTCTAGCCCTCTCTCTTTCACATATTTTCTTCTAATTCTCTTGCTAGTAAATAAGTAAATACATATATATTTTTAAATAGGTAAGTTTCCCTAACAGAGCCCTTAAACTATGAAAGCATGGATGCACCACAAGCTACTCCTCAGCTTGTCCACAGGCCCTGAGGATTTGGCATAAGAAGGACACATGAATGGAGGGTACAAACACACATAACAACATGGCCCTGTCTGCAGAGAACTGACTCACAGTGAGGGGCGCTCCCCCAGCCTGCATCACATGCTCCCCAGAAGTGCTGTGCTCTCTGAGGAGAGGGTCTGGTTCAGATGGTGTCTTGAAGAGAAATGATCTTATTTCTGAGTGGAGATTCTGCAACATCTCCCACTTTGTTGACACACAAAGGAGTTTTAAAACAATATATTTAGTGAATTCTTTTCTGAAATAACTGACTCAAGCAGAGAAATGGCCAAGAAACCTGGAATTATCACTTTCTCCATCCAAGACCTGCCTGCGTCCAGTTGAAGGATATCAAGTGGAGAAAGGGAACTGATATTTGAGGCTCATGACCTTTGGCCATTTCTTCCCAGCCCCTGTATCCACCCCCCCATTTCTCTCTCTCTCTTTCTTGCTCGCTCTCTCTCTCACACATATATACATACCCACACACCTTGTCCAGGGGACTCATGTGTGTGTAATTCTAGTGATTCTGGGAGACCATTTTTGCTTTTTAATTTCAGAATGAGACACAGAGGAGGTGAGACACCACCACTCACTCCTATTCATGTGCCACTCCACCATTCATGATGTAAGAGCTTGAACCTGGGTCTTCACGCATGGCAAAGTCTGCACTTCACCATGTCAGCCATTCCTCCCATGCGATTTGCTGAATGTTTACGAGATGTGGGCTAGGAACAAGCATTTAACATCGATCCCAGCAGGGCTACAAATTCAAATCATCAATATGTGAGAGGGCGTCTAGTGTTTGATCTAACACACAGTTGTGTTAGCTCGGCCCAGCAAAAGCACCTGAGCCGTAAGAGGTCTCAGCTGAAAGGTGTTTTGTGAGGTGCCGACTAACTGGCTCGGGGCCTCTAAGCACTGCTGACATGTTCATCTGCACTGGGGAACAGAGAGCAAGAGGATGAAACAGCCCTTGCCTCTGAGGCCCAGAACAAGATACACTGATCAATAATTAAAGCACAGAGAGTGTCACCACAGATGCATCGGCAGCCAGCAGGAAGCAAGCTAGACTCTACCAGGGTGTGAAACAGGAAGTGCGGTTCCTGATCATCACGGGGAGAGAAAGAGGCGTTCTCCCTGTGTGAGTTCACCCACAAGTGCTACACTCAATGAAATACCAGTACACATCAGGATTATTGTAAGACCCATCAGTGGTTATGAGAAGGGAAGGAGGGAGGCCAGGGAGCTGAGTCAGGGGCACACCTGGGACAGACATAATGCTATAATGCTGACTCTCCAGTCAGCAAAAAAAACCCAAACTGAGACTCTGGGGGGCCCGGTGGTAGTGCAGCGGGTTAAGTGCATATGGTGCAAAGTGCACAGACCGGTGTAAGGATCCTGGTTCGAGTCCCCGGCTCCCCACCTGCGGGGGGGGGGGGTGTCACTTCACAAGCGGTGAAACAGGTCTGCAGGTGTCTATCTTTCTCTCCCCCTCCTCTCTTGATTTCTCTCTGTCCTAGCCAAGAATAATGACAACAATAGTAATAACAATAACAACAACAATGATAACATGGGCAATAAAAGGGGAAAAATAGCCTCCAGGAGCAGTGGATTTGTAATGCAGGCACTGAGCCCCAGCAATAACCCTGAAGGCAAAAACAAACAAACACACAAACAAAAATAACAAGACTCTGGAGAGTTCTCAAATTAGCTGCCTGATGAATGATAAAGCAAAAAAGCATGCATTTCTCCAAATACTCAGCCGTCCGCCTCACACCAGAAATGGCTAGGTTTGCTGCTATTTCTAACAGTCTTATGTATTATTTGCCAGTTAAGATTAAGAATTTCAGAGTTTTTATAGGTTCTGCTGCTTCAAAGTCTGGGTGTGGCATGTACCCCAAGGACAGAGCAGTAGACCAACCCCCTTCCTCCCTGACAAGGAGACGCTGTGACTGAACGCCCCACTTACTGCTGCACCTCATGTGGCTTTGACACTTTGTCATGTGGCCGCAGCTCTGGGAAGGCTGGCAGCCCCCTCACCAGGCCTCAGTGGTGTCACATTTGCTCTCTGCCCCTTTGGAAGCATCCCCAGCCTCCAGAGACCCACACTTTTTAAGTCAGAGTTTCCTAACATTTCACTTGGGACAGATACAGAATTTCTTCTGTGATGGGGAAAACCACCTGCTGGCTTGGGGGAACCTAACTTTCTGGCAGACCCGGTCATGGTTCAGTACTGCAAGGCAGCAGGAAGCCCTACGCATTGATTTTCTCTGGCACTGCAGACACACGGGGGGGGGGGGGGCGGGGGGGGGGGCACACTCTCCCGTAACATCTGGACTGTTTTCCAGAAGTCTCCGTGGCTGTGGGCAGCAGCTGCTACCCAGAAGCAAGGGCAGATAAAACACTCTGGTTGGAGGAGGAGGGCCCACCACGAAGGGCGTTGAGTAGAGGTGATTGATCGCCTCGCTCTTGAGGTAAGCCTGGGTGGCGTGGCTGAGGGGACCTGCCTGTCTCCCCATAGCTCAAAGCACACTTGCTGGGTTGACGCAGCCTTGGGAGGATGCCTACCAGCAGGGTGAAGCTATACTCCGGCCGCAGCCCGTACTGCAGCATGAGCTTCTCCCGGGTCTGGCTGGGGAGCTCAGGGAGGTGCTCCCGAAGCTGGTCGATGTTGATCACTTGCTGGGGGTCTGCACCTGCTGGCAGGGACTCTGAGTCGAAGAGCAGCAGGGGAGGTAGGTTGGGCTCTGGCATAAACCTGGGTAAAGAGGAGAAATGAGGGGCGGGATCTTGAGTGTTGGTTTAACTGCAAAGGGAAACCCAAAGTTAGTAAGAAAGCTTATGTTAACAAATGTTATCCTCAAACACCTCTAATGTGCTAGAATATCAGCTCTCTGGGGTCCTTAGGAACTAGTCTTGGCAGAAGTATAAACCACAGGTCAAAACCACCAGACCTACCACCTACTCCCAGGCTTATGGATGAGAGACAAGTGACAAAGACATGACACAGGCCTGAGGCCACACTGTGGCTGCTGACTGTGGATCTCTGTAAAGGCAGAGGCTGCAAAAATAGGTCCAGATGGGAGTGACTAACTTAGTAGGGAGAAGCACAGTTTTCCTGAACTTTCAAAAGTTCTACTACTTTCACCAGTCTTCATGGAAGAAATGAAAAGTCAAAGGACAAGAAAAACAGCAAAAAAGGAATTTTGCTTAAATACATCGTAGACGCTAGGGGAATGAGAAGTATGGGGGAGGGGTGAGAAAGGGGTGAATGGACAGAGCCCAGGAGACCTGGAGGAGGTGAACCCATTTTGTCTGACACTGTGATGGTGGGCACATGCCATTAACCTTTTGTCAAAAGTCACAGAATGTCCAACATGTGGACTGAACCCTCATGTAAACTATGGACTTTAGAGCCAGGAGAGAGCTCAACCAGCAGAGTTCATACTTTACCACAAGGACTGGGTTTGAGCCATCAGCACCGAATGGGAGCACGGTGCATGGCAGCAGTGCTGTGGTTTCTCCCTCCCTCCCTCTCTCTTTCCCTTTCTCTATCTCTTGCCTCCCCATCTGAAATTAAAAGGGGAAATAAAGTCCTCTGGGAATGATAGAATTGTGCATGACTGGAGACCTAGCAGGCAAGAAACCAATAAAAAACTATGGACTTTTCTTGGTCACCAAGTATTGACACTGGCTCATCCCTGGTAACCAGTATGCCACAGGAATGAATGCGAGATGCCAGTGGGGGCTGCAGAGGGGAGGGAACTATGAGGAACTCGCTACTCTTTCCACTCATTTGGGCTGCAAACCTACCCAAGCTCCAACAAATTGTCAACTTATCATTTAAGATGTGGAAGCTACAGCATGATATTATCTTACAACTCAGAAGACCTTCCCTCGGCCCCACTCCACTGATGTCCCCTGTGCCCATACTTGGCAAAGGGCACCTGTAGAAGCAGGTGGTGAAATAGCTTTTCTCTGGGTAGACACCAAACAGGAAATCCGGCTTACCCCGTCATGTACCTAGTGGTTTACGAAGAAGACTCAGGCCTGTCATTTTAATCTGTAAGCAGATTTGAAGGGGACCCCCCCACCCCACATACGTGAAGGTAATCTGAGTAACCACCTGTAGTCCTGCTTTCCTTCCTTGTCTCGCATGGACACTGTGCACCTGTGGCATTAATGAAAGAACATTAGACGAGCATCACATGCAGCACCGGCAAGCCCTCAGCTTTCCCCAGGACACACACTGGCATGATCAGAGGCTGGACAGAAAGCACAGCAGTCAGGGCAGCTGCCCAGGTTTGAGCCCTGACACTGCACGGCTGCATGCTGGCACTGTGGAAGCTCCAGTGCTTTAGTGTCTCTCTCTGTCCCTGTCTCTGTCTAACTGAGTGAAAAAATGGGCTGGAAGCAGTGAAACTGTAAGCCCTGTCTCTAAAAAAAGAAATCAAAGAAAGAGAAATGTTTGCAGGAGCTGGCTGTGGTGCACCTGGTTAAACACACGTTACCGTGTAGAAGGACCCAGGTTCAAGCACCCTGCTCCCCACCTGCAGGGGGAAAGCTCTGCGAGTTGAAGCAGGGCTGCAGGTGTCTCTCTATCTCTCGTCCTCTCTATCTCCCCCTTCCCTCTCAATTTTTCTCTGTCTCTACCCAATAAACAAGCAAAAGATAATTAAAAAATTAAATAATAAAATAAAATAGAAAAATGCTTGGAGTAATAAAACAAAGAGCTGAGAATTCAGGGCTGGGTGGTGGCGCACCTGGTTGAGTGCATATGTTCAAGCCCCCAGTCCACACCTGCAGGGGAAAACTTTGCTAGTGGTGAAACAATGCTGCAGGTGTCTCTGTCTCTTTCCCTCTCTACCACCTTTTCCATCTTAATTTCTGGCTATCTCTATCTGATAAACAAAATAAAGTAAAAGATTTGATTTAAGAAATAATAAAAAAGAAAAAGAAAACAAAGAACTGAAAATGCTACAATATTTCCAGTTTTATCAGTTCAAACTCTAAACTTTCAAGCTCTTTCCTGTGAAAAGCATAAGATCCTCAAAATGCAGATCCAGAAAGTTAGCATCAGACTCATCTTGACACAACAAAATAAGACACTGACAGGACCAGTCCTAAGTTTTCTCCTATCTTGACCCAAAGCTGGTAGAGCTTTCGTCTGAAGGACTGTGAGAAAGGAAAAGTTCCAGCTGCAGTGTGGGCAAGCTGGAAGCAGGGAGAGGTTTGGGCCCTCAGACTGAACTCTTAGCACATGCCTGAGTCACTTTCAACCTCTTGCAGGTTACACTGCATTCTTGGAGGGATTTTCCCAGTTAGGAGACCTCGGTGCACAGATGTGAAATACCTTCTTCACGGTCACAGGGCTGATCTGTGGCTGAACCCAGAGGGGAGCCCCATCCCGCTTGACTTCAAGGTGTTTACAAACTCACCCCAGCTTGTAATCAAATGAGCGAGTTTCATTCAGAATTTCACCACCGCTCTCAAGTTCATTGATTTGCCTTTGAATTTCATAGTCTGAAAAGAAACAGAATAATCTTGTCTCATGCTTTGATTCCTTTCAGCAGCCAAGTAAACATCTGAAAACTTATTCCATCTTTAAGTCCTAAAACAGTCAACAAGGAAGCTGTTGTTATAACTCTTCCTTCATATCCTGTAGTTTCTTCTCATGGCTGCCACAGAATAATGGTGTTGCAAAGGGCTTTAGGAAGCTGTTGCCTCATGTTGGGAGAATACCCAGGTTCAGCAGGACTAAGCAACACAGAGAAGCAATACAGCTTGGCAGAGAAGGGCTGAGAGAGCAAATTATCTGTCATGTGGCTGTGATGCAAGGATTACTGCCTCCCAAAAATTCTTACCCTGAGATCCATTGGCTATGGGGTATTCTGGTAAATCCTGAAATCATAAACACGTGGGTGTGGGCATACACATATTTTTGGAGAGAGGATCCAGAATCTTCATTATATTTTCAAAAAGATTACAACCACTAAGAACCAATCTCTGCCCAGCTCCCTCGCTGTCACACCAGGCCAGCTGTGACCACCCCAACAGAGCTATGTTTCTTTAGCCTCAGGTCAGAGCTGAAAAAGGATCCCATCCAGCCCTCAGAACTGGGCTGAAGACAGAAGACTGCTGTGTGACCTCTTAGGCTTAGAGTGGCCTGTTTCATAGCACCAGACAAGCCACACAAAAGACATCAGCTTGGACCAGCAATGGACACCCACCTATGGCTTTAGCCAGGAACTTGGCGCTGTTGAGATTCTTTACTTCGGTTCGAATGCCCCACGGCTCTCCAGGGTGATGCACAGATATGTTGGCATCCACCCTCAGCTGCCCCTCTGGACGGACAGATAAGAGACAGCACTTTAGAAACTCTGGCGATGTGGCCTTTGAAGATGACAGAGTGTCCAGGCCAGCTAACTCTACTTGCTGTTTGAGGGAATGAACGTTAGGGAAGGAATGGCTGGTTCTCAAGCACGTGCTGGTGTTTCTGTCAACGTAAGAGAATTACATCCTAAGGCGCCTGAGTATGAGTGTACACACACACACACACACACACACACCTGAGCACATGTAGAACTGAGGTGAACTTCTGAATACACCAACTTGGGAAATGTTAATTTCTTGTACCACATTAGAACAACTTCATTGCTAAAAAATGAAGATTTATGCTATAGTTCTCTCCCCACCCACAGAAAGTCAGAGCTGAGCTGGGGGATGGTCTCAGAAGTGATTATCTGATAGCTCCAAACTGCTCGCCCATGGAAGGTGGATTTCCACAGTGATTCTAGCAGATTTATAAGAAAGTCCTTGAGAATTTAGAGCTCAAGGGTAAGAGCCAGAAACCTAGGCATCTCTCCTCCATCCCTGCCTCCCTCTCCTCCCAGTACTGGTATAACCTCCTCCTTCCACAAACATGACTGAGAATTCTCCATGCGTGCTAGACGAGATCGGGCGTGTTCAGGGTGGTATGGCCATAGACCTGTGCGTGCTAGAAGGTTTTGCTGTCCATAGGCAGTGCCACGAAAGGGGGGGGGGCAGTAGTGGGGGGTGGGGAGGATGTGCAGTGGCTGACAGAGGGTGTCTCAAGCCTGGCAGGACCTTCTCAGAGCTTGAAAGGCCATGTAGAGTGTGTGTGTGGTGGTGGGGACAATCACCTGGGAGAAGCAGGTGGTCTCTGCAGAGGACTAAGAGGCTCCTGAGAACAAGGAGGCAAAAATCCCAAGACAAATAGGGAGGAGAGCTCTGGCTGCCTACAGGTAAAGCTAAAACCCTCTGCTCTCCAATCTCACAATATTTCAACCAGAATAAGAATGAAATGACAGAGAGGGAGCTCAGCCCACCAGTCAGAGCACCAGCCTATATACGTCAAGCCCTGCCTGGAGGTCTTTGGTTCACCCAGCACTACCTTATGCCAAAACTGAGAAGAGTTCTGGTCTCTCTCTCTCTCTCCTCTCATTTCTCTTTCATAATAAATAAATAAATAAATAAGTAAATAAATAAATGATTTGATCTTTTAAGGGAGAGAAAGAGAGACCAAACACTGGATGCTTATTTGCCAAATCTGAGAGTTCCAGAGGACTGACTACAGAAACCCATTTCTCAAGGCTCCATGGTTAAGGCAGGTACTGAGCCACTAAGCTGTGTGAACACATACAGTGCTTGGAAAAGGAGACTTGGATAGCTGGTTACTAGACTGCCTTCAGTGCTAAGCTGTGGGGCTGCATCTCCACCAAGTTCAGAATTCTGCTTGCTCCGAGATCCATTCCTTCCCTTAGACAAAGCGGGGAGGCCAGCCCACCCCAAGCAGGTATTCCCAGTGTCCACCCACGCTGATAGTCAGGGAATAGAAGGTGCCTGTGAGCAATCTCTCTGAGTCTCCAGCCTGGACTTCTTGACACCTTTACAAAATCTGGAAGGTGGGGGTATGCCTGAATCTTGATGAGTCCCAACTATTCCTGACACCAGGAACCCCTTAATGGTCTGCTTTCCCCAAGTAATCTTCTGTCACCCATGTGACCTCAGAGCACAGTCTCAACCTGTTCTCAGCTTAGGGACTTTGCCTCAGTTTTTCCTAGAAGGCTCACCACCCCCTGCTCTATGCTGGCTGGGTCTGTGGCCACATTTTAGTGTCATTCTTGTTACTTCTCTGGTGCATGTATCACTGTGAGTGTTTTATTTGTTCTTTGTCCCCTTCATGAATATAAGCTCTGTGTAGCAGGAATAATGTTGTCTTCACTGCTATATTCAGAACCTGGGGCTAGCTCTGGCACATGATAATTGCTCAATAAATCAGCACTTTCTTCGTGAGCCCAAACTGTTTTTTTTTTTCTCAAGCACTGAGTAAGTAGGTTGGTTACTAACTCATGGTAGGTTCCTGACAAACTCTAATGTTCCATCTGAACAGAACTCTCCTCCAGGAATCAGCTGAAGGGTACACACAGGTCAAAGGTCAAAGCAGAGTGAGTTCTGCTCAGCCCAACCCTAGTACCCAGAAGACAACTTTTATGTGAACTCAGGGAACTCAGAATTGGACCCTGTCCGCTTTTGCAAAGACCTCCTTTCATAAACGAGAATCCCAGTTTGGGAAAGGAAAGAAAGCAAGCTGGTTCACCTCCCCCTAAGAAGATGTAACACAAAGGCTGGAGAGGAACCATCTTGGATCCTGCAGTGCTGAGGCTAGGTTTACTAGGCCAGATGCACATAAAGAGCCAAACATTAACAAAAGACATTCTCTCCAGCATAGTCAAAACACCTTTTAAACAAATGAAGTTAAATTTCCTCCAGCGTACAAAAGCCTTTCCAGACAGGCTTAGTTTGGTACATTTTGCAGGCAAAGGGAGGGCCTTCATCCCACACTATGAGAACTATCGGGCTCCATTTCTACCTCTAGATGTGGAGATTTATAGAAGCCAAGGGAAAGGGAGGGTTAAAAAAACAAACAAATAAAAAAAGGATACCACTCAACACAGTGATACAGTGCAGTTCCTGTTGTGCCCCTCCTAAAACTCAGATATAAGAAATCAGATGTGAGAAATCTAACATCAGGACAGAAAGCTGTTTCTGTGCACAGCAGGGGCCTGAGGATTTAGTGAGAAGGTCTGTTAAGCTATCTCATCCCGAGCACTGGATGCTTTCCAGAACTTAAACGCGGTTTATTCTTCATATTCACCTACTGTTTCCTGAGCTGGGGCTGGAGGTCAGGCCCTGTGGGGATTTTCATAGACTTCCTCACCTTAATTCCCTACATCACTTTAACCACAGAGCCATCCATGTACAGCTTCCTTTAGGCATTTCAAACCTAACATACCCTAAGCAGGAATCCAGATTCTCTCCGAAAGCCCTTCTGCTCCCATTCAGTGGTCTCGGCACACAGTCACTTCACCCGGTGGCCAACCCAATTTGAAAGACTTCTTTTGCTCCTTGGATTCTTCTTGGATTCTTCCATATAAAATGGGAAGTGTAGAAGTGAGAACTCAAACACAAGCCCAGGGTCTCCCACTAGAGACGGCCAGACAGGATTACCACCACAGCCTTGGGATATCTGTGGGGCCACTGGCTCCAGGCCCCCTTGGATGCTGAAATCAGTAGATTTCAAGACTATAAATGCAGAGTAGGTTTGGGAGATAACTAGGTGGTAGAGCACATACTTTACCAGGGAGGACCCGAGTTTGAGCCCCAGCTACTATGCGAAAGTGCCAAGAAAATGAAAAACTGCACAAGCTATAGCTTTAAAAAAATTTTTTTAAAATATTTTTATTTATTTATTATTGGAGAGAGACAGAGGGAAATGGAGAGGGCATGGGAAGAAAGAGAGGGAGAGATAAGAGAGACAACTGCAGCACTGCTTCACCACTTTCAAAGCTTTCCTCTGGCAGTGGAGACCAGGGGCTTGCACCTTTCTCCAGCAGTGTGCACTTAACCAGGTGCAGCCCCACCTGGCCCCCTCTAGTGCTATAGTTTCTACCTGTTTCTGTTTCTTTCTTTTTACATTTTTTTGTATTATCTTTATTTATTGGATAGAGACAGCCAGAAATCAAGAGGAAGGGAATGATAGAGAAAGACAGAGACATCTGCAACACTGCTTCACCACTTGCAAAACTATCCCCCTACAGGGGGGCCCAGGGGCTCAAACCCAGGTCCTTGTTCATTGTAGCATGTGTGCTCAACCATCTGTGCCACCACCTGCACTGCCTCCCCACCCCACCCCTCTTTCTTTCTCCCTCTCTGTCTCTCACCCTTGCAGGAATGGGGAACCTTTTTTTCTTCCAAGGTCTGTTTGGATATTTATTTATTTTGCCTCCAAGGGGTTATTGCTGGGACTTGGTGCCTGCACTACGAATCCACTGCTACTGGAGGCTATTTTTCCATTATGTTGGCCCTTTTATTATTATTGTTGTTACTGCTGTTGTTGTTGGATAGGACAGAGAGATATCAAGAGAGGAGGAAGACAGAGAGGGAGAGAGACTTGCTACATTGCTTGTGAAGCAACCCCCCTGCTGGTGGGGAGCTGGGGGCTTGAACCTGGATCCTTATGCCAGTCTGTATGCTTTGCACCATGTGAGCTTAACCCACTGCGCCACCACCCAGCCTCCTCATTTAGATATTTATAACATCATTTGCAGGTTATATAAAATTATCAACTTAAAAATTAGCACTTAATTTTGCCATGAATAAAAAGCTCCTAGATGTATTGAATATAGAATCCTGTCTGCGGGTGACTTGGCAGGGCCAGACCCATTGATTTCATGGGCTTTGGAAATTCCCCACACCTGCTAAGAAGAAAACAAAAGATGAGTAAGTAAATAAAGGCAGAGTATTCCAAGTAATCTACTGTATATCCTCTCAGATACTTTTAATCACCCACAGGCAAGTTATAATACCTCACAGAATATAAATGTTATGCTAGTAGGTATTATATTATTTAGGGAATAATGACAAGAGAAAAAGTCTACACACTACAGACACAACCACCAGAAGCCTAAATGCATAGCATATATTTCCTTCTTTAAATCATTTTTAATGATGAAGTCATTTTATTTTTTAAAAAGTTACATTTTTTATTTTTGATAGGACAGAGAGAAATTAAGAAGGAAAGGGACAAAGAAGGAGAGAGAGAGACAAAGAGATACCTGCAGCACTGCTTCACTACATGTGAAGCTTTCTCCCTGCAGGAGGGAGCTGGGGGCTTGATCCTGGGTGCTTGTGCATGGTAACATGTGCACTTAATGCCCATATTTCCTTTTTTTTTTTTTTTTTGCCTCCAGGGTTATCACTGTGGCTCTGTGTCAGCACAGAGTCCACTGCTCCTGGCAGCCACTTTTTGCTTTTTTTTTTTTTCCTTTTCTTCTATTTTATTCTACAGGACAGAAAAAAATTGAAAGGAGAGGGAGAAATATAGAAAGGAAGAGAAAAACATAAGACAACTGCAGACCTGCTTCACTACCCACAAAGCATCCCTGCTTGAACCTGGATCCATGTACATGGTCCTATGTATGCTTAACCAGGTGCACCACAGCCAGGCCCCTGTACTTCCTTTTTAAATACAGGTTAACTAGTGAGAGCAGCAGCAGCACTCCAGCATATGTGCTGCCTGGGACTGAACTCAGGACCTTGCCTGTTCAAGTCCTATGCTCTCCCACCAAGCCTCCTCCCTGGTGGGTTATAGTGTGGACTTTTAATCCAGTTTGCTGAATCCAAGTCTGTGAAGTCTGGATCAGGAGGCCTTACTGTACCCTCTAAGTTGTTTTCCAGGGCAGTTAGGACACTATCACAGTTGCCACTAGGAAGCTTCAATTAAGTCTACCTGGTGGTCAAACACACTTGGACTCAAATCCCAGCCCAGTCACTTCTTGTAAGTCTTGGGCGGATAGCCCAGCTTCTCTAAGTCTACTCACCTCCACCAAGGCAGCATAATACACATCTCTCAGGAGTGTCATGAAATTTAAGGAAGACACTAAGTTAATTTTTAATTTTATTATTTATTTATTTTATCACCACCACCAGGATCACCAGGGCTCAGTGCCAGCATAATAAATCCACCTCTCCTGGTGGCCAGTTATCCTGTTTTATTTATTTGATAAGACAGAGAGAAGTTAAGAGGGGTGGGGGGGTGGATTCAGAGGAAGAGAGACAGAGAGACAACTGCAGTATTTGCTTCACCATTTGTGAACCATCCGCCCTAAAGGTGGGGAGCAGGGGCTCAAACATAGGTCCTAGTGCATTTAATCAAGTGTGGTACCACCGAACCCCCTGCGAAGTTAATTTTGAAAATACTTAGTGGACTGGTGAATGCATGTTTCATGCTCAAACTGGTAGTCGGTCTCACAGGAACCATTCACACACCTACTTCAGCACATACACTACTCAACAGACAACTGAAGATCTCAAAAGTGGTGAAGGAAATGATTTATGGAAGCCAGACTGAGCAAACTGATCAGGAACTGACTGAATGTCAGTCTGGAGCAATCATGGTCCTAGCCATAAGCCCACTAGGAGTCTACTGCCCTCTATGTCACAGTCTCAGCGTAGCTACCGTGGGTCTCTGGAGGTGAGAACGCCCAGTGTACAGACGACTAGACCCTGCAGACTCCAGGCAGCCTGTGGCTTCCCACAGCACTGAGAACAAACTCCAGCCAGTGCTGCTGTGTGAGGGCTAAGCTGCTGGATTTGTATTTAAAAGCAATAAAAAGTGTCACAACGAATGAGATTTAATGAACACTCTTGGCTGTCACTGACGGACGAGTTCTTGCTGTTGTGGTTTATCTCTTGGCAAGGGACCATAGGGGATGGTTTCTCAGCTAACAGGTGGCCTGTTTACTATTCCGCAGGTTCAGTAGGAATCACAGCTATTTTTGAGGTAGAATGCAATAATAACTTAAAAAAAAAAGCAATAAAGAATCAACACTTAGTACATAAATGTTGTAACTATCCAACCTGCTCGTATTTCATTTCTGTTCTGTGGGTGAAAAAAAGCAGCATGAGCAGCAAATTTAGAATGATGAATTTTTTTAAAAATAAAGCTGCCTTTCTTTTAAACAAGCTTGTAGGCAGCAAACCTTCCTGTCACTCAAGCTCTTGTGGCTGCATGTTTTCAGTCAGCACCTTAAATAAGAGAGCATATTGGTAGGTTTTATCCTCAGATTCAACTTATATCAGGCCTTTGATGTTGCGGTTTGTTGCTTGTAAGATGTCCTATTTGACAAACCTGGCATTACAAATCCAGCAGTTCCTTGTGACATGCAAATCTGTGATGTGACATCAAAGGCCTGGTGGACTATATTCTCAGCTGCAGAGGGAGATGAGTTGTCACATCAGTGGTACTTACTGCCACCCACTAACACCGTCTGTGATAGTCAGTTTCATGTGTCAACTTGCAGGGTCACCAGGCACCCAGATATTTGGCCAAACACGGTTCTGGGTTTGTCCTAGGGTGCTTCTAACTGAGGTGGATTTAAATCAACAAGAATTAAATAAAGCAGACTGTCCCTCCCATTGTGGGTGGGCCTCCTTCAATCAGCTGAAGACCTGAAATTGCTCTCTGGCCTGAATGTCTTCAGCTGAGACAATTAGTCTTCTCCTGCCTTGTGGAGTTGGGCTCTGACTGGACTGATACTGTGGGCTTTCTGAGTTCTCAGGCCTTTGAACTTGAACAGGAGTTAAAGTGTGGGTGCTCCTGGTTTTTGGGTCAGACTATTAGCTCTCCTATACCTAGCTGACTGCAGGAACTTCCCAGTCTCTACACACACAAGTCAATCCCTCCACACCTCTCCCTCTCCCTCTCTCTCTTACACACACACACACACACACACACACACACACGGGTTCCATTGGCCATGTTTCTCCAGAGAACCTTGAGTAAAACACCTCATGTTGAGCTCTGAAAGGAGGCCACTGTAATGCAGTGTCTATGTCCTTTCTGTACTGTCAGGGAGTGCTCTGTGGGTGGCAAAACTTATTAAAAAAAAAAAAAAAAAAAGCCCGGGGGAGGGGGGGACAGAAAACAGAGGAAGAAACCATGGAATCAGATTAGTTTTCAGAGACTTGAGGGCCAGCAAAGTAGCAAGAAGAAGGGACCAAAGAAGCTGTACAGAAACTGAGTTTAACTACAACTCATAACCTTCATATCCAACCACCAATACTTAGAATGTACAGTTCTCTGGTTCTGGCAGATACTGGCTCCATTTGTTTCAATCTCCTTCTCTATTGCTTGTTTTAAAAAGTATTTTATTTATTTTATTGTAATGATATACACAACACACACACACACACATATATATATGGAGAGAGAGAGAGAAACTAGAGGACTTCTTAGCTCTGGGTTATGGTGATGCTGGGGATTGAACCTAGAAACTCAGAGCCTCAGGCATGAAAGTCTATTTGCATAACCACTATGCTGTCTCCCTAGCCCTTTATTAGGCTTAAGACCTGATCTCAAAGTCAAAACTTCACAAAATCACAACTTCCATGTATAGGTGGGACAATCAGCTGTAAGTTGTACACGATGGAAATGCTACAAAAGAAGGAATTCTCAAAGGAAGAACAGCAAAGTGCTCCCTGCATAGAACTCACAAACTGAGAGCTATTCTGGCTGAGCACAGAGCCTTCTTGCTAAGAAAGGTGAGATTCTGCAGTGCTGTTACTTTATGGACCCATACCACATTCTGCTGCAGGCAGCCAGGAGGAAGCCTCTAGTCCTGACTTTTCATCCCACACATTTGGTGTCTCTGTACCAGTGTGGTCACAATACTGATTTTTCAGAAAACACACCAAGGAAAATTCCAAGGCGCAAACACCCCAGAGTTGCAAAAGGCTGGGAAAAAAAGGATGTCAAGAACCCTTATGTGGCCAATGCAAAACTCAAGTGAGAAGAGATGGCAGAAGAAGGAAGGGAGAAGGGGAATGAAGGAAGGACGCGGTTCCTGTGACTCCTACCTGCCATGTTGGCCTGGCTGGTCCCCAGGGCTTGCAGAATCAGCTGGAGCTCCCTGACGGCCATGGCTGCCTCCTCTCCACACGACATGTCAGGTTCCAGCACCACCTCCAAAAGGCCAACTCCTGGCAAAGAGGCAGGCTCAGTCTTACCACCGCATTCCCCTCTCAGCAGCAGGTGAGCCAGGCTGCTCTGAGGGAAGCCTGACAGTACCACAGGCCTCTCAGACTGGTTCTGGCCTCTGAGTGGTCTCTCTCTCCACACTGCTAGGGCTTTACCACTTTGGGTGACGTTTTTTAGATGAAAAGACAGAGCCAGAGACAGGTGGAGAGAGGGAGAGATACCACATATGAGTGGGACCGAGCTCGAACCTGGGTCGTGCACATGACAAAGCAGGGCCTTTTCTAGGTGAGTTATCTTGCTGCCCTCATTCTGCCCATATTTTGACTTTTTTTTTTTTTTAAACTTTGGTGCCTCTCTTTGAATGTCTGTCTACCCTAGTGGTTTCTCCCGTCAGGCTGATGATTAGGTGTCTGTCTCCTTTGAGGGTGTGTTATTCTTAACAAGCCCAATAGTAATCACAGATTAAGCCAGGCTCTCTAATCAGCTATGCCAATACCAGTGCTGACTTTTTGACCTCCATGTCCTAGGCCCATCTCTTCTGCTGGTTTGGGAAAACTCCCACAGGGAAGACAGGTGGCTGGGCTGGAAGGGACAATAATGCAAAGCTCCCAGGCTTACCTGCCCTGTTCAAATCGATGAGTGTCTGTGCCCGAAGGTCATCATGGAGGCTCTTGCCACTGTCCTGCTCCAGCTGGATCTGCTTGATCCTCACCGTCTTGTTGGCCACCTGGCTATGCTGGGACCGAATGCAGACACCGTACGCCAGGCTGCCGTTGACGGCAATTGGGAGCCTCTGCTGGGTTATCTGGTAGCCCGCCTGCAAACCCACACATGCACACGAACACACACGGTTAAATAGTCACTAGTCCACATCCAAATGCCTGCATACAGTGTGAAGTGACCCTGCAATATAACACACTATAGCCTTACTTAATTCTTTAATTCATTTATTTATTTGCCACCAAGGTATTGCTGGAGCTTACTGTCAGCACTATAAAACCATCACTTTTTCCTTTTTTTTTTTTCCTTTTCTTCTTCTTTTTCTATTTTATTTGATAGGAAAGAGAGAAACTGAGAGGAGAGGGGGCAATAGAGATGGAGAGAGACTGGAGCCAGGTGTACCAACAAGTTAAGTGCGTACACTACAGTGCGCAAGGATCTGAGTTCAACCCTCTGGCCCCACCTGCAGAGGGAAAGCTTCATGAGAGGTGAAGCAGAGCTGTAGGTATCTCTGTCTCTCCCCCTTCCTATTGTTCCCTCTCCTCTCAACTTCTCTCTGTCTCCATCCAATATTAAGTAAATAAAGTAAAATAAAAAAGAAACCTTCCATTTGGGTAGGGGAGATAGCATAATGGTTATGCAAAGAGACTCTCATGCCTGAAGTTCAAAGTCCCAGGTTCAATCTGCCGCACCATGGAGACACCTATAGACTTGCTTAACCACTCATGAAGTGTCCCCCTGCAGGTGGGGTGCAGAAGCCCAAACCTGGGTGTGCACCCTTTTTTTCTTTTTACTATAGCACTGCTCAGCTCTGGCTTATGGTGGTGATGGGGACTGAATTTGAGGCCCTTGGAGCCTAAGGCATGAAAGTCTTTTTGCAGAACCACTATATTATATCCCTAGCTCTTTATATGCTTACTTAAAAACACAACCAGGAAAACAAGTAGAAGGACAAAGAGACAAATCAGTGTATATATTTCATATGTCATAATTCAGTCGAAATCATTCTGGCTTTTCTCACCCCCGTCCCCGCCAACCCCCCCCTGCCTACCACCCACCTCAATAAGGATGCAATAAACAACCCATCTTGCCCATCAAAGTGCCATGTGTGGAGAATAACAATGATCTTGTTGTCAGAGGCCCCTAAGAAAAGAATTTATTGTTCTTCTTAGCTCATTAGCCTAAGCCCTGCATCTGATTACTGGGTGCCTGGCAGACCCCCACCCCCCAAGGGGAAGTGCTGGCTAAGCACTTGGCTGAGTTAGCTCAGCCTGGCAGACAGCAGTTGCTGGTGTGTTTCAGCTAGTTTTGTTCCCACTCTATAGGCCAGCCATCATGCCAGCTGTCTTCCTTGACCCGACTTCTCTTGCTCCTTTGGCTAGAAAATGCCCTGACACTCACAGTTAGCTAATGGGACACAGCGAGGATGGGCAGACTGATGGATAGATAATGCAGGGGCTCTCCTCACCTCCTTCCAAGTGGAAGCAAAGAATTGCTTTCAAATGCCCACAAGCATCAGCAGACACTAAAGAGACAGCAGGTCAATACGAGAGCAGAGAATGAATGGCAGCTCAAATGTCTGTAATGCTCGTGGGGGTCCCAGACACTGTTCTCAGTACGTGAGACCATTCCACCCTTGTGACAGCTCCTTCGGGGAGGAGCCTGGCCCAAAAGAATCAAGGGCATCACCATAGAGCACAGAAGCATTACTATCAGGACTTGAACTCAGATGCTCTGGTTCCCAAGTCTGTGCTCCTAACCACCAGGTCAGGTTTTCTCCAAGTGTAGCTGTATCAGAACCACCCCAGGGTGCTATGGAAACACAGACTGCACCCCATTCCCCCCCCCCCATGTTTCCCTCCCCGTCCTCTGAAGAGTTCTTGATTTTCTAGGTAACTGAAATTTGTTTCTAATGAATTCCTGGGAGATGCTGATGTTACTGGTTTGCCTGGGACCGGCCATGCTTTCTTAGAGCAGAGTGCTTCCCCACTCTGGCTACTGGAGGTCTCGGGACTGAACCCGGGACTTCTTCAGGCAAGTACTATGCTATCATTGTGCTGTCTCCCCGACCTAACACCCCACCTTGAGAACCACCGCATCAGGCCAATTCATTCTGTGTGCTCACACAGGAAGTCTCATAAAAATTAAGCACTGAACAGGACTGCCAAGTAAAACACTGGATGCTTAGTTACATTTAACTGATTTGAACAAGTGGGTTATTCAGGTTAGCAACACTCTTTAGTATTAGTATATTCTGTGTAATAGTTGGCGGCACTAACTGGGTTATCTGAGCTACCTGGGCAAGATGGAGTAGTTAGCCAGAGTTAACCAAAATATCTCATTTAGTTACATACTGCCAAGTCTCCCACTTTAACTAAACTAGTCGTTACTCTTAAGACAGACACACACACACACACACACACACACACACACACACACACACACAAATGTAGTTTAATTCTCTCCCCCTTATCAAGCAGAATTTTCAAAAAGGCTGGCAGCCAGAAGGGGAAAGCAGCAGCAGCTAGAGACTCAGGTTCTCATTGGTTTGTTGCTGTTTTATAATGATTCTACTCCTTCCTCACCTACTCAAAACCAGTTTACCCCCATGTTCATTTTAAGGAGAACAGCATGAGGCAGACCAGCACTGCTGTTCTCTCTGTATCAGAAGGCAGTCTGCACAGTAGGTCTTTTTGTAATGTTTCAGTCAATGTCATTGTCACTGAAAATGAAGATTTCCCAGCTGATGTTGAGCAAAATGACATTATTTGAGGGCCTGACTTTCTTGTATGACGCTTAGCTTAAAGTGTCTATTCCCAAAACCCTGTTGATGGTATTTATTAGTGACAGCTAATGTATTGACTAGCTAAACTTTGTGAGATCCACTTGGCATTTCAGTGTTGGTTCACTTCGCTATTATAAAAAAAAAAACAAAAAACTGGTTCTCATTCACATTGGCTTATCTTAAAGAAAAAAAAACACAATAAAACAAACACTACTACCACCACCAACAAAAAATGCTTTCTAATTTCAAGGAAAAAGCAAGTTAACAGCTTAGGTAATTGTCACTGTTAGTCTAGGCTCTGAGGCCTCGTTTCTGTTGACAACTGTTGCCCATAGACTTGCTCCTTGGGAGATGACAGAAATGTCTCCAAAGGAGACTGCCCCATTACTGGGAACTTCAACTTGAAAGAGGGAAGCTCTCACCATGTCTACAGAGCTCCAGTCTGCATTTCCTATCCCAGCAACAGCAGCAGACTTTGCTTTTGTCCTAACAGGCAATTAGCACCAAGCGTCGTGGCTGGACTGAGCCCGAGCACACTGGCTTCTATTCCCCATTCAATTATGAGACAGTCGCCAGGAGCATGAGGCTAAGCAAGGAGTCAGCAATCAGGGCAATTGCATCCAATATAGTAAACATCGGGGGGGCTCCTGCCTTCATCAGCACCGGGCAGAATGCCCCGCTGAGCTGGACCGAGCTCTGACTGCAAACATGAGAGGCACAGACCCCCTCTGGCTGCCACCCCCCAGCTCTGAGAACTTACGAGGGAGGATCACAAAGCATACTTACAGGGAGGTCTGCATAGAAGTAGTGCTTCCTGTCAAACAAGGACTTCTTGTTTATGTGGCAGTTCAGTGCCAGGCCTGTCATCACTGCTGCTTCCACGCACCTCCTGTTGAGAACCTATGGAAACACCACACACAGCTCCTCTCAGAGCCACCGTGGGGACAAATGCGCTCCCACACACTGACATCCGCCCTGAATATTCAGTGTGGCACTTTGGTGGGCATTATCTCGGGTTCTCCGGGTGGGCAGCTCCAGTTCACAAGCTGGCTGTCAGGCTGGAATCTGGAGAGATTTCTATTACGAAGCAAGTGCATGTGGTGGTGGGTGCCCCAAACCCTCACTGAGCGGCCACATCCAGGACCCTTTCCCCATCACAGCAAACCGGGGTGGGGGGAAGCTTAGGAGCATGGTATCTACATGGAATTAACAAACTTCATTTCGTTGTCTCTGCAGGTAAAACAAGATGAGTCAGAACACAGGAGAGAGCTGGTTCCTGAGAGAAGGTCTCACCAAATACCTCAAGGAGGCAGGGAATGGGGTTATCAGGGACTGCTTCACTTTGATGGAGAAACAACAAATTTCTGGAATCCATGGGGCTTGGAAATGGGGCACACACCTACCTCTAAGCCATCAGTTTGAGGCCCACCAACACGCTCAGGCAGAATGTGAAACTACCTGACCTCTGGCTCCCTCAGCTACTGGTCTTCCCAGAGGCTCACGGGACATGGGAGGCCCTACTGGACTCAACTGCCCACTGCCCCATTCTCAGAGGGAATGATGAGTGATGCCTAGCAAACTCCCCCAACCAACAGGGCATGATAAACTCTCATGAACTTTCAAGAGGGGAACAGTGTGCTGTTTTGCTATGTACATGACCCAGGTTCAAGCCTGGTTCCCACTGCACTGGACAAAGGTGTTGTGGTGTCTTTCTTTTTCTCTGTGTCCAAACAAACAAATAAATTTGAGGATTTATGAATTAATCAGTTATAGAGAAGGAGAAAGTACACAAAGCTACAGAGTCAGCTGGGTCCAGATGTGGCATCCGCGGTTGGTCTATATACACAGCTAGAGGCCTCGGCTTCCTCACCTCTGAAAGGGGGATTTCTTATCAACTTTGCAGAAGGAATTAAGTAACAGCAAGCACACTCACTCTATAGCAGAAATCCAATAGTTCACCTTTCCCCTCCCACTCTGGGGGAAATGTTTGAAGATGAGATACCTGCTGGTGAGACTTAAGTCTATCTTGGAGTATTTGTGATATTCCTTGTTGTATTTAGCATACTTTTATTCACATGGGTCTATTTTTAAAACACTTTCAATCCACCATTTAATTTCAGTCTTGCAACTCTGTCTATAAGGAATTTGTATTACTTCAGAAAATGAAAAGAAAAGAACATCCCCACCCCTGCCCCAGACTTGTCCAAATAAGAGCTGCCTGTCAGACTGGCTCCAAAGTTCACATGTGGTTAGGCCTAGGGAGATAGCCCACCACATCAGAGCACAGGACTTACTGGTCTGAGGGCCCAGGTTCAATCCCTGGCAACTCCACATGCCTGAGTTGTGTGATGCTCTGGCCTCTCTTAGTAAAAGTAAAAGTTAATATGTGGTCTTATGCAGAGCCTGGCAAACAGAATCCCTGTGGTCTGGGGGTGCCCTTATGAACTGTCACAGGGAGGGTGGCAGCCTGTGATGGGCATGTGTGATTTGTGAGAGAATCTACTGCTCAAACACACAGATTTTCAGATTAAATCTGTCCAAGAAAATGTAAGAGGCACTTCTCCAGAATCCCCCAAAATGGCGAGTAATGCCATCACAAGCCTTTCTGTCTGAAAGGCAGGTTACAGGCCTGAGCCCTCTCATAGTTTCTGCCTGGACTTCTGCGTTCTGTGCTGAGTGGCACTGTCAGCCCTGCAGTAGTCACAGCATTCATAAGCAGTTGAGGGGAGTGGGACATTTCCACCTGTGACACTGCCTGGCATTTCACTGAACAGTGGTTACTGAAATGCAGACAGTCACTGGACAAAAACGCCACAGCCAAGCCCCATGATTTGGGTCAAGGCTGACACAAAGGCGAAGCTGCTCTCCCAGCCCAACCCCTACTCTTACTGGATTGGGCATGGGCTGGTCTGTAAACTGCCTGACACGCTGGCCTGCACCAGCTCTCACTGTACTGTGCTCACAATCCCCGGAACCTCGGCTCCTTCCCCTCCCTGTCCAAGCCACCCTTTTGGGACCAACCTGTTTCCCCCTTCTGGGCATGAAGAGGACCCAGCGTTGTGTGCCAGTTTGTTTCTGAGTGAGTATTACAGAGCTTCCCCACGTATAGGCTGAGCTCTCCCTGGGTCACACAGGCATTTGGTGAACCATCAATTTTCCCGGCTAGGAACACAGTAAAGCACACAAACATTACTGCGATATTGAATATACTTTACTCTTCTTTGATGATTTAGTAGGCTTGAAGTGCTTCAGGGTCAGAATTAGAAGCATCCATCACCACCACACTGTGATGGCACAGAGGGGCTGGTAAACAGAGAGCAGAAGCTAAAAGAATGCCAAAGAGAAGGGGGGGAGTTCATTGTGATCTTCGTCAAGCTGCTGGTGACAGATGGAGGTCCAGGTCAGCATGTTCTGAGGATGGAACACCGAACTGAAAAATTCAACACGGCTGTCTTCACTCCAAGACAATTTCTAAAATGTCTATAAAGTCCTAGGCTCTGGGGGTGATGGAGGTAACTAGGACTGTGATTCTGGCCTCAGTGAAACTGCAGTGGGATCAGGGCTGCCAGCACCACCAAGGTCCTTCTCAAGTTCATCTTTCATATGAGGGGATCTTGCTAAGCATATAAAATCCACCCCCCCCATGCCCATGTGATGAATGCTAAGCACTGATATGATTCAGCTCCTGTCACATCTTTCCCTGGGGTGGAGGGGGGACCAATGTGGCAGCAATGGAGGTGAGAACAGGGCATCTGACCTACTACAAGCATCTTGAGGTACCCAGACAGCATCACTGGAGCTGAACCAGTAACTCATGGGTTGCCCCATCTGTAAATATTTGAATCGACTGTTCACAAACAAGAGGAAGGAAGGAATAAAGAGAGGAAACCCCATAAAGGCTGCAGGGTCTCCAGACTGAGCTATAGAAACTCTCTCCTGGGCTGCCTGTCCCTTGCCCTTTGGAGCGATATGTTTGCCTTGAACTCCTCCTTTTCCTCCTGCATCCACTTAATCAACTTTTCTTGCTGCTGACAGTGTGAAGTCTAAAATTCTTGTCCAAGATGTAAGGACTGAACTGATTTTCAGGGTCTGAATCCCTGGCAACATCCCCCACACGTATGGTCCATTCCTTAGTTATAAGCCAAGCTGACCTGCCTAGTCTCCAATTTAAAAAAAAAAAAATTACTTATTCATTTGATAAGACAGAGAAAAACTGACAGGGAAGGGAAGATAGAGAGGGAGAGAGAAAGAGAGATACCTGCAATACTGCTTCACCACTTGTAAAGCTTTCCCCCTGCAGGTGGGGACTGCGGTCTTGAACCCAGGTCATTGCACACTGTAACATGTACACACAAACAGGTGTGCTGCCACCCACCCCCCAACCCTCCTATTTGTCTTCAACTCAGAGTCCACTCAGATGTCCGCACTGTTGGGAAGCATTCCTTCTGAGACCCCATGCCCCACCCCCTTTCTGCACATTCCCATTTGCCCTTGTATCACACTAGATGTATTTCTAGTAGATGTAAGCTCATGAGGAGGGGTGAGGGTGCTTGTGCATCTTCATGTGAGGATTCTGATACAAAAGTGCAAAACAGAGATCTGTGTGTGAGCTCAAACAAGGGAGGTGGTGGGAAGGGTTCTGAGAGGTAGTGATGATTCCTCTAAGGTGTTACCTGCCACCTGCCAGCCTTGAAATCTGCTGCTGGAAGTGCCCTGAAGTGACAAGCAGTCAAGGATGATGTGATCAAAGAGGTAACTTGAAAGCCTAAAAGACCAGCTTATCCTACAGAAACCATGTTCCAGAATTTTTTTGCAGTTAACATGAATCGACTGCAAAGGCTCTCAGGGTGAAGTGAGTGACTTTCATGTGGAAGGAGAGCAGGTATCGTGGCAAACTCACAGAGCACACCTTTCTCAACCCAGACTTAGGAGACACCCCTCTGGCTTCTGGAATGTTCTACAGCGAGTGCTGTGGTGTAAGAGAGCCAGGACATCACACCCACACACCCTTTGATCCTCTCAGCAATGCAGGGACAGACACTATTATGGTCCTTACCTATAGATAGTGAAGAGAAGTTGAGAGATTAAGTTATTTGCCCAAGGCGACATAGATAATAGGTGGCAGAGCCAGGAGGCCGGAGCCCTGGAGTCCAGGCTTTCCATGTCTACACACTCCTAAATCTTCAAGGAATAAAGCCTCTTAGTGTGAGCTACTGAGGCTGCTGCTACTGTGCAGTAAGTCAGGAGGAGATGGTCAAAGTGCTGCAGAAGATCATTTAAGGCAGAGATTGCTTCTCATGTTTCCTTCTCACCATGTGATAACTCTAGAGGTTTACCGTCAGATGTTGAGCTACCAGAAAGTCAGGACTGTGCTCTTGCTTTGTAAAACACTCAACACAGTCTTGGGCACGCAGAGGGATTGATGGGGCTGGGGGGTTTTCTCAACTAGCGGGGATGTTATACTATTAGACTTTGGGAACCCTTGGTCTCATAAAAATTAATAAAAGTAGTACTACTCTGCAGCCAAAAAAAGATAATAATGTTTTGGGCCAGGTGGTGGTACACACAGTTGAGCATGTACATTACCATGTACAAGGACCCAGGTTCAAGCCCCTGGCTCCCACCTGCAGGGAGGAAGCTTCACAAGCAGTAAAACAGGTCTGTAGGTATCTCTCTATCTCCCCCTCACCTCTCAGATCCTCTCTTTTACCAAGTTAAAAGGAAAGAAAGAAAAAAATGACTGCCAGGAGCAGTGGATTGCTGCTGTGGATAAAACTGGTAGCAAAATAAAAATAAAACAAGAAAGATGCTGTGTCCCCTAGGACAAAATGGATGGAACCAGAGGTGATTAAGCTTAGAGAAATAAGAGATGAGAGACGAATACCGATGGTTTCATGTGGAGCCTAGGGAACTGAAACACATGAACTTCTAAGACGAAACAAACCATTAAAAAAAAAACTTAGAAGTAAACAAAATGTCTCTAAGATTTTGGGAGAGCTATGATGGTTATCGTTGGGAGAGGGAAGGCACAGTTTTGGAGATGGGTGTGGTGTGGAACTATAACACTGTAATCTTATAAACCCAATCATAAAACTTATACGTACATACATACATATATAGATTAAACGAAGAAACTGATTCCTTTACCTAAGCAGGAGAAAGGCAAGGAAGGTAGAGAGGATGAGACAGTCAATAAACTTCATGACTAGCAGAAAAAGAGATGGATGAATAAGAATGCAGATGACAGGGAATGTATTGGCTGTAGAAGGTCAAGGACTGCTTTCCAAGTTATGAGGTATGCTTCTCCTTTATCAGTGAACTAAGTCTTAGAACCCAAGCTCCCTTCGCAAACTGGAAATGCTAGATTAACCAGAAGTCTCCTTTCCTTTGTTTTTTTTATTTATTGTTGTTATAGTTATTATTGTTGTTATTGATGTCGTTGTTAAAGAGAACAGAAAGAAATGGAGAGAGGAGGGGAAGAGAAAGACAGACAGACACCTATAGACCTGCTTCACTACCTGTGAAGCAACTCTCCTGTAGGTGTTGTTGCGGCGGTCTGGTGTCAGGCTGCACCACGGAGAAGAGAGCGGACGTCCAGAGCAAAGGGGTACACAAATCTTTATTATAGGATGGGGGGGGGAGGTTTGGTTCAGACCACGTGGAGCCAGCCGGCAATGGCCGACCACGGGGGAGAGCAGGGAGTGAGACCTCAGAGAGGGAGAGCCAAGAGCCCAGAGAGAGAGAGGGGAGGGGTGAGGGGGCTTTTTATTGGGCGACAACCAGGGGTGCCGTGTAGGGCCAGGATTGGTTGAAAGGGGGCACTCTAGGATTTAGCGGGGCATAGAAAACCTGGGGGCGGAGACTGCATCAGAATAACTCCTCAGCAACATGTAGGTGGGGAGCTGGGGGCTTGAACCGGGATCCTTACGCGGGTCCTTGAGTTTTGCGCCATGTGCACTTAACCTGCTGCGCTACCGCCGACTCCATCTCCTTTCCTTTGTTAAAGAACAATAACCTATTCTTCCTGTGCATGCGGCTTACCTATATAAACTACAAGGTGTGTTGGGGGGAATGGCTGTCACTGGAACAGTCTGCAGTTGGTCTCCAGGGCCCAGGCTCCTCAGTCTGGCTCAGAACAATCTCTTTAGTAAATCTCTCTTTCCCTCTCCTTTTTTTCCGGAGCACTATTTAGTTCTGGCTGATTTGTTTATGGTGGTTCTGGGGGTTGAGCCTGAGACCTCAGAGCCTTAGTACAAAAGTCATTTGCATAACCATCACGGAGTTTCCCCAGTCCTTAGCAAATTTCTCTGTTACTCCTTTACTCACTTCACAGCCTATCCTGATTCAGTTGACAAAATAATTCCCCTGCTTAAAAGCCATTGTCACTGTTTCTCATTAATGAAAGGCTAGTGTCCCTGTGCTAGGGGCAACTCCAGTGGCTCTGCAGCTTTGGCTTCTGACCCATGGCTTCCTCTTCCTCACTCCCCCTTACCAGACTGCCCAGGCGAGACCTGCTTGTGTATAAAACGCTGCTGCTTCAGACCACATCCTTCTTCCTTGTCCCCCTGGGCAAGTGCTCAGAGCCTGACAGAGCAATCAGATGGCACCAGGGCAGTGCAAGTATTCCTTCTCCCCAGCAACTCTGGGCCTCTGGTGGAGCACCTCTCCCAGCCAGACTCAGCTGCCTGAGGGCAGTTGAGTCCTTGTATCTTATTCTTTTTTGCCCCATTACCTAAATACAGTATCATGTTGATTAAACTTTAACTGAAGGAATGAATAATTTAGCATCCTCTTTTATCAACACCCTCAAAGACTATAAACTATGAAATAAAAACAAAATTGTTCTACAAAATATCTGTCAAGAGAAAAAAGGGATCCTCTCTTAGTATGTAAAAGAGAATGCATTTAATAGAGAGACTTTATCACTCGGCTGACAGAACTGCTGAGGTGGCAAGAGGAGTGGGGTGAGGCAATGGAGGAGGTGCCCAGCAGCAGGAAGTCAACTCAGAGGGTGGGATGTACCCATGGGATGCTGAGAATAGGGCAGGTCTGTCTTCTAGGAATGGAACCCTGGATAAATCCCAGAGACTACCAGAGATGAAGCCAGAGGCAAGGAGGCAAGGACGACCACCCTGCTGCTTCTTTCTTCCCACTTTCAGTGCTTCCTCAGTCTCCTGTGGGCCTAACCAGCCCCCCAGGCAGCTGACCAGGCAGTGGTCAGTCTACAGTCTGCAGGACTAGCCCTCATGCCATGGACCTGAGGATGCACAGGCTGACACTGCAGAGCATATACAAGTGTTTTTAAGTGCTTTCGTCCCTTCATTGAGGAAACACTGACTTAGAGGGTTGTTATGTCACAAAGGCACAGGTCCACATCTCCTCAAGGTAAGTATCAGCACACCTGGCCCTCTGCTAGGCCACTTTCTTCCCTCAGCACAGTCAACTAGGACCCTGCCTTAATTTCCTCTCCTCCAAGCCCCCAGGTCTGCTGTGACAGACCACAGACCAGTGAGGTTTCACCCTCTTTCTTTGCTTTGCTTCTGAGCTTCCTACCTCTTTGTGAGATCATCTTTCTCCTTCTGGATTATTTCACTCAATATGATTCCTTCTGGTTTCATGCAAGTTGCTTATAGCAAAAGAGAAGATTTCCTTGTTTCCTACAGCTCTGCAGTATTCCACTAAGCATATATGCCACAACTTCCTTAACCACTCATCCAAGCAGACTGTTTCCAAATTTTGGCTATTACAGACAGTGCTGTCCTTAATACAAGTGAATACAGATCTCTTTAGACAATACATACATTAAAAAAATAAAATGCTGGACTGGAGAATGAACACACAGCCCTGAAACTATATAATGCCACTAAGCTGCCAGCATAAGTCTTTTTTTTTTTTTTTTTTGCCTCCAAGGTTATTGCTGGAGCTCGGTGCCTGCACCATGAATCCAATGCTCTTGGAGGCCATTTTCTTTCCCCCTTTTGTTGCCCTTGTTGTAGCCTTGTTGTGATTATCATTGTTGTTATTGATGTCGTTCATTGTTGGATAGGACAGAGAGAAATGGAGAGAGGTGGGGAAGACAGAGAGGGGGAGAAAAAGATAGACACCTGCAGACCTGCTTCACTGCCTGTGAAGCGACTCCCCTGTAGGTGGGGAGCTGGGGGCTCAAACCGGGATCCTTACACTGGTCCTTACACCTTGTGCCACGTACACTCAACCCTCTGTGCTACTGCCCAACCCCCCATAACTCATTTTTTAAAAAATGCGGAGAGAGAACAAACATTCCACCACCTATCTAGTTTCCTTGGTGCTGTCCTACTGGTGCTGAAGACTGAATTTAGAGCACCATGCACGGTGAAGCATGTATTCAACTTATTTACCTCCTGGTCCCAGATATTTACATTTTTTAATTTATTGCTGTGACAAATTCTTGTATTTATTTTTTTTTAAATTACCACAAGGGTTATTTCTTGGACTGGGTGCCTGCACAAAGAATCCACCACTTCTAGTGGCCATTTTTTCCTTTTCTTTAGAGAAATTCAGAGATGAGGGAAAAATAGAGAAGGAGACAGAAAAGTGTGATGCATAACACTTGTAAAGTCTCCTCCTTGCAAGTGGGGACTGGGGTTTTGAACCTGGCTCCTTGCTCATGGTGACACGTGTGCTCAATGGGGTGCGCTACCACCCTGCCCTTATTTAAAGATCATTTATAATTCATGAAAGAACAAGTGGGAACAGGGGTGATTAAATATTGTTCAGCTCTGGCACATGGTGCTAGGACCTCTTGGGCCTCAGCTATGTATGTCCAATATACATTTACTGTTAGCTTCTTGGCCCTAATTCTTCCAATAACTGGGTGCCATTCTAAAATCTGGTCAGTCAATATGGGATTAAAATCCTGTGGGCTCTATTTTTTCACGTAATGAAAGACAAGAATTATGAGATGCTGGTTATTCACAAGGAGTGCTTATGATAACTTCTGTTGGATTGAACTCTAACATCAACTATTAGGAAAGGATTTGCTGAGCAAACCGGCAAAAGAAGACTACAAGACTTACTCCATTCAATGTCATATTCTCTAAGGTTTTGGCCCATTCATGTGAAATTCTATTAATTACAAATAAGTCACTTCACTTGTCAGTCTCTGGGACTGAGGACAGAAAATACTTTGTAACATATTTCAAAGGAATGAAACTGTATTGTCCTTTAAACAGCCTATAATTCACACCACCTCTTTCCCCTCCTGCCTACTCTTAACACTGATTCCCCAAACTGGCCCAGTGGTACATCCTTTAAAAACCAAGGCTTGACAAGACTAGTATATTCATTACAAATGCAGCTAGCAGGCCAGTGAGATAGTTCTCTTGGCTACTGTACTGCTCTGTCATGTGTGTAACCCAGATTCGAGCCCAGTGTCCACCCCACAGAAGGAAGCTATAGTGTTGTGTTCTCTTTAATTCTCTTTTTGTCTCTATCTTAAAAAAAAAAATGCTAGCAGTTCCTCTGGACCATTAAAACAAAGACTATAAGGTGATGTTTTCCCCCCAAAGCCCAAATGTCATTTACTCTATGAAATAATTTGTCATAGATGACAAATCTGATGATTAAGATATAGCATGCTAAATACTTTAATTTATGGAGAGTGTAATTAAGATTTACTAAATAGAAATAAGGTTGTAAAATGGGTCTTTATTTTACTGTTAAGCATAAATTTGTCTCAAAGCATGAATTCCCTCTGATTCACATTCAGAGCAAAACCTACCACACAGATCAATTTTCACAAGAAGAGAAAAATGCTCACCCCGCATCCCTCTTCCCTACTGAGCTATCTTATCAACACCGAAAACAAACACACACACTAGAGCTATGACAATTAAGTGTGCTGAATCTGGTCAGTTAGTATCTGAAAGTGGAATTTTATATTGGAAGTCATAAGCTTTATACAAATATTAACCAGTTACATAACTTCACCCACATAATATACACCCTTTATAGCTGAATAAGGGTGCTTTCTAGGGAGAGAGAGTGAATACTTCATTTCCCTTTTGTTTAACCCCTTTTCACAAAACCAAGTATCCATCTCACAGGAGATAACCCTTGTTCAGAAGGAGAGAGGTGTGGCTTGTCAGCTTCAGCTGGCCTGCAGCTCCATGCTCCTCTCTCCTCAGCCTGAGGCACCAGTTCCACTCCCAGGGCTGGTCGGGATCAAGGCTAAGGACAGCTCCTCAGTGCAAAGCTTCAGGAGGTCTAGTCTCCTTATTGTCAGGATTTGCAATCTCCTCTTTCCTCTGCCCAGCTGGCAAGGTCAGGTGGCCAAAGCTGGTCCTCACACCACAAGACAGAGCAGGAGATGGCAGACTGGCCAGCTTGGCCTTTGGCACGGCCCCCTGAAATACTAAGGACCTCTGTATTTGTAGGGGAAGCCCTTAACCTTGGCAGCTCTGGCTGCCTGCTTCTCTCTACTTTAGGTGGAGTTGGTGCATGACAACCCATTAGCTTGGGCTTCATTTTGGGGTTGCACTGATGATCCAGTTACTCACTTGTGAAGTCTCATACTTGGCCTGTTAGCCATGTTAGGACGATCTGAGCATGGTTGGCAGGCAGTGTAAAACAAAATCAAGGATGCAGGTTCACTCTTTCTCTTGCTACAACATTCCCAGCAGGTACTAATTTGGCATTACTCCCTGTAAATAAGTTGATGGCTGAAGAGACGGATTAACTGCCAACCTGAGTAAGAGAGACCCGACTGGAAATCTTATTATGACTCTACACAAATCACCCAGCTTTTCTCTTAGTCTCTGTTTCTTTATCTGTTAGGGGAAGAACAAGTGTTTTGCAGGATTTTTCTGTCAATTAAAGCAAATAATATGACATGTGGTGGGTGTGTTTGTAAATACTAGTTTCTGGATGGAAGTGTTATTAAATGCAGAACACCCAACTTGATGAATCATTCATATGCACGCCTTTCTAGGAGGCCGGGGGATCTACGAGAGGAGGTCTGGACAGTTAGCTCCATAGATACATTAGTCCGAACTTACATTTGAAAATAAGGCCCAGCTGATGCTGAAGTTATGTATTGTGTCAACACAATATTTCCTCCTTAAATGAGAACCAACACCTTTTGTGATAATTGCTGTGTTATCTCCGGTAGAACAGACCATATTTCTTAATGGCTCAGGAAGATTATGTCTTTTCCTGATTTTATAGTGAAGCAACATTTTCCTGGATGACACTGTATGCTTGCCTACAGCTAGGAAAAGTTCTCCTTCTCATGTGAAAGATCTACCTGCTATCAAGTTGAATACAAGGACCTGAGTTCGAGCCCCCAGTCCCCACCTGCTTTTTGAAAGCTTTTTAAGTGGTGAAGCAGGGCTGCAGGTGTCTCTCTGTCTCCCTCTCTCTCTCCTCCACCCCTCTCAATTTCTGGCTGTCTCTATCCAATAAAGAAATAAAGATAAACAAACAAACAAAAAGAAATTTTCAGTGAGTATCTACTATTGTTCTGGAGAGAGTCTGGTGGGGTAAGGCTTGTGACTAGTAAAAACAGGTATCCTGGAGATCTATGCTACTAAGTTGAAAGGGCACCTGCTCCTTCCATCAGTCCCAGGAATGTCCTGAAGAGTTCAGTCTTTGACTAAACAAAGTCTTTGACCAATCAAAGAGTTTTGGAAGGAGAAAACTATTCCTTTTAATTTTCACATCCAAGAGGGATAAAGAATCTCGCCAGACGTTTCATGGCATGCCATGATACCATAGAGATTGAAAGGAAAAGGGTGATTCTGTAGAGGGACAAATTTAGCTTTCAAAACAGTAATTTATTTATTTTGACAACAGGGTTATCTCTGGCATTCAGTGTCTGAACAATTCCACCATACCCAGTCCTCCTCACCCTTTCTCCTGATAGACAGAAGCAGAGAGGGGAAGAAAAGAGAGAGGCATACGCAGCACTGCTTCACTGCTCGTAAAGCTTCACCCTTTGCAGGTGGGGACTAGAGGCTAGAACCCATTTTCATGCATATAATATATGAACTCTACTGGGCAAGCCACTGCCCAGAACCCAAATTTAACATTTTAAAAAATATATATACTTATGTAATAAGAGATGAGGTGAGAGAGAGAGAGAGAGAATAACTCTATTTCTTTCTTTATGCTTGCTTCAAGTTTAGATAATAAGGTAAAATCACTAGAGAATGGGAAAGCTATTGGGGAGGGGATGGGATATGGAGATTGGGTGGCAGGAATTGAGTTGAGTTGTACCCCTCCTATCCTACGGTTTTGTTAATGTCTCCTTTCTTAAATAAATTAAAAAAAAAAAATCACTGGCCCAGGCTTTCTTAAAATGTCCATATTGTGAAAGCAAAGGGAAAGAAAAGTGAAAGAGGAAATGAGACTAAGGAGACAAAATAACTGAATGCAACATGCGCTCTTTGATTGCACGCTGGCCCGAGGAGAAGAAAATAAAGGGTAATACTGACACAGCTGGGAACCGGCGCATGATCTGCCCCTTAGATAATGGCTATGTGCCAACCCAGCTCTTTGTCTGTGGTCATCTAAGAGCATATTCTTGTTCCCAAGTGATAAATGCTGAAAGAGTTAGGGACAAAGTTGCCACCATGTCTGCAACTTATTCTCAAATGGTTCATCCAAAGGGGAAAACCAATTTATGTGTAGGATGGTGGTTAACTGCACCATTCTTTCAGCTTTTCTAGAGTTCTGATTTTTTTCTAAATAAAAAGTGTGGAGAAAGACAAAACAAGTCATCAAATATCACTGAATGACATGTCAGTCAATGACTGTGTAGATGACAGTATTCCCAACACCAGATGGCCTAGGTATATAGTGAGCTACACCATGGAGGGTTGCTCAGTTCACTCAGTGACGTTTCCACAAAGGCAAAGTCATCTAATGATGCATTTCTCAGAACACATCCTCAACAAGTAACAATCATTAAGGTAAACTTGCATAATTGCAAATAACTGCTGAGAATATGGAGAGATGTGACCTTATGGGTGAATGACAGCCCAGAGGAGGCAGGAATTGTTTAAGTTGGTGCTAACTTACCAACCGTGTGTATGTATATCAGAAGCTTCCATAATAATGGAAGACAATGCCATTATTATTGTTGTTATTATTATTATTTTGCCTCCAGAGTTAGGGCTTGATCCCTGCATTATGAATCCACTGCTCCTGGCAGCCTTCTTTTCCCCATTGTTATTGTTGTTGGACAGGACAGAGAGAAGACAATGCCATTATTAACTGATGGGCCATATTAAGGCCTTTGTACAGGTAACAAAGTACATTGTAATCCTACTGAGAAAATGCAAAAAAATCTATTAGTAGAAATTTCTATATATACAGCAGTATTTAAATCCAAAATATGGCTGGCATTTATACAGTCAGGAATATAAAAGGGGGCAGGGAAGACAGTGTAATAATTATGCATAAGATTCATGCCTGAGGCTCCAAGATTCCAAGTTCAATCCCCTGCACCAACATAAACCAGAGTAGTGCTCTGGCTGAAAAGAGAAGAAAAGAAAACGGGGGGGGGGGGGGGGGGGGAGGAGGGAGAGAAAAGAAAGTGAAAGCAAGGAAAATAATTTCCTGGTAGGCAAGGAATTTTCTCTAAGTACATATTTCCCCCAAAAAATACTTTGAGCTTCCCCCAAAGTTGTGTATTTTCTGTTGATGTTTCCTTTCTGCTGCCTTGCTATATGAATCACATACATGTGATTTGTCCATTTGTGCTTCTCTAAGACACAGATGACTGAGGACTTCATACTGATTATTATCTATACTGCTGTGACATGAACCATCTCAAGCTATTTCAAATGACTGTTACACAAGTGTTTAACACCCCCAATCCCTGCCCAATCTGATCGATATGAAATGGAGGTAGCTGTACTTAATCTTAACGATGCTAATAATATGAATATCATAATACCAAATAAAATTTACATGCCACTGGAGAGTTTATGAAGTGCCTTCCTATACATTAACTTCTCTGCAAAGAGCACAAGAAATAAGGTAAATAAGAGAGTCAGCTAGCTGTGATAAGTAAACAAAGGTTATGAGTGACTACAGGCATCTTAAATGTTTACAACCAGCAATAAAAGAAAAATTCCTGGCTATGTTTTGTCAGGAATGAACAATTAACAAATAATGCAGACAGGAACTCAGTCTGGTGCTTTATGTGAAGAATGAGAAGGAGGCAATTCTCACTTCTATTTTTAACTGGGTCCCTGACCTCCTTGCGTCCTTGGACAAGTCAATAACACCCTTGGGGTCTCCTTCTATCAATTGGGGTTGCAGTCCCTGACCTTGCTCACTGGGAGGGCTATGAGTTGGCAAACATCCCTGAAAATTCAAGATATAATTACAATCACTGTCTGCAACTCCCAGGCAAGCTGCAGAGTATGACAACAGCCTTGAGTAATTAGAATGTTTGCATTTATACTTATGAAAAGAGGCTTCTGTATCAAAATTTGGAATTTGTAAGGCTCCTAGGAGCATTCATGATTCTGGATTCCCACTGACTTTCCCTGCCTCAGCTCCACCTTCAATTAAAGGTGCAACCAGTGGTAGAAAGTGTGTGTGGGGGGGGGGGGGCAAGCAAGAATCCTTTGCCAGGAGGAACAGAATGTTCTTTGGAGGAGCCCAGCCTGACTGCATTAACCATGCCAACATCACCAAGCCTACGCTTGTCATCCCAGGGATGCCAGTGGCAATAGGACTTCTGGACTTTGCCAATATTCTAAAAAGAGTTAAGAGAAAAATTCCCCAAGAGGCTGCAGAATAGAGAATTACTATAGTTCCACCATACTCAAAGTGAAGATGAAAACACACACAAGAACAACCAAGTGAGGGAGGTACATCTGACAATCTCAGATAACCACTGCGTGGATCTGTGGTATGAAGGAAGACCACAGAACCCACCTGGAGAGAACATGTCACATCTCTACCCAGACAGAGTGAGCCTCACCTGTGCTTTCTAGAGCAGAACTGCCTGTCCTTCCGTACACTCACGTTTCCTAAGGACAGTCACTTGCTTTCTACTTGATACTCTTCTCTCACCCAAAAGAAGAATGCCTTTCCTGATTTTTGGAAAAAGAACAGAATAATGTGGGTGAGCACTTTGGGCTAAATTTTTTTTTTAATTTATTAGTGATTTAATACTGATTTACAAAATTACAAGATAAAAGGGGTATAATTCCACACCTTTTCCACCACCAGAGTTCTGCATCCCCATTCCCTCCACTGGAAACTGCAGTAGTTCTCACAAGATGACAGATATAGGTTGACTTTTATATATATATATATGCCCATTTTTATTTTTATGGTCTTGCCTTCTCTTCCTTTCTAAGTCACACCTACTTCTTCCGAATGTCCTTATTTTTTACTTTTTTTCCTTCTCTCTCAGGGTCCTGATGGAATTCGTCATCTTCCACTAACATTTACCCCTCTGGGAGTATGACCAAAATTCTTTATGGGGAGCAGAAGGTGAGAGTTATGGCTTCTGTAATTGCTTCTTTGCTGGACATGGGCATTGGCAGGAGATCCGTAACCCCAGCCTGTTTCTATCTTTCCCCAGCGGGGTAGGGCTGTGGAGAGGTGAGGTTCTGAGACACATTGGTGAGGTCATTTGCCCAGGAATTCCAGGATAAAATCTTGGTAGCATCCATGATCTGGTGGTTGTGGCTTAGTGAGTTTCTGAAGAAATCTGGGTTGTATTTTGTTGAGTTTTAAAGTGATTTTTTTGTTGGATTTTTCTAGTTTATCAGGAGCTTGATCTGAAATGGCTCCACTCCATAGCCATGCCTCTGGATGTCTTTGGGTTGAGCATTTTTACTACAGATTTCTGCTATGAATTATCACTACTAAGCCTAGATGAGTTCTTTCTGATGGATATACTCACTGAGATATCTATTCTGTTCTAATCTGATACATTTTCTACCAGTGAAAGGTTTACCCTTTCAGAGGGCTGAGTTCAGCTTGGGCAGAAAGTACTAAGAAGCTATTTGGCTACATATCAAGTTGCGTTCTCCCACCAAGCTAGTATCAGTAATAAAGCTGATATGTTCATTTCCATCTGTCTGACATCTATGCTAATTCCTCAGCTGGTTCTGATTCAAGTGGAGAAGTAGGATGTTATATTTACTGACCCCCTGAAATCACCAATATCTCCCTGGAAACTCTTCCTTTGTATCCACAAAACCAGTCCAGAAACCCACACAGCACCACCAATGACTGCATAAGGCAAAGATACCCAAGAGGGCAAGCTACTGTGGCCGGGCCTGCTTTCCTGTGAGGGGAGAGCTTTACAGGTCTGCTTCCATTTGTTTAAGTTCTGAAACTGTCTATGGGAGAAAAATGAATGGTACCCAGCCGCATGATTTCCGGCTGCATTTTTATTATCGGCTGCTAGTATAAATCACCGGAACAAAGCCCGAGTGAGCTGCCTGAATGTCAGAGACAAAAACAGTGTCACGGAACTCTGTTAGGTCATTAAAAAAAAAAAAAAACTACTACATATTTATATCAACAAAGTATTCCTAAGCTTTTGAGCTCCTGGGCATCTTTGGTAATGAGTTGATATTTTATTTCTTCCACATTCTCATCTTGTTTTCCAGCATTATGGACTTTTTGGTGCAGTGATGTTCTAAATTCACTCTGGGTGGGTCCATGGGGTTCATCCAGGGAGATGGCAGACAGGACTCCTCTGACTCCCCAAGGCTGGTGATGGGGAAAACCCACCCTCAGTGTCCCCATAGTTTCTTTCTACCTGAGTCAGCTGTTCCTCTAAATTCCATCTGGTTGTTTTCTATGTCTTCCTCAAGAGAACCCAGTACTAGCATTTCAACACAAGCAATGGAGGCACTTTATTACAGATGAAATTTGAGGGAAAGTGATATTCTTTCAAGGTAGTGGGTGAGAGCAGATGCATCTGTGACAAAAAGATTGTAAGGGAAAAAAAAAAAAAAAGGCCACCAGGACTGGTGGATTCCTCATTTAGGCACTGAGCCCCAGCAATAATCCTGGTGGCAATAATAATAATAATAATTAAAAAAATAGATAAATCCCACCTGCAGCGGAGATGCATAATAAGCAGTGAAGCAGGTCTGCAGGTGTCTATCATTCTCTCTCCCTCTCTGCCTCCCCCCTCTCAATTTCTATCTGTCCTATCCAATAACATGGAAAAAATGGCTGCTGGGAGCAGTGGGTTCATAGTGCTGGCACCGAGCCCCAGCAATAACCCTGGAGTCAAAACAAAACAAAACACCTACCAAAAGTGAGCTAGAATTTGCATTGGGTTAAAGGGCTGAGCGGCCCACAAACCACCATCAAATGACCTCCATCAGAAGTGGAGCAGTGGGAAGGCTCAGGATCTGTGGACATGAGGCAGTGAGCTCCATTCTGGGCACTGCATAGGCTGGGGTCTTTCTTTTCTCTCATTCGCAGTGTAGACATGAGGCTGTGAGCTCCATTCTGGGCACTGCATAGGCTGGGGTCTTTCTTTTCCTCTCATTCGCAGATATCTTTAGAAATAACAGCGAATATATTGGTAGCAGAAAGGTGTCAAGATGCTTTTCCGGTCACTTTCCTAGTTTTTGGGTCACTCACACCCACAGCCTATACCCCAGTCCCAGCTGCTTGGTCACACCACTGCTCCTTTGTAAAGTTTCAACCTTAGTAAAGTGTCACCCCAGATTCTAGGGTGAAACAGAACAAAAAGTGTATCCTCAAAATTGTCTGTCATCTCAGGAAAGTGTGGGGTTTAATATGCCAATTCTGGCTTGAGAACCTTTCCTCAAGTTAAGAGATAAATATGGGAAATGCCGAGGTTTAGACCTAGGTATGACATCTGGCAAAAGCCAGCTCTTTGGAAAGACCCATTCTTGATCGGACGTAAGAGTCTCACTGATAAAGCCCTTTGAAGCATGAATTCATAATCCCAAATTATAAAATGCTCAGGAAATTCATCTACTGGGCCAACAAAATAGCTCACTTAATGTGCTACTCTGTAATACACAAGACCCAGGTTCAAGCACAGCCCCCATTGCATTCAAGGAAGCTTTGGTGCTGTGATCTCTTTTATTTTCTCCCTCTCTGTAAGAAAGACAGACAGAAAGAAAGAAGGGAAGGAGGGAGATAGGGAGAAAGGGAAGAAAGAAAGAAAGAAAGAAAGAAAGAAAGAAAAAAAGAAAAAAAGGAGAAAGGAAGAAACTCACCTGCCTTTATTCAGAATCAGCAGGCACACAAAAAGCTGTGCTAGAACTCCAGGTAATAGAATTACTGAACAGACTGTCAGATACATAGGTTTTTAAATTATTAAAGCATAAAGAACTGAACATATGAAAAAGGAGTCAGACATTTTCAAAAAGACAGGAGAGATTTAAAAGACCACAGATCTCTGCAATAGAAAGATACTCTCAAAGAAAAAAAAAAAATCCTCAATGGATATGTGGGAGAGTGGAGTAGACATAACAAAGAGAGTTGATGTGCAGGAAAAAAGTGAGGAGAAAATTTCCCAGAATGAAGACTACAGAATAGAACTTTACGGAACTTTCCATAGTGACCACAGATTGCGTGGTCCTGTGTGCAGCAGTCCTTGGGCAAGGAGGCTCTCTTCTTATCAATCCACTGTGTGAAACAAATAAATATTGATGCGAGGAATAAGCATTTTTAACAGAGTTTACTTCATGTGGGGAGTTGTAGGGCTGGTATGCATGAATGTGGGTGGAGCAGGAGGCTTTCCACAATTGACTTGAGAACTGTAAAAAGATGGCTGACAGGGAAGGAGTCAAATGCTTCCCCCATGAAGGCAGGGGAGGTCATGCTGCCAAACTGAATGTTCACATTCAAGTCCGTCATGGCTCTGAGTCATTTGAGTCCATGGGAGACAGGCATCTTCAGCATGTCTGGGTCACTCAGAGTTTGAGCTTTAAGGGAACCTTTCTATGCCTCTGTGAACTGACACACACACACACCTTGTGTAGATGAGCAAGGGCCACGGGGCAGCACACTGATACCAGAAGCACCACATTCTCCTAAGGAACCAGGGAAAACTATTTCTCATCTATTTGAGACTTGAAGGGTAACTGGGAAGACTGAAGTCTGAAAATCTAATGTAATGACCACTTCTACAGATTGCATGAAAGCAAATCATTGAAATGGAAAAAAATTAATAGAAAAGCATCCCATGTTGTCTTTCTTAGTCAAATAACTAAATATCATCTAAGTGTAAATGGACAGAACTGATTATAGACCCGTGCACTTTAAACTTTCCCTAGTGCTGGTTTTTTGAATTTCTATTTCATTTAGGACTTTTCAGTCAGAAAAGCTTTTATAATAGTGTTTAGAATTAAAGGTCAGGAATACATTTTACCCCTATGCTCTCTACCCAAGTATTTCTAAATCTATTAAGTCTTTAAAAAAATCACTAGCAGTATCTGCTCTACTTAAAGAGCTAAGATGTTTCAGATTTATCTAGCTTTTATTACACCCATCATAAGAAATCTGTTAAAAACAAGTTAGCCTCAAAGTCTTTTACAAAGGCCTTCACATTCTCATTTATTTTTTTGCTAATTAAAAAAGAGTTGAGAAAAGACTTATTGATGTATGGGGCTTGGAGATAACTCCTCCAGGAAAGCACATACTTTTCCACAAACTTTTCAATAGGGGGACCTGAGTCTAAGCCCCTGTCACCATATGAGAGCGCCTTCATGAGCTATGGAGCAGAGATGTGGTCTCTCCTTCTCTCTCTTTTTTATCCAAACAAATAAGTAAGTCAGCAGGAGTAGTGGAATCATGCAGGTCGGGGACCCCCGATGCTAACTCTGGTGACAAAAAAAAAAAACTGAGAAAACATTTGCTTACTTAATGAAAGAGAGTGCATAGCACTGCTCTTGTCACATGTGGTGCCAGGGATTGAACCCGAGGTCACACACACAAGGCATGTGCTCAACCCACTGAACCCCCTCCCTGGGCATGTTATCTTTTATTTATTTTTGTAAATGTTATTTATTTGTTGGCTACAGACAGATATTGAGAAGGTGAGAGGGAGGGAGAGAGAGAGAGAGAGAGACAGAAAGCCACATGCAGCACAGCTTCACTACTCACAAAGCTTCTCCCCTACAGGTGGACTCTGAGGATTGAGCTCAGGTCCTTGAGCATGGAAACATGTGTACTCAGCTGTGTATGCCACCACCCAGCCCCCCTCATCTTTTCTTTAAGGAACAAGTCTCCACAGTACAATCTATAACATGCGCTCAAGAAGGATGTCTGGCATAAAGCATGCTGTCTGCATTGTTTGTGTCCAGTTGTCACATCGAACTTTCCCCTCTTCACTCACTTACCTCTTAGTAACAGTATATAAAGTTGAGCCTTGAACTATGTGATTCTTTACTGCACAGACCCACTTACTCACGAGGAGGATTAACAGAGAGCACCTAAGAGAGATGAGAACTTCTCAACATTGCCAGATGATGAGGAAGAATTTATACTAGGATTCTTGACTGATGGCCTAAACTTCCACATGGCTGATCAAATGTACATTCTTGTGAATAAAAAGGAGTTTTGTAAAATGTTATAAACAATGGTCCAGTTTCATTCCATGGTTGCCAGGACCAGGTCTAAACACCTTTGATATGGAAAGCCCAAAGGCTTTTTATTGACAGGCTGTTCCCGAGAAAACTGGAGACTATTCTTGCATACAAATATGTGTGGGAAAGAAAGAACTCTTACGCCCTTTCCCAGGTCTGGAAACAAGAGACATTTGTTTTTTATGGTGGTGGTGTGGGGGATACAGTGTTAGGTACAGATAAGAGTTTTTAAACAAGCTAAACAAGAGCAGAGCTACTGATTCCTAATTAATCTCATGGTGGCAGTGCCTGATTATCAGAAGTGATCTACTGGTCACAGCTGAGCAACCTTTCAGAAGGATCCACACAAGCAACAAAGTCCTCTGTGCTTTCTCACACAAAAACCCACACCAGGAGAGGGCAAGCAGTTCAAATAAAGTGAGTGTGTGTGTGTGTGGGGGGGGGGGAGAATGTACGTATGCAATCAGGTCTTTACCGGTACATATGTTAAACTTGAAGTCTTGCTGAAAATCACCCTTAATTCAGACAGTAGTAAATTATGAAGCAGACCTGTACACCAGTTTCTTACCTCTTCCTATTTTATACCCACATACAAAGTAGCATCAGTAGAGAAAATGAAATGATATTGATAAGTTGAAATAACTCAGTCTAAGCAAATAACCAGGAAGGTTCTGTGCACAGTGAATTAATAGCTTAAAGAAGATTTTGTAGAGTGAGAGGTTTTACTAGGTGGGGCCAGGTGGTAGGACCTGGTAGAACGCATGTGCTGCTCGTGCTGCAATGCCCAAGGATCCAGCTTCAGGCTCAAGTTCCCACCTGCAGGGGGAAAGCTTGAGCAGTGAAGCAGGTCGGCAGGTATTTCTCTTTCTTCCCCTCTATCTCCCATTTCCCTCTCAATTTCTCTCTGTCTCTACCCAATACATTGCAATAAAAGAGGTTTTACTAGGTCAAAGTAATGAGTGAGTCTGAATCCCTGCTATTAAAAGCAAAAAAATGCTGCCTTTAGTTTTGCTGTGGTCCTGCCTGTGAACAGGAAAACAAGCCGAATGACCTTTTCGGTCTGAAGATTTATGATAGAGTTCCAAATAACTTGAAAAGTAAAGGAAAAATAAGCAGATACAATGCCTGTGGTCCCAAGAAATATTCAGAAAACGGGTCACTAACCAGAATTGGGGAAATGTTGCGTTGTAAACACAGGCCCAAATAGCAGTCTAAGTGATTCAGAGCTGGTGGTTTAGACATGCTAGGGGTTGGGGTGGGGGGTAAATGAGTATTATAAATGCACACACAGTGATTTATATTATAATACATACACACATCTAGTGCCAGGCTCAAAAGCAAGCTATTGAAACTATAGCTGTAGTTAGAGTTTAAAATCATGGAGGTCAATGACTTGGGGTTCAAGAATGTGAATGTGAGGCTAGGGAAACAGTCTCAAGGTAGCTCCCAAGACCCTGAGGGTCCAAGGTCCCAGGTTCAATCCCCAGTATCACCAATGCAGAACTGAGCAGTGGTCTGGTCTCCCCCACTCTCTACCTGTCTCTCTCCCCTTAAAAAATAAATAAGGGGGAGTCGTGCAGTAGCTCAGTGGGTTAAGTGCACGTGGTGCAAAGTGCAAGGACCGGCATAAGAATCCCGGTTCGAGCCCCCAGCTCCCCACCTGCAGGGGGGGTCACCTCACAAGTGGTGAAGCAGGTCTGGAGGTGTCTATCTTTCCCCCTCTGTCTTCCCCTCCTCTCCCAATTTCTCTCTGTCCTATCCAACAACGACATCAATAACAACAATAATAACTACAACAATAAAACAGCAAAGGTAACAAAAGGGAATATATATATATATAAATTAAAAGATAAAAAAATAAATAGGTAGCCAAGGAGATAGCATAGTACTTTACACAACAGATTTTCATGCTAGGAGTAAAGGTCTCAGGTTCAAACCATAACAACACTATAAGCCGAGCCAAAGCTGGAATTCCTCTTTCTTTTCTTTTTTTTTTTTTTCCACCAGGGTTACCTCTGTGGTTCAGTGCCTGGACTCTGACGCCACTGTTCCCGAGGACTTTTTTTTTTTTCATTTTTCTTTTGATAGAGAGTGAAACAGAGATGGGGTGGGACAAACACACACACACACACACACGATGGGGTGGGACAAACACACACACACACACACACACACACACACACTTTTCCCGCTGCTCTACCATTAATGAAGCTGCCCTCTTGCAAGTGGGAGCCAGGGGCTTGAACCCAAGTCCTTGCACACAGTAATGTCTGTGCTTTACTGGGTGCACCACCATCCAACCCAAATGCTGGAGACTGAACCTGGGTCCTCAGGCATGGGTAAGGCTGAGTAATCCCTGATCCTGTTTACTTTCTAACTGGTTTAATGTTAGGAACTGCTTCACAGAGTTGTGAAGAGGTTAGAAGTCAGCACACAGAAGATACCTAGCACAGCACCTGCCACATAACAAGCACTCAGGAAGTGCTGGTTGCTTCACTTCTACCATTACTGGTAATCAGAGTGAACCATATGTTACTGATTTAAAAGCAACACAGGCACAGAAGTCAAGACTGTGGGCCCACTGGGTAGGAGCTGGGAGCCAAAGCCTCTTTGTCCAATTTGAAAGTTTTCTGTCAACAACCAAAAGTTGATATGGGAGAGACCACCCAAATCAGGTTGTGGGTGAAAAGAACCTTGAGAAATCAGAACTCCTGGCCTTGAGCACGACGGAGGTGGGGCTGAATGCTGGCACTGTCATAGCTATGTGAGAAATTAAGCCAGGAATCATTAGCCCCCCAGAAATCATCCTGCCCTGGTGCCTCCAGAGCCCAGGGCTGAGTCTTCCAGTGGAAAAGTCACATTGCCTTTGTCCGAAACAGGAGGTGTCGGAACCACCCCATGCCTGACTGGCCTCAGCCGAGCTAGGGGAGAAAACACAACAGCTGCAAAGGATGTAAGCATCTCACTGGCAATAACTAGTAGAGTCCCATCTTCAAAATGCTGTGAGGAAATATTACTGGCATCATTCAAGAGCTAGGTCAAGCAGAAATGGTGAGCATCACACCAGCCTATGAGACATTGGCTAACAGACGCGGAGAGCAGACGACAGCAGCTTCCACTGTGACTTTCCAGTCTCTCAGGGTCCCTACCGCTGGGCACCCTTTTCTCCCGGGTGGCCACGGGTCAGCAGCCACTGCCTGTGCTCTGGGACGCCTGCTTTCTCACAGACCTGATTCTATCAACAACTTCCTCTCTCCTTTAGTTTGCTCCTTTAAGTCTACCTTTTATCTGTTGAACAAAATATTCCAGGCCTATGTTTTGAACAAAATTGCCTGTTTACTGCAAAGCTGGGGCCTCCTGGGTGGACCATATCACTTCCCCCAGTGCTGCGGGACTCCCATGTGGTGCTGGGGCTGGAACCTAAGCTGTGCATAAAGTAAGGCATGCATCCTACTTGGTGAGCTACCTCTGACTTACCAAAGCAACCGTTAAAAAAAAAAAATCTATGAGTTTATTTAATGACAGTGAGAAAATGAGACCAGATTACCTCCTCGACTATATGTGGCACCAAAGAAATAATTTAAAATGAAAAGCAGCAAAGCCTGCCCCTTCTCTCCCCCACCCCAGGCCTGTTTCCTGGCAATAACTACCTCCAGATCTTTGAACTGTCCTGTCCAGTATTTATCTTTCTATTTTAAAGTAATATGCTGTGCCAGGGGACCTGAGGAAAATCCATCACCTGCTGGCCACAGCTCTTGGACATCTTCCATGTGACAATCCTTCCTTAGCCTGGAAAAACAGAGACTTGATAAACTGTCCCAATGACACAGTGTTCTTGTTTTTAGAACAAGATTTGGCCCGTTTCGTTCCCAGGAGATGAATTATGCACATCAATAAGGTGAGCTACATTTTGCAATACTTATATAGCTTACTGTGGCTCTTAAGAGCGTGTCCATGTTTGCTCTGCTGTTATATGTCTGTTCTAGAATGAAACATGCCTACCCCTGAATGTAACTCAGAACACTGAAGTCCCTAAAGGACTGCCTTTAGGAAGACAGGTCACTTCCACCACCCCTAGGCCCAGAGACAGCACTGAACTTCACCACATACATGAGCTAGAGTGTGGATGAATCTAGAATGTAGATTTGTTCCTCCCAAGCACAGGGCAAGAGTAGAGGCAATGATGTAAGCAGGTGTTGAGAACCTGCCACTGGACTTGAGAGAGAGAAAAAGATTTCCACCAGCAGGAAGCTGAGACACTAACAGAATTAATATTTGACAACTACTTAATATTATCTTTACATACAATTAAAAAACTCTTTAACACTCCCACCACTTTTCATTTCTCTTTTGAGATGTTAATCTCTCATTTGTCTCCTTAAATATTTTTTGGCTGTTGTTTTATCAACTAATAGGGGCCAGGTGGTGGCACACGTGGTTAAATGGACGTTACCATTCTTAAGGACCCAGGTTCAAACCCCTGCAAGGGGATAGCTTCATAAGTAGTGAAGCAGTGCTACAGGTCTCTCTCTCTCTTTCTCTATTCCTCCCCTCCTTTCTCTCCTGCTCTATTCCCCCTTCCTTCTCAATTTCCCTGTCCCATTAAATTAAAAATCTTAAAAAAAAAAACAACCCACAATCAATTAACTAGGGTCTGAAAAATACAAAGAGGCCTCCCCTAATCTGTGACTAAAATTTTTCCTACAGCATACTCTTTCTTGCTTTATAAACTGAATATAACTTATAGTTTGGTAGATAGGGATTTAGTTCCTATATTTCATTCTATTCCATTTATATTAGTGTTTGTTAAGTCAGTAAGTAGCTGGTGCTTCTAGTGTTATCACTGTCATTATCATTATTAGATAATAGGTTTCAATAGGTTTCTATTCTTTTGCCTGGAGTTTTACAGGTCTTTCATTTTTTTCCCTTATTGCTTATTATTCTCAGGGGCTACAGTATATGTAAGATCTCTCTTGCACACAAACAGCTAATGAATCTGCAAGTCCCACCCCACGGCCCCCTTCCCCTTGAATCCACTCTGTTCTGGAGTCATACATCACCCTCTCCTATCAGACCTTCTGAGTCTGCTGCAGAGTCAGCAATCTGGAGCCTCTCCAATATTCCAGTAGGTTTCTGTGATAACAGAGGGCAGAGCTTTGAGAACCTGCCTGTCTGAACATAGTCTACTGACACAATGATTTATAGGGGTGGGCACAGAACTTCAGTTTAGAAAGATTTCGTCCCCAGAATTTCTAAGATGCTACTCCAGTCTCTTCTACCTTTAAGTGCTGATTTCTGTCCTTGCATAAGACCTTCCTTTCCTCTCTGCATGTTCTAGGAGCTTATCTTCAGCCCTGGAGTTCCAAGTTCCTACACTTCATGACATGCCTGCTGGTGAGATTATTTTTATTCCTCCTGCTGGTTTGTTGGCAGGCCTTTCTGTTTGGAGGCTTGTGTCCTTCAGTTCTAGTTCTTATCTTCTTATTCTCTTTTCTCTGGAACTCTTATTATTCAGGCATTAGACATCCTGGATTTATTATCTCACTTTCATAGCCCCCCCTCCTTGTTGTTCCATTCATTATATTTGTGTTATGCTTTCTAGAATATTTTCTTGACTTTAGTTCTAATTCTTCTAAACTTCCTTGGGGAAGTGCTATCATAAATTGTAATTTCTGAAAGTTCAATTTCTTTAAAAGTAGTATCAGTTATTGTCTTAAGGTTTCAGCTGTCGTCTTTTACCTTGATGATTTTTTTTTCTCCAGGGTTATCACTGGGGCTTGGGGCCTGCACTACGAATCCACTGCTCTCGGAGGCCATTTTTTTCCCATTTTGTTGCCTTTGTTGTTGTCGCTACTGTTACTGTTGCCATTGATGTTGTTGTTGGATAAGACAGAGAGAAATCAAGAGAGGAGGGGAGACAGAGAAAGGGAGAGAAAGGTAGAACTGCTTCACCCTTATGAGGTGACCCCCCTGCAGGTGGGGAGCCAGTGACTCGAACTGGGATCTTTATTCCAGCCCTTGCACTTGGTGTCATGTACACTTAACCCACTATGCTACCGCCCAAACCCCGATGCTATTTATACAAACTTTTAATTTGCTTTCTTTTCTTCTTCTCCTCCTCCTGTTTTTTAGAGACATGGTGACAGAGGCAAAGAAAATGACACCACAGTGCTAAAACTTCCTTCAGTGTGGTGGGGGCTTAGACACACTGAAGCAAAGCACCATGCCAGTGAGTTATTTTGCCAGTCTCAAACTTTTGAAAGTATTCTTTATCCTCTGTATTAGCTGATACCTCTTATTGTGCTTTTTTTTTTTTTTAATTGAGGCTCTAGTATGTTGGGGAACTTTCTCAAATATATGATGGTCATTTTTGGCTACCAACTTATATTTTAAAGTGAATTACTAAGATACTAGTTTAAAGTGCTATTCAAACATGCAGAACTAGTTAACTGGTGGCATTCAGTCTAGGATAATCAGGTGGCCAGGCAGCTTTCAGTAAGAGGCCCCCAATGTCAATATCCCAAATTCTTCCCTCAAGGTAAATAATATCTCCAGACATGTCCTTGCAGATTCCTATTTGGGGAAGAAAAAGATGATGGTCATTCTCTTTTAGATTCCAAGCTTTTAAGATTCTTTAAATATATATGTGTGTGTGTGTATATATATACATATATAAAATTATTTTTTAATTGCTACCAGGATTATTCTGGAGATTAAAAACCTCACTTTAAAATATTAGTTGATAGCTAACAACAAGACAAATATTTGAGAAAGTTTTCCAACATATTAGAGCCCCAAATTAAAAACAAAAGGCATAGGAAGAGGCAACAGATAATATAGAACATAAAAAATACTTTCAAAATTAATACTTTCAAAAAATTACCTTTTCTTTTCTTTATCGGAGAGGACGGAGAGACCTTGAGCGGAGAAGGAGAGGGAGGGAGAAAGAGAGAGAGCTGCAGTACTTACTTCGCTGCTCATGAAGTTTCCCCCGCAGGTGGAGAGCAGGTTCTAGATTACAGGCCCTTGTGTGTGGTAATATGTGCCCGTAGCCAGGTGGGCCGCCACTCAGCCCCTCACCTTTTAAATTCTTTTACCATTATCTCTTCAGGTTTCTTCCTGGCTGGACAGACAGATTAAATGTGGCTGTTCCATTTGTCATTAGTCACAGGTCTCTGTAACTGCCTCTTCTTAGCTGGCTTCATTCCTTCCCACCAGCATTTTAAAAAATTATTATTATTATTATTACTTTTGTTGACACCAGGGCTATTGCTGGGATTCAGTGCCTGTACGACTAACCCAGCACCACAGGAGCCCTTTTTTTCTTTTATCTTTTTTGAGTAGAGGTGAAAAGAAATTAAGAGGGGTGAGAGAGACAGGGAGAGAAGAGAGATCCACACACCTGTAGCACTGTTTTGCCACTCATGAAGCTCCTTCCCCCCTGCAGGTGGGGAGCAGGGGCTTGAACCCGGGTCCTTGTGTATGGTATTGTCACACCAGCATTTTTAAAAATTTATTTTATAGCAGTAAGAACACTTTAACATGAGATCTGTCCTCCTCTCCTATTTTTTAGCATGCAATATATTACTGCTGACTTTTTTTTTTTTTGTTAGGTTTATTCCTAGATATTTTATTGTTTTTGTTGCTATAGAAAAAGGAACTGATTTCTGGATTTCAATTTCTTCTAACTTAGTGTTTGCATAGAGGAATGCCACTGACTTTTGAATGTTAATTTTATAGCCTGACACATTACTGTATTGCCTGATGATTTCCAAAAGCTTCTTGCTAGATTCCTTAGGTTTTTCCATGTATACTATCATGTCATCTGCAAATAAGGAGAGTTTGACTTCTTCTCTTCCAATCTGTATGCCTTTAATTCCTTGCTCCTGCCTGATTGCTATGGCAAGAACTTCCAACACTATGTTGAATAGTAATGGTGATAGTGGGCAGCCCTGTCTAGTACCTGATCTGAGGGGAAATGCTTCCAGTTTTTCACCATTGAGTATGATGTTGGCTGTAGGTTTGCTATATATAGACTCCACTATCTTCGGGAATTTTCCATCTATTCCTATTTTTTGTAGTGTTTTGATCATAAAGGGATGTTGTATTTTGTCAAAGGCTTTCTCTGCATCTATTGATACGACCATGTGGTTTTTGGTCTTGCTTTTGTTGATGTGGTGGATCACATTGATTGATTTACGTATATTAAACCAACCTTGCATGCCTGGGATAAACCCCACTTGGTCATGATGAACAATCTTTTTGATATACTGCTGTATCCGGTTGGCTAGAATTTTGTTCAATATTTTCGCATCTATGTTCATCAGAGATATTGGTCTGTAGTTTTCTTTTTTGGTTGTGTCCCTGTCTGCTTTTGGTATCAGGGTGATGTTGGCTTCATAGAAGCTGGCAGGGAATATTCCAGTGTCTTCAATCTTCTGGAAGACTTTTAAAAGTAGAGGTATTAGTTCTTCTTTGAAAGTTTTGTAGAATTCATTTGTAAAACCATGTGGTCCAGGACTTTTATTTTTGGGAAGATTTTTGATAACTGTTTCAATTTCATTAGCTGTGATGGGCCTGTTCATGTTATCGACTTCCTCTTTACTTAGTTTTGGAAGTTGGTAGGTATCTAGGAAATCATTCATTTCTTCCAGGTTCTCTAGCTTGGTGGCATACAGTTGTTCATAGAAGCCTCGCATGATATGTTGAATTTCTGCAGTGTCTGTTGTGATATCTCCTCTTTCATTTACTATCCGATTTATTTGGGTCTTCTCCCTTTTTTGTTTTGTGAGTCTGGCTAAAGGTTTGTCGATTTTGTTTACTCTTTCGAAGAACCAACATTTACTTTCATTGATCTTTTGTATGGTTTTCCTATTCTCAATGTTATTTATTTCTGCCCTAACTTTAGTAATTTCTGTCCTTCTGGTTGCTTTAGGGTTCCTTTGTTGTTCTTCTTCTAGGTCTTTAAGATGTGCAATCAGGCTGTTTATTTGTGCCTTTTCTTGTTTCCTAATGTGTGCTTGTATAGCTATGAACTTCCCTCTTAGGACTGCTTTAGCTGTGTCCCAAATATTTTGATAGCTTGTGTCTTCATTTTCATTGAACTCTAGAAACATTTTGATTTCTTCCTTGATTTCCTCTTTGACCCAGAAGTTGTTAAGAAGTGTACTGTTGAGCTTCCACATTTTGGCACTGTTACTAATCTTTTGTTGATTGTTAAGTGTTAGTTTAATTCCACTGTGGTCTGAGAAGATGCTTGGGATGATTTCAGTGCTCTTGAATAGGCTGATGCTGTCTTTGTGGCCTAACATACGGTCTATCCTTGAGAATGATCCATGTGGATTTGAGTAAAATGTGTATTCCAGTTTCTTGGGATGAATGACTCTGAAAATGTCCAATATTTCTAGTTTATCTATCTCTTCATTTAGCTCCCTTATGTCTTTACTGATTTTCTTCCTGGATGATCTGTTAAGTTGAGATATTGGGGTGTTGAAGTCCCCTACTATGATTGTGTTACTGTTAATATATTGCTGTAGCTCTTTCAGTAGAAGTTTGATGTATTTAGATGGCTTCTCATTGGGTGCATAGATATTAATAATTGTTAAATCCTCTTGATTGACTGATCCTCTGAGCATTAAGTAGTGTCCATTCCTATCTTTTTTAATCTTATGTATTTTAAAGTCTATCATGTCAGATATGAGAATAGCTGTTCCTGCCCTTTTTTGTGGGCCATTGGCTTGAATGATAGTTTTCCATCCTTTCACTTTAAGTCTGTGTTTGTCTTGTTGCGTTAGGTGAGTTTCCTGTAGACAACATATTGTTGGGTTGTGTTTTCTGATCCATCTTCCTACTCTGTGTCTTTTAATAGGTGAATTCAGGCCATTCACATTTATTGATATCAAAGATTGAAGATATTTTAACGCCATTCTTGTAGAGTTTTAGAGTGTTTTGATATATGTTCTATTTGTGGTGGTCTGGTTGTTTATAGGAAACCTTTCAGAACTTCTTTCAAGGCAGGCTTGGTGATGGTTGCTTCCTTCAACTGTTGCTTGTCTGAGAAGGTTTTGATGCTTCCATCTAGTCTGAATGACAATCTAGCAGGATATAGTATTCTTGGCTGAAAGCCTTTCTCATTGAGCACTCGATAGATATCTTGCCATTCTCTTCTGGCCTGTAGTGTTTGTATGGAGAAGTCTGCTGCTAATCTTATGGGTTTTCCTTTGTAGGTGACTCTTTGTTTTTCTCTTGCAGCCTTGAGGATCCTTTCTTTATCCTTATTCCTTTCCAATCTAAGTATGACATGTCTTGGTGTCTTTAGGTCTGGGTTAATTCTGTTTGGGACCCTCTGGGCTTCTTGAATCTTTATGTCTTTGGTGTTGTCTAGACTAGAGAAATTTTCAGCTATTATGCCCTGGAGAACGCTTTCTTCCTCCCCTTCTCTTTCTTCCTCTGGTAATCCAATAATGCGTATATTGTTTCTTTTGAAGTCATCCCATAGGACTCTGTTGTTGTTTTCAGCATCTCTTAATCTCTTTTTGAGGTCTCTTACTTCTTCTTTAGTTGTCTCTAATTCATCCTCAATCTTGCTAATTCTGTCTTCAGCCTCATTGATTCTATTCTCTCTGCCCTCTACTGCTTTCTGGAGTTCATCTATTTTGTTGCCCTGCTCTGATACTGTTTTAGCTTGTTCAACTAGTTGCCTTCTTAGGTCAGCAATTTCAGCTTTCAGCTCTCTAATAACCATGAGATTATTAGAATTTTCTTCCATATTCTCATTTGTTGTTCCTGCAGTTCTGATTACAATTTTTTCAAATTCTTTACTGACTCCTGTTATTATTTCCTTAGCTAATGTTTGGATGTTGAACTCGTTGTTTTGTGTTTCGCCCTCTGGAGGACTTTTAGCTGGACTCTTGTCCTGGTTCAAGTCTCCATTATTTTTTCTTGTTGTTTTAACCATTTTATATAAATTAACAGTTTTTTCAATCCCTGAGTTGCAGTTCAGTGGTGTAAAAGCCTTTTTTTTTTTCCCTGTAGGCTATGGTAGCCTGAGGGCTTTTAAACTATCAATAGGCTTCTTGGCTTAATCAATGACTCCTGACCAAGAGATAAAGCAGGGTGTGGCAGAGATAATCCAGTGGTTATGCAAGGAGAATTTCACAGTCCTTCAGCTATGCCACCGAGGTATAGGTCTTCTCCTGGGTTTCCCGGTTAGATCTCTGTGCCCTGGTGTCCCTCCCTGTTGCTGCTCCAGATTCTGAGGGTAGTAGCAATGGAGACTCAGAGTTGTACTTGGTGAGTCTCTGGGGAGTCCTTTCCTCCCTTCAGCTGTCCTCTTGTTGGTGGAGCAGACTGGAGGTGGTGTCTCCACTGACAAACTGTCGAACTGTTAGCAGTCACTTAATCTCTCCTTAGGCCCCTCTCTCCTCTCTGTCACCAGCCACGCGTGTTTGTACTCACGGGTGATTTACTGGGTTTCTGTGGTCATTCTAGTCCTGTCTTGTTTCAGTCCGGGTGGTCTCCTTTGGTATTCCTAGTTGATCCGGGAGAGGAGAGGAGAGGAGAGAAAGCGATCTGCTGCTCGCAGCTCCGCCATTACTGCTGACTTTAACTCATCAGCATTTAAACACTCTCAGACCTCTTTAATATTAAGTAACTCAGGACTAGGAAGCATTTCCCCTTGAGTCCATGTCTTCTTTTACCTGTTGCATTCTCTTTTGCTTCACATCATTCTTCTTGAAACAGTTGCTCACACTCTCCCTTTTCCTCAACACTTCACTCTCAAATTCTCAATCGATTGCCATCTACCTTCTATCCTCATCACTCCACTGGAACTGTCTTTGCAAAGGTGGAGAAATTCAACAGTACTTCCTCCTCCTCACCTGACTGGTTCCCTCAGTAATACTCAACAATTATACCACCCCTTCACAAGTCACACCCTTGCTTAAGAGTTACACACCCTGTTCACCTTACATATTCTCACCTCTCTGCAAACTGGAGCCACAGTCCTTAACAGGACTAATACAGTAAAGAATGCAGTTCCAACACCAGCCCTGCCTCTTGCCACACCGTGATACAAGTTCTAAGCTACCATGCAAGAGACTTCCTTTTTGATCTGTATAGATCTAATTCATTCTTTTACTTGGCCAATTTTAAAGATTTCATATAGCTGTGTTGGATGCCCCTCCCATGTGCTCCAAGAAACCCAGTGTTTCTCACCATCAACAAGTTTACTACAAAGTACTACAACGCCTATGTACTTACTTATGTTCCATGAAGACAAACGCCACACTCTTCTTCTACCATGTTGAAAGTTCTGTCACTGGAGCTAGTAGATGTCTAGCTCATGATTGTCATCCAATAAATGTCAACCAAGTAAGAGAATGAGGACACACTGAGGTAGGAATAATAAAATGCCCACAGAGAGAAAATTTATCATATTTTCTCTGTAATGGGCCAGCAGGGCAAATGGAATTATGTACAGAACAAATCTGGTTACAGAAAAAGATTGTGGGCTGGGTGGTGGTGCACTCATTTGAGTGTATTTGTTAAAATGCACAAGGACCCAGTCCCCACCTGCAGGGGCAAAGCTTTGTAAATGGTAAAGCAGAGATGCAGGTGTCTCTTTTTTTTCTCTTCTTCTCTATAACCTCCTTCCATCTCAGTTTCTCTCGGTCTCTACCTTACAAATGAATAAATAAATATAGGAAATAAAAAGAAAAAGATTGTATATATAATCTACATTATTCTGGCTGCCTTCCCCTATCTTCTTACCAGTGTATCTACCAACTGGTCATGGTTTTGTTGAAAGATAACCAAATAAAAGTAAAGTTATCAGAGCACCCTCCGATCATTTCTATAGGGCTTAAAGAGAAACAGTTGTCAAAAATGTTGAAGTGTAATTTCATTCACTATATATGTAAATCACAGAATCTCAAAATAATATGAGATGGGATGGATGGTGATGCACTCAGTACAGAGTACATGTTATAACATGCAAGGACCCATGTTCAAGCCCCTGCTCCCCACCTGCAGGGGGTAACCTTCATGAGCACTGAAGCAGTGCTGCAGGTGCCTCATGATCTCTCTCCCTTTCCCCTCTCGATTTCTCTCTGACTCTATTCAGTAAATAAATGAATAAATAAATAATTTTAAAAACCAAATACACAAAAAATAAAATAAGAGTGGGAATGTTTTATTCTGATAGTTTTGCGATAACTTGACTCACCTACTAAAAATTGTCTGAAATACTGTGAAAATAGTTAGAGACAGTTCTTTAAAAGACCTATTCTTTTTTTTTTTTTCTGAATAAGAAAAGAGGCAAAAAGGTTCTGCTGGGAAACTAACTCATTAAGCTACTCAAACCGAGCTCTCAAACCGAAGCTCTGAAGAGGAAAACAAAATCTCAGTTGAAGCAAAATTGAATTTCTAGCCTTTGACTGTCTTTTAGCTAACGCAAACAAAGCTCTCATTGCTCAAATGCCCTCTCCACCGTGACTGTTTTACCCATGTGTTTCTTCTCATTGGGGCAGTGCCTTCTATTAAGGTCTATACCAAGAAAGCTGTCAAAGCAGGCAAGCATTTTAATTATCTTGAGTCCTCTCTAATGTCTGAGTACATTTTGCCACAGCTGAATAGCCTGTCTATTGAGAACATGTCTTTCTGAAAATAGACCTGCTTCTAAATGTGAACTGTGGTAAGTATCTTACTCGGTACTATCTTCCCCACTGGGGGCTGGGGTGTGGGGTGGGATGACTAGAAAGAACTCCCAGGTTAGATTTATTCTCTTGAAAGTAAACTACTAAAAAGTGGAGAGAAATATTTTGAGCTGAAGGAATGAGCGTTGTGATAAACTGCCTGTCTGAATAGGTATTATTTTATTTCTACTATATCTGAGTCTCTGTCCCAAAAAGAACTCAGACATTCCTAACTGAAAAGTGGCCTCTTCTCAAACAAATCTCTCCTTAGAAAGGTTCTCTAAGTGAGAGAAAGAGAGAGAGGTCCAAAATAAGTCAAAGGTGACCCCATATATCATTTGCAGGGTGGGAGTCCCTTATTACAAAAAGAAAAGCAAAGCAAGGACAAAGCTATAGTACAGAGACACTGCGCCAACACTGGAGAGACTTCTGACAACACGTGAGTCTGGGCAACGGCTCTGAGAAAAGAAAGCCCCTGTCCCTGGAAGCCTGTCATGCTCAATTGAAATAGCTTCCACTGTACCTAAATGTGTGAGTAAAGACTTCACCCATGAGGGGCCAGGTGGTGGCATACCGGATTGAACACTCACATTACAGTGCACAAGGATCCAGGATTAAGCCCCGGTCCCCATCTGCAAGAGGGAAGCTTCACAAGTGGCGAAACAGTACTACAGTATTGCAGGTTGGTGTCTCTCTCTCTCCCCACACCATGCTCAATTTCTCTCTTTCTCTATCATAAATAAATAAATAAATAAATAAATAAATAAATAAATAAATACTATCTTATCTATGGGAGTGGAGGGATGGGGACACAAACCTTTGGTGATGGGAGTGGTGAGGGGAAAAAAAAAAAACCATACTGTCCCCACACCTATGGACATCTAATCTTTGATAAGGGGGCCCAAAGTATTAAATGGAAGAAGGAGGCTCTCGTCAATAAATAGTGCTGGGAAAACTGGGTTGAAACATGCAGAAGAATGAAACTGAACCACTTTATCTCAGTGGTTTCTTAGAAACAAAAATCAACTCCAAATGGATTAAAGACCTGGATGTTAGACCAGAGACAATCAAATACTTAGAGGAAAACACTGGTAAAACACTTTCCCACCTATACCTCAAAGACATCTTTGATGAAACAAACCCAATTGCAAGGAAGACTAAAGCAGAAACAAACAAATGGGACTATATTAAATTGAAAAGCTTCTGCACAGCCAAAGAAACTATCATACAAAGAGACCCCTTACAGAATGGGAGAAGATCTTCACATGCCATACATCAGACAAGAGACTAATCACCAAAATATACAAAGAGCTCAGCAAACTTAGCACCCAAAAAGCAAATGACCCCATCCATAAATGGGCAGAGGATATGAACAGAACATTCACTCCAGAGGAGATCCAAAAGGCTAACAAACATATGAAAAACTGCTCCAGGTCGCTGATTGTCAAAGAAATGCAAATAAAGACAACACTGAGATACCACCTCACTCCTGTAAGAATGGCATACATCAAAAAGGACAGCAGCAACAAATGCTGGAGAGGCTGTGGGGACAGAGGAACCCTTTTGCACTGCTGGTGGGAATGTAAATTGGTCCAGCCTCTGTGGAGAGCAGTCTGGAGAACTCTCACAAGGCTAGACATGGACCTTCCATATGACCCAGTAATCCCTCTCCTGGGGTTATACCCCAAGGACTCCATAACACCCAACCAAAAAGATGTGTGTACTCCTATGTTCATAGCAGCACAATTCATAATAGCTAAAACCTGTAAGCAACCCAGGTGCCCAACAACAGATGAGTGGCTGAGAAAGCTGTGGTATATATACACAATGGAATACTATGCAGCTATCAAGAACAATGAACTCAACTTCTCTGACCCATCTAGGTCAGAGCTAGAAGGAATTATGTTAAGTGAGTTAAGTCAGAAAGATAAAGATGAGTATGGGATGACCCCACTCATCAACAGAAGTTGAGAAAGATCAGAAAGGGAAACTAAAAGCAGGATCTGACTAAACTGAAAGGAGGGCACCAAAGTAAAACCCTGTGGTGAGGGGGAAGATAGACATGTGGCTTCCTGGGCAGGCAGGGGGGAGAGGTGGAGGTGGGAGTGGGGGTGGGGTGGGTGGGTGGGTGGATGGGACACAATCTTTTGGTGGTGGGAATGGTGTTTATGTACACACCTATTAAACTGTAGTCATATAACTAATTAATATGAGAGGGGGGAAAATTGATTATATGTCTAACAAAGGGACTTTTCAAAGTTAACCCAATTACCAAATAATGTGATGTTAACAATAACTATCCATTGTCTTCTTGAACCCTAAGACAGCAGGAACCTCACATTTCTACTATAGAGCCTAAACTTCCCCCAGTCCTGGGACTGTAGGGTAGGGCCCACTTTCTGTATGCTTCTCCTAATTCTTATCAAATAATATTGCATCTGCTGATTGCAACCTAATCAACATAATGAGTGCCACCCCAGCATGCTTCAGCTCAGACTGTGTCCAGAGACTTCAGGTGTGGAATGAAAACCCTTCAGCTTCATCACTCAGGTGAGACCTTTCCTTTCATAGTATCCTGTAATTCTATTCCAGGTGTTCCACTCCCCAATAAAGTCCCCAAACCCAGATATAGTCCAGGTCCCCTGAGATAGAGCATATGTTCACATCTGCCCATAAGCTAGGGAAAAATATATACCTGAAAGCTGAAGTACACGAGAGCCTGCAGGGAGTACCCCCCAACACTTCATCTCCAGTATTCCATCCTTTGGGTCCATGACTCTTCAACAATTTTTTTGGCTTTGTATGTTAACTCTCTTTTCAGCCACCAGGTTCCAGATGCCATTAGGATGCTGGCCAGGCTTCCCTGGACTGAAGACCCCACCAATGCATCCTGGCGCTCCACTTCCCCAGAGACCCACCCTACTAGGGAAAGAGAGAGGCAGACTGGGAGTATGGATCAACCAGTCAACGCCCATGTTCAGCGGTGAAGCAATTACAGAAGCCAGACCTCCCACCTTCTGCATCCCACAATGACCCTGGGTCCTTGCTCCCAGAGGGATAGAGAATGGGAAAGCTAGTGGGGAGGGGACGGGATTATAGAGATTGGGTGGTGGGAATTGTGCGGAGTTGTAACCCCCCCATCCTATGGTTTTATTAATGTCTCCTTTCTTAAATAAAAAAAAACTATACTGTAAACCATTAAACCCTCAATAAAAAATAAGTAAAATAAGTAAGTAAAACTTTAAAAAACAACAACAGAACCCACCCATGAATATCTACTACTACCACCACCACCACCACACATACACAGTCTCTCCAAAGATGGCAGGAAACTCCACACCTACTTGCTACTTGTTCTGGAGTCTGAGAAATTTTTTAAGTGCAAATATTTACAACATTCCTTTCATCCTTTTCTTTAAAAACCAGCCAGTTGTATGATAAAAATCTTGCTGATGGTGACAGTGGACTATTATTCTTTGAACACAAGTGAGTGACTAAAGTAGTAATTAATTCGGTGCATATTGTTGACTACATCTTAATTTTTAATAACCACAGCTATTATTGACCATATACTGTAATTGTGCATGACATATGCTGCTTCCTTTGACTAGATTTCTTTTTTTTTTTCCTCCTCCAGGGTTATTGCTGGGCCCGGTGCCTGCACCATGAATCCACCGCTCCTGGAGGCCATTTTTTTTCCCCCTTTTGTTGCCCTTGTTGTAGCTTCGTTGTGGTTATTATCATTGCCCTTGTTGACGCAATTCGTTGTTGGATAGGACAAAGAGAAATGGAGAGAGGAGGGGAAGACAGAGAAGGGGAGAGAAAGATAGACACCTGCAGACCTGCTTCACCACCTGTGAAGCAACTCCCCTGCAGGTGGGGAGCCGGGGGCTCGAACCGGGATCCTTATGGCGGTCCCTGCGCTTTGCGCCACATGCGCTTAACCCACTGCGCCACCACCCGACCCCCCCTTTGACTAGATTTCTATCCTCTTTCTCTTCTGTGTGCTTTTTTTTTTTTTAACTGAGACTCTTTCTTAACCAATTATATGCCATCCCAATTTCTCACAGTAGCCCTTCCTTTGTATATTCCCTTCACAGGAGTAACCACACAGCATTCTATTTGCTTATAAGACACATCTCTCCAGCTTGTTCTTAAGCTCCTTCAAAGCGAAGTTCATTGCTCATCTTTATGTTCCAGTTCATAGAGCAATGTATTTAGTACTTGATAGGCATTCTAAAAGTCTGTGAAATAAGTGAATAAGCATATGAATAAATAGATGGCTTGAAACTTAGAAACTGTTAAAGAGATGGCTCTTTAGAAAATATGTATCACTAGTTCATCCAATTTCACCCAAAATTCCCTACGAGTGATGACCAAGAGTATTTCCTAAGAGTCATACCACAACAATAAGACAAGGAAACGTTTACTAATGTTAAATAAAACAGGAACATTTTCTTATGGAAATAAGATTAAAATAAAAACCTTACCGGCAATGTTCCAGGCAGAGATGCATCAAAAAAAGATACCAAAGAATTCGGAGGTGCTGCAAAGTGAACTTGAGATCCAGAGAAGAGTTTTGAGTTGGAGGAAATCTGAGCATGAATTTCCAGACCTACTACAGCAGCCCATTCACGTTCACTAAAGAGAAAGATAATGATTAAGGTATCAAAAGGTAATTGCTTGTCTGACTTCAGTGAAAAGCAGCTTTTTCTCAAATTACCTTTTCCTTAATAATTATAATCACACAGTCAATGAGGAAAACTGATTTTACAAACATTATTTTGAGTTAATATGAGCATCAGGACTCTACTAGATAAATAATGGTAAAAGCTACACATCTCATTATTTGAAAAGGAAATTCTCAATCATGTTTTTAATTCATTGTGTAACAATGGTGTGCAAATACAACAAGCAGAGTGACAGACAACAAATTTTTGTGCAAAAGAAAACATAAAAACACCAGGTGTGGCTTTTTTCTTTTTGGTCCCCAATATCACTGTTAATTCCAGAGATCTAATTCCAAGTTCTTTTGATTGTGTTCATGCTGTCAAGCTGTTTAATGTTATATGCTCTGTCTTACTTGGCCACTCTTACTCTGTTGGACCTATACATACATTTCATACACACCCCTGTCCAAAGTATGCTAATTCCCTCTGAACCGCATGCAAGTTGGATCCACTGTAGATGCAGTTTCTCTCCCCTTCACCTCTCTCAATATATACCCCTATTCCTACCCTGCTCTTCTTCTAAGCAATCTTCCGTATTATCTAGATGTATTGTCAATTAATTTTTATTTTGTTTCAATCATTTCGACACATAAAATTCTATATAGTATCTACAATATTGCAAGGAATTATCATGCGGAGAATCGATGGAATTAAATGATAAACTCATTAGAATTCTGCATTGACTGAAGTATTTCAAAGCATTTCCCCAGTTTCATTACATGAGAGAAAAAATGTCCTTTCCATTCACAATGAGATTATCTAATTTATGAAATAAACAAAAACGGAATACTGGGAACTTTACTCTATTCCTGCAACTGAATGGCAGAAAATAACATCAACATACCTATCTCAGAGGATAAACAGAATATTAGACACATGCTTCATCTTTCTATATTTAAAATATTTAAATCTTACAAAATGAAGTATAAGGTATTGTTGAAAGTATATGTAGCAAACAAAGTAAAATTCTTCACACAATCACAGGGAAGTTCTCTTATACTGACTGCATACTCCTAGATCTAGGTACTCATGCTGAATATGAAACACCTCCACAAATCAGTGATATTTCCTAACTTAACTAGCCAGAGATGTAAAACACTGTTGGCTCATGGTAGCGTCAAGTATATGTCAGTTTAATATGCTCCTACTCAGTGTCATCGACCCCGTTGCTGCTTCTGTTAGCTAAGAAACTGAATCCACTCTTTTGACTGTGCAATCTTAAAGGGGAAAAAAAAAAAAAACATTGTGTATTCTTAAGTTCCCCAAATATGCCTGTTTACGGGCTGATTTATTGCGAGGACACGGTTGACAGTGGGCCTATTTTGTACTTTAAGCTTTGCGTTTACAGTTCAACATCCTCCCTCCCAATACAACTTTAGAATAAAGACTAGACTGAGGTGGCCATCAGTTCCCCAGGTCCACCTCACTCAATTGGAGCGTTAATGGTGTGAAATAGTATACCCTTTTTTCAGCTTCTGGGCCGTGGTGAAGGAATGTTGTGCCACTGATCTCTGTCCCCTTATCCTGCTGGACATGGACCCTGTCAGAGGCCCTCTTCCCTGGCGAAAAGCGCCATCCACGCAAGATAAAGTCCAACGCCTGCCTGCACAGCAGAATCGCAGCATGAGTGCCGCCATTGCCCTGCCAGAGTCCTAGTCAGGTGATTCAGCCACGTTGTTGTGAGGATCCCTGGGAAATGTAGTTCTCGGAATGTGTGAAGACGCGGGCGACTAGGACCGAAAGACTACTATTCCCGAGGAGCACTGCGACACCAAGGCGGCTGAAAGTCCCGCGGTGGGGCGGGGAAGGGGGAAAAAAAGGAGTGGGGGAGGGCTTCCGGGTTGAAAGGCGTGTCTCCTCCTAGCGGGGAGTTGGAGAGGTTAGTGAGTACGGGAAGTTTTATTTTATTGTTTTATTTGTTTTTCTTCAGTGAGAGCTGTCGGAGCCAGAAACCCGGTGCTGAGAAGCGCCCAGTGCTTTATGCCTCTCAGTTGAAGTAAATGACCAAATGAACTTTCTGAGCTCGCAAACCCACTCAGTTCTGCTCTCCACACACAAATTTGTGTATTAATCCTACCAATACTTATTTGGGTGCCCTCTGGGGATAAGCACTGAATAAAAGTCTGTCTTGTCACTTGCTAACGGTGCTTACATTTTCGGCAGCGAGAACACACAGAAAAGCTAACAAAAAAATAAAAAGGAAACATTGTAGTGGAGTGCTTAGAGGTAAACGGACCTAGATTTAAGTTCCTTTTCTTCCTCCTTAATCAGTACCTAAAATACTCTCCAGCAGAGCTTTTCTCCCCCACAGGACCTTTCTCTCCCCTCTTGCTCTGTCCCTTTTCCTTCCTTCCTTCCTTCCTTCCTTCCTTCCTTCCTTCCTTCCTTCCTTCCTTCCTTCCTTCCTTCCCTCTCTTTTTCTCTTTCTTCGTCACTGCAACTTCACTGCTATGGGCTGACATTTTCAGATAGAAAGGTGCGACTGAGAGAGACACCTTGGGCGGGGCTAGATAGCATAATGATTATGCAAAGAAACTCTGCCTGAGGCTCCAGAGTTCCAGGCACCACCCAAAGCCAGAGCTAAGTTGTGCTCTGGTTAAAAAAAAAAAAAAAAAAAAAGACACCATAAGGGAAACCTCCTCCAGTGCTGTGAGCCGAGCCGAGGACTGGCAAAACAAGCTTGTTATGTGATCTGCTTTGCTAGCCGTATCTCAGCAGGCTTTTACTTTCTCAGATATTCCCATGATTTCAAATGCAAATATAAGTTTTTCCTTTTTTTTTTTTAAATTATTTAAAAACATTTTTTTTTCATGGTCCCGGAGGTGGCGCAGTGGATCAATTGTTTGACCTTCAAGCATGAAGTCTTGAGTTCAATCCCTGGCAGCACATGTACCACAGTGATTTTGGGTTCTTTCTCTCATCTCTTGTCCCTCTCATTAGTAAATAAATTATTTAAAATATATATTAAAATTTTTTTGTATTACCTACTTTTCAAAAGTTAAAATTACACCATTTTGCTTTTGCTAAGCAAAAGAGATCTGAAGAGGGCTCTCACTTTTACAGCAAAAACAAGAAGAGTCCTCAGTGTTTGGTTTCCACAGCCCTTGCCCAGTCAGCAAGCCCTTGAGCAGGCACTCTTTAACTCCCTCAAATACTTTAAACAAGCTGTGTATCACTCAAACTTTTACTCTATATTATTTTAGATTTTATGTGAAATATGTAGTTATTTAGTGGGATTTGATAAGATATTTCTGGGATCTGGGCACACTTAAATTTTGTCCTGGTAAATTAATGGCAGTTGTTTCTTGGAAAGTTTCATAGTATTGCTCTGCTTTGGGATAGAGGAGGAGACCTGTATTTGAACACAAGTCATTTGGTCACTGTCATATTGTCTTTTCATTCACACTGTCATATTGTCTTTTCATTCACACAGTGTTTCATTCACACAAGTTTCTTAAAAGGGAAATTTGCCTATTTCATCCACCAAAGTTTTATTAGAGGACAAAAATCCCTGGAAAATATTTATTGAAGGATGCAGTAAAGTGTGGAGAATACATTTAATGAAGGGTTGGGCAACTTTGAGAGGAGGAATTTAGGAGAGATATGAAGAAGTATGGCAGTAGATGCAGAGAGAATTGACCTATGTGAAATGATTCGGGAGGTAAAATTGAAGAACTCAGTGATGGATCATTTAGGATGGAAGACTGGGGTAGGAGGCTGTCAAGTTTCTTCTGGTTTTCTGGCTTGTCCAACTGTGTGGCTGATAGAGTTACTCACAGAGATGTAGAAGCCAGAAAAGGAACAGGCTCGCCGGAAAATATGAGTTTGGTTGCCTTGGAGACATACAGGAGAAGAAGTCAAATAGGCATCTCTGATGCCTAATTCTAAGTATGAAGAAGGAGAAAAAGCTGCTTACTCTGCATTCTTCACATGGGTAGATAGCTTTTCAGTTACTGATCAATAATCTATTGATTGGTGTGCCAAAACTATGATCTGTATCATTGATACTCTTGTACAATTATGATGTTAGCAATTTAATTCCTCTGTGGAGGTGTTTTAACTACCTTCCCTAAAATTAGCATCATTTCCTTTTCCTATCCTTTCTGTTTTTCTAGCTACCACACTGATAAAAATTGTTACATTGGAAAAATTTTTTCATGTGCCTAAAAAGAGAGAAATGCCAAAGACTGCCAGGCAGAAGTGGAGACTCACCCTCCAAATTTACTTCTGACTATTGTCTTGTACGTCAGATTCAGATCACTCCTGACATCCTTTTTTTTTTTTTTTTTAAATATCTCCCTTCTTAAGATCCCGTATTTCCTATCTTTATGTAAGCTTTCTTTTTCATTTAACTCCTAGGGTTTTTCTGGCCCAGACTCAGGGTCAGGAGAATTGCCTCTGATCACAGCATGACTCCACCTTTGATAGGACTACAAAGGAGAAGGGAATCCTGTGTCTCAGAAGTCAGCATGGACATCCTCCAGCAAAAGGAGAGGGAGACCCTTGCTACCTTACCACTGGTAATTAGCTTACTTAGGAAGCAATTCACTCCCTAACAGCATGGGCTAGTGATGTTTTGAAAAATTGCTCTAAGAGAGAGCAGCATGCCTAATGGAGATCCTAATTGTATGGGCCAAATGCAGCATAATGGGAACTCATCTTTATTTTTGAAGCAGTCTTACACAGTGATAGGCTGTTGCTTCAAAGACTCCCACCCCACCACTAGAGGGAGAAGAAATCCTCTGCATGTAGGTCTGTTTGATTGCTGTCACAAATGGGAAACTTGCAGTCTGAAGCATCTTATGTCGCCTTCCAAAATCCCACAGGAGTACTCCTCCCCCTAAGATAATGTCATTATCAGAAATGTCCTGAATCTCTTGCTTGGTCCACTGTCTACAACTGCACTGTTTCCCACGTGCCCCTCCTGTCTTACTCCTTAGCCAGTCAGATGCTCCCACTGAACCTCCTACCATGGGACCATTTCTTGCCTTCTGCATGCCAAGTCTGATTGCTGTCAGCACTCTTACTGACAGACAGTTCTCTAGCTGAGAGCTATTTTGGTTCCACCGAAAAGGTGGTTGTCATCTGGAAGACATAGAGATTTTCATTTTTCAAGGAGCTCAGATGGTAGTAGGACAGGGTTTCTAGCAAAAAAAAATTTTCTTAGGGAGTTTCTCAGCTCTTATCCATATAATCGAGACAGTATAAATAAATTTAGACCCAAGTTTTTTTTTTTTTCTTTTTTTTCTCCTCCAGGGTTATTGCTGGGCTCAGTGCCTGCACCATGAATCCACCGCTCCTGGAGGCCATTTTTCCCCCTTTTTGTTGCCCTAGTTGTTGCAGCCGCGTTGCGGTTATTATTGCCATTGTTGACGTTGCTTTGTTGTTGGATAGGACAGAGAGAAATGGAGAGATGAGGGGAAGACAGAGAGAGAGGGGAGAGAAAGATAGACACCTGCAAACCTGCTTCACCGCCTGTGAAGCGACTCCCCTGCAGGTGGGGAGCCGGGGGCTCGAACCGGGATCCTTACGCCAGTCCCTGCGCTTTGTGCCACATGCGCTTAACCCATTGCGCCACCGCCCGACCCCCTAGACCCAAGTTTTTAAAGGACTGTCTAAGCAAGCGCAGAATTTTGAGTTGTCACTTGTAAACAACAATAGTTAGGAAGCAGGTCTAAAATACATGCTTGGTTTTGTTTCCTAGTTTTCAGAGAGTCTTCGAATGTCAGATTTGGAAGGGTCTGGTGTGCCTCTGTGATTGACTCAAAATTCCCAGGTATTTACACAAGCATCTTGGTTTTTGAACACACATCATTTCCTCCCCAATCTAAGCTGTAGTTAATTATAATCATACCTTCTCTCACCCTTTTACTGGGTTGAGCTGGAGGGAAGTAGCAATGGGACGGTCTAGAATTTGTTACTTGGAAACAAGTGTGCAGAATGATACAGGTGGTGCTAAGTTTCTTTATTTTTTAAGTGAAGTAAACACTTTTCTTTGTAAAATTAAAAATTCAAGAAAAATAAAAAAGGAGATAATATCTGTGTTTAATTTTAAGTGTGCAGCATGGCAGTGTATCTCAAAATATATTTACATGCAATTTTGAATCTTAACATTATGTTAACTAATGTACTCTTTGATTAACTGCTTCTGTCCTGTGGAAACCAAGATAACGCTCTAAACATGCTAATGGACTAATAAACACAATTACCCCCTGCAGTCTAACAGAACTAGATGGTAATGTTTATCATAGTGTTTCTTGGCTTCTTCTTTTTTTAATGCAGTGGCAGGATCTGAATCCAGGCCTCATGCATACACTCTGCCACCGAGCCACCACCCTGACACAGTTGTTATTTTATTTATTTATGTACTTTTAGATTTATTTAGTTACTTATGGGAGGGGAGGGAGAAAGAACTAGAGCATCACTCTGGCACATATGATTCTGGGGATCAAACTTAGGACCTCGTGCTTGAGAATCTAATGTCTTATCGTCTCAGCCACTTCCCAAGCTAATTGTATTTTAAATTATTTTTATGAGTAAGTGAAAACGAGAATGTGCAAACACCACTCCACTCATGAAGTTCCATTAATGTCTGTCCTTATTCTTATGGGGTGCCAGAGGTCAAACCCATACTCCCACAATTGTAAGGCAGTTGCTCTACTACTGAGCCACCTTCTTGATCCTTATTTTAGTGTGTCTTAGGATAGTCTTGGTTTGGTCCTTCTGTCTGCTGGAATGTCTCTTTGTTCTACAGCTATAGTACCAGCCTGCTGTGCTTTGTTGGGCTGGAGGAAGGATAGCTAGGTCATTAGAAATTCTCTTAAAAAGAAAAAAAAAAACAATTGCATAAGATGAAAAATTTGACAGCATAATTATCTTGTAACAAGACCATTCACACTGGAGGAAGTTTGGTTTTTGAAAACAAAGTTTCTCTTAGAAAAGCCACATTTTAAGACCCAGTTAAGTGTCAGTAGGGGAAGAAGAAAGACTGGGCATTCGTGCATGCTGGGGACTCAGGGAACAGGCTTCATTTCCTTTTATTTTCCCACTAAGTCTTGATTCTGATAAAATACTGATGTGGTGGGAACAATTGCTTTCTCTGGAAGATTGCTTTGAGGCAAAGAAATCTATAGCTTTCCTGTCCTTTCTAGTGCAGGGAAATAGAACAGCCTGCCCTGTGTCTTTGTGGAGATGGAGTGGCACCTGGGGAAGATGAGGCCTGCTCTCTGCCACCACTCGGCCAGCCTGGCTCCTAAACGGTAATCTCTCTGTGCCCTTCCTTCTTCTAGCTGCTCTCATGGGGCGGCTTATTGTTTTCCTGTTATTTCTTCTTGTCTAGAAATCTACCTGATTCTGGAAGCAATTAGAAACTGTGTGTAAGAGAGGAACCCCACTTCTTCACACCCCCTTGTCTGACTGCTTTCCTGAAGGAAGATAGTCTTGAGTCACACGGAATGGGTAGTGGAACATGGGAAGCTCCATGTCCCTGTGAGCTATTCTCTTTTTGTGATTTGTAGTTGGTTAGGGCTTGAATGAACACACACACACACATACACATACACATACACACACACATACACACACACACACACACACACACACACACACACACACGGCTAATTAATATCTTATTTCAAGACCAGGTACAAATAGTGATCAAGGGCTTGTAGGGTTCAAAATAGGTAATGTTTTTGTTCATCTGGTATTTTTCCTGATTTTAAGTCTAAAGATGTTGAAGTCTATGGTATTAAAGTTCTATGCCACCAAGACACATGACCCTTGTGACACCTTTCTCTCAGTGGACGAATTCCTTGATAACTGAGGGGAAGATATATCAGAGACCTCCAGGGCAGTATAGAAGAGAATAGAAAGGCTTATCTTACACAACCTGCCAGGTAATCAGTGTCAGTACCTACAGGTATCTGCACTGGGATCTTTGTATCTAGTCTTCCCTTGAACCAAGAATGATGGGCCTCACAGAGCAATAAAGGCAGAAATCTTGTTGGTGGCACAGCCTTCAGGGCTCACCACAGTTTAACGTATGGCCATTGAGAGAAAATGTAGTGCTCCATGAAGAGGTGCCAGATTGAATTAAAATCAAGCAGTCCAATTCAAACACATTAGCAACCAAATGATACAACTACTGAGATAAATGCAAAGAGAGAAGAAAAAAATTTTTCAGCAATTCTTGAATACTAATTAGGGAGAGAAAGACCTGCACAGACATTATTCATGTCTCCCTGGAGTCTGACTTGAGATTCTACTTCACCAATAAGAATTACTTGACCCAACAATGATTTCAAGTTGATGCTGTTGTCACACACACTTAGACCAGTTTTGCTATAAAAACACATTTTAATTCCTTAGACCTGTAATAAAAATGAAAATAAATGATGTGATGAATGGGATTGGATACTATGTTTTTTAAAAGGCAAAAGATAGTAAGAATATAGAAAATGCTACTCTGACAAATAACAAGAGCCTGCTATTCTCTCTGTGGCTATATTCTAAAGCTGTTGCTTTTATTTTGGCTGCCATGGTAGATTGGTCCAGTATTTGGGGGGAAAATTTGTAGCGATTCAGAGTCCATGATTAAAAAAAATTCCTCTATAGATGTATTAAAGATGTAAAGTACTGGGGGCCAGGCAGTAGCATACCTGTCTAAGCACACATATTATCATGCACAAGGACCCAGATTTGAGTCCCCACTCCCCACCTGGCTTCAGGAGTAGTGAAGCAGGCCATCAAGTTTTATCTTTCTCCTTCCCTCTCTGTATCCTTGCCCCTCTAAATTTCTCTGTCCTATCAAATATAATAGAAAGGTAAACAAAAGACAAAGAAAAACATGGCCACCGGGAACAGTGGACTTGTAGTGTTGGCACTGACCCCCAGCAATAACCCTGGTAGCAATAAAAATTAAAGGGAAAAAAAAACGAAAGAAATGCAGTACCTACTACTTGCCATACTGATACGCATAATCTCATGAAATGCTCTCACAGTTTATGAGGGTCAGTTTGACATTTCACAATCTCTCAGAGGTTAGTGTACTTAGCAGATGTCAAAATGAAGAATCTTGAGTTTAGGAAAGAAAATATTCATCTTGCTTAGTTCTCTAGACCAGCAGCCAGTTTAGGTGCCTGGGGTCTTTCTCTTGTGACTTGTGACAAGAGGACACTGGCTGTTATGTAACTACCTCCCTTATCACAGTTCAGCTTACTAGAATAGTAGCTCACTTCCCCAAGGAAAACCAAGAATATTTTGCTATTGACCTACATCATTTATTACTTCTTTCTAGAAACTTCAGATAGATTCTTTCTTTTTAAATATATATTTATTGCCACCAAAGTTATTGCTGAAGCTTGGTGCCAGCACTATAAATCCACTACTCTTCTCCCAGTGGCCATTTTTGCCTTTTTTTTTTTAATTATATAGGACAGAGAGATTGAGAGGGGAGGGGGTGGGGGAGACAAAGGTAGACACCTGCAGACCTGCTTCACTGCTGCTGTGAAGCACCCCTCTTACAGGTGGGGAGTGGGGGCTCAAACCTGAGTCCTTGTGCTTAGTAATATGTGTGCTTAACTGGGTGTTCCACCACCTGGTTCCCCACTAAATTTTCTTTATGCTCTTATATTCTCTTTACTCAATAGAGACCTAAGGTGTCACTTATTTCTAAGTAATAATATCCTTTTGCATTGGTTCTGTTGTGCAGTGGATCACATGGACTGTACTTTTCACTCTGTAAGTTAATAGTTGTCATCCATGGAGTTGAAAAATAAAATTGAGTATGTTTACTGTTGGATTTCTATGGCACTATTGAGTCAAATGCTATGTCTACTTTTCTTACAAAAAGGATGCTGTTATTTATTTGCAATTGTCAAGAAGTAGCGAGCTTGGAAGTGGTAATTTTCACTCTGTCTGACATATAATATGGCAAGAAGCCCAATTACAGAAACTCAATTAGTTTCTTTTACAGGAGTCGTGTGCCCAAGGTTCTGTTGTGTCTCTAGCTACTAGAGCTAGTGTTATTCCTCACCAAAGGTGGTTTTAGGAAGAAACTCCCCAAAGGTAGTTTTTCTAGAGCAAAATCCTGCTAAGACCTAGGGAATTTAACCTTTGTTAATTAAGATAAAAAGCTGAAATACTGTACTTTAAAGTTATATACTCAGGGGCCAGGTGGTGGTACACCTGTTAAGCACATGTAGTGCTATGTGCAAGGACCCAGGTTCAAACCCCTGCCCCCTACCTGCAGTGGGGATGCTTTACAAGTTGTGAAGCAAGTCTGAAGGTATCTGTCTTTCTCCCTATCTTGTCCCTCCTCTCAATTTCTCTCTGTCCTATCAAAAAAAAAAAAAAAAAAAAAAAGCCACTGGGAGCAGTAGTTTCATAGTGCTGACACTTAGCTCCAGTGATAACTCTGTAGGAAAAACAAAAGCCATATACTGTTGAAAGAGCAGTTGCCACTTGAGGCCTAAAATTTCCAGATACTATAACTTCTGTCTCATACTACTTTCACCTATTTGATTGTATGACTGAATTTTCCTAGGCATTGCTGTTCCACATGAGTGCTATCTGAGTCAATCAAGATCTGTTATCTGCTAACACAGACTCAACTGAGAACTTTAATTAGACAAGTATAACTCAATCCAAAGTTTTTACTACTTCATGTGATTTTTTTTCATAGACTAACAGTTGAACATGCCTTTCTGCCAAAAATTACTCCCAATATTTCCCTTGGTTTTCTCTTTACATTTGTTTTTAAAGGGAAGACTTTTGCATTTGTCACCAGGAACCTTGTTTTTATACCATCACTGAGAGGGAATCGAACCTGGAAGACAGGCACTGTTTCTCTCATCTGAGAGAGAAAAAGAAAAAAGGAAAGACATGCTGAAGTAGTATAGGTCAGGGTATGACTTAGAAAGGGAGTGAAGATAGGGCTGTAGAAAAAGTGGTAAAAAAGAATATATATGTATGTATGTATGTATATGTGTGTGTGGATAGATAGTTATAATATTTGTGATCTTGGGAGAGCTAATGCAGTTTCCAGTGGAGGGGACAGAGATACAGAGCTCTAGTGGTGGAAATGCTGTAGAATTATATCTCTGTTATCTTGTAATTTTGTAAATCTATTAAATCACCAATTAAAAATTTTAAAGGGAGGGCTTTTGCTTTATTTAATTTTGAGAGAGGCAGACAGACAGACAAACAGAATAGAGCACTGTTCAATTCCAGCATATGATATAATGGTACCAGGGAGTGAACCTAGGGGCCTCAAATATGCAACCCTACATTCTACTGGGTTTGTTTTAAAGATTCATTTAGAAGTCAGGTAACTTCTTGCATTATATACCCAGGCCCCTAAGGAAACCAAAGATGCTTAAAAACAGGAGTACCAAATAATAATAGTATGTATGAACGTATGTATGAATGTATGTATGCAAAGAGGCAAACAGCATTTACTGCTGATTTCAGAATGTTAGTCATTCCATTTTCCTCACTACTGAGCAGGGCAACCATAATCACCAAAGTCTCCAATTAACATTTACTTGCATTAAAGCATAGATGTAGGATTGTTCTTAAGAGTTGTTAAGCAACATAAAACTTGTAGTAAGCCAGTTTATAACTCCTGTGTTATCTGGGGCCTGTAATTAATTTTTAAAAATCAAAACACTTTTAAAAATAGCCCCGTGTATTGAATTTCAGCATGGTGCTGCTTTTCGTAGAGCCATTTCTTAAAATGCAAGTTTATTTATAGATTGCAAGTGACTCAGAGATGTTCCAATATAAAAGGAAATGATACTCTAGAGTCTTTGTTCCAGGCTTTTTGGGGGTTCTCTTGGAATGCTCAGTTCACTCAGAGGATTGCTTTTAATCTTCTGAAGCAAAAGGAATTTCATAAATTAAAACTGTTGGCCAGATGGAATTTCCTGATTAATTTTTTAGTGTTTGGTGTTAAACATAATCATGAAAGGAAGAGTTCTGAGAGTAAACCCAATTAACATATCATAAAATTTATTGCTGTAGATATGGCTTTCTCTTTATTTTTGTGGTTTCCATCCAGTATTCCTGAACAACTTGACTACCTTGGAAAATAGATTGGCCAGCCTTCTTCCTTCCTTCCATCCTTTCTTCTCTTTTTACTCCACTTCTATTTCGTCTCCATCTTCTGTGAATTCTTTTTACTAGGCTACAAGCACAGTTCCAGGGATCAATTTCCCTTATTATCTGTGGATCTTGGTATGAAGAATATCTTCAACAGTCTGTAATATGAAGTCACTTTTTTTCAAGTGGTGTCACCTTTGATTAAGAGGCTCTTAATCCCATCTGTAATCACAGACTAGTTTATCTGTTTTTTGTTTTCTCCAGAGCTGGGGCCTCACACCTGTGTGATTTCACCAGCTTCTGGGACAACATTTTCACTCAAATAGAGAGACGGGGATGGAAGTATAGGAAGACAGAGAAATAGGGGAGAGGGAAAGACAACACACTATTGGCCCCACTACTGTGATACTTCTATGTGGTTCTGGGGATCAAATCGGGATTGTATGCCTGGCAAGGCATGCACCCTACTTGCTGAACTATCTCACCAACCCTAGTTTATAATTTCATAAAAATTGGTCTTTGTGGCATTGAAAGCTTAGGGTGGACATTCTCCCTAGATTTGATTTTATTTTGTTTTACTTTGTTTTATCTTTTAAGCTTTATTGAGGTATAACTGGAAAATGAGATTGTAATATATTTTAAATATACAGTATGATGATTTGATATGTGTACATATTCTGAAAGAGTCTCCACAACTGAATTAATGCATCCATAATTTCATATATTTTCATCCAGAATTTCATATATTTACTTGCTATGCGAGAGAGAAAGAGAACATTTAACTTCAACTCAGTAAATTTTAATCATCAGTGCTATCAGCTCTGGTCATCTTATATGTTTTTTATATCTTCATAACTTACTCATAGCTGAGTGTTTATACCCTTTTACCAACTTCCTGGCTATGAAAACCACTTGTCTGTTTGTGTGAATTTCTTTCTTTTTAATTAACATATAAGTAATATCATGCAGTGTTTCTCTTTCTCATTCTAGTTTAGTCCGATTAACTTGTTTCCTTCCAGGTTTACCCATGTTGTCAAAAAAGACAAAATTTTCTTCTTTTTAAAAGCTGGATAATTTTGCACAGGGGGAATATCATCTATCACATTGTAATCTCTCTGTATGGCTATAAATGTACATTACATTTCTTCTGTCCATTTATCCATCAGTGGACACTTGGGTTGTTTCTGTACCTCAGCTATTATAAATGATGATGTAATAAACACAGAAGTACAGACATTTTTTAAAATATAATTTTTTAAGTTCCTTTGGATATATATACACACAGAAGTGGGATTGCTAGATCATATGGCTGTTCTATTTTTAATGTCATAAGAAACTTCCACTTTTCTACAGCAGTTGGATGTTCCCATATGCACTCAAGATAAATGTATTCACTTGGATTTGTATTGAAAAAAACAAAATTAAGGCTCTATCAGAGCCTTAATCTTAATTTGTACCAGGACTTAGAAAAAGAAGTTTGTTCAGTTGGGTAAAACTGAGGTCCCATCAGCAGTCTTGTTTCCAATCATGTGAAGAAAGTCACCGATGTGCTAAGCACACACCCCTCCACTCTATCTGAGACTTGTGCAGGGGCATGTTGTTGATGCTCCAAGTATCATCTATGATTCTGGTAGCCAGCCGCTATCACTGTGTTCATGCAGCTTGCTGCACACTAGCTCTGAGACTCAGAAGGCCGGCTCAGATGATCTGAACACTTTCAAGATCTATAACTCTGATTCTATAATTACATCCTATAAGACTGACTTAATCTCTCATCATAACGTATAAGTTTGGTTGGGGAGAGTACAGGTCCTGGAAAAGGATGACAGAGGACCTAGTGGAGGTTTTATTGTTATGTGGAAAACTAAGAAATGTTATGCATGTACAAACTTGTATTCACTGTCAAATGTAAAACATTAATCCCCAATAAAGGGAAAAAAAAGTTTGGTCAGAGGTTGGGCAGTAGTGCATCAGATTAAGGGCACATGGCATGAAGTGCAAGGATAAGCACAAGCATCCCCTCAGCTCCCCACCTGCAGGGGGGTCGCTTCATGAGTGGTGAAGCAGGTCTGCAGGTGTCTGTCTTTCTCTCCCCATCTCTGTCTTCTCCTCTCTCCATTTCTCTCTGTCCTATCCAACAACAATGACATCAATAGCAACAATAATATCCACAACAATGATGAAATAACGAGGGCAAAAAAGGGAAAAAATAGCCTCCAGGAGCAGGGGACTCTTGGTGCAGGCACTGAGCCCCAGCAATAACCCTAGAGGCAAAACAAAGAAAAAAAGAAAGAAAGAATTTGGTTACTTTTTTTCAAGTTAGTGTGCTTTAATATTCCATATATTCTACATATTAGTGACAGTTTTTTGCTTCCTTACTTCTGGTAGTTGTTTTTTGCTTCCTTACTTCACTATACATAGTCAACGTCAGTTCCATCCATTTTGTCCTGAAGTAAACAATTCCATCTTTTAAAATTGTAGAGTAGTATTTCATTGAATCTGTGTCCTATGGCTTCTTCATTCAGTCATCTGTGAATGGGCATTTCGGTTGCTTCCACTCTTTAGCAGTAAAGCAGCTATGATCATAAGAGTACATACGGTAAATTAGGGTTTCCGTGTTCTCTGGATATAAGGCTAAGAGTGGTACTGCAGGATCATAATGTATTTCCTATTTTATTTTATTTTATTTTATTTTATTTTATTTTATTTTATTTTTTACCAGAGCTCTGCTCAGCTCTGGCTTATGGTGGTGCAGGGCATTGAACCTGAGGCCTTAGAGCCTCAAGCACAAGAAAGTCTCTTGGCATAACCATTATGCTGTCTCCCCTGCCCTCATTTTTTAGTTTTTAAGGATGCTTCATTACTGTTTTCCAAAAGGGACTGCACCAGTTTGCATTCCCACCAACAGGGTGCCAGGGTTCCTTTTTCTCCACAGCCTCACCAACACATGTTGTTTCCTATATTGTTGATGGGGCCCATTCTCACAGGTGTGAGTGAGGTGGTGTCTCCTTGTGGTGTTCATTTGCATTTCTCTAACGATAAATGAAGTGTAACATTTTTTCAGATGTCTGTTGAACATCTGTATATCTTCTTTAGAAAATTGTTTATATCTTTTGGCCACCTTTTAAAAATATTTATTTATTCCCTTTTGTTGCCCTTGTTGTTTATTTTTGACCACTTTTTAAGTGGGTTATTTTGTTGCTGTTGTTGTTTCTATGTCTTATGATTTCCTTTTTTTTTTTTTTTTTGCCTCCAGGGTTATCACTGGGGCTGCACTACCAATCTACCTCTCCCAGGACCTTTTTTTCCCCATTTTGTTCAGTAGGACAGAAAAATTGAGAGAGGCGGGAGAGATAGAGAAGGAAAGAGAAAGGTAGACGAGATAGAGAAAGGAGAGAGAAAGGCAGAGAGAAAGGCAGACCTGTTTCACTGCTTGTAAAGGAGAGAGAAAGGCAGACCTGTTTCACTGCTTGTAAAGCATCTTCGCTGCAGGTAGAGAGTGGGGGCTGGAACCGGGATCTTTGTACGGATCCTTGAGCATAGCACCATGCCCTTCATTGGGAATGCCAGTGCATCCCTCCACCCCCAGTCCTGTGATTTCTTTATAGATGCTTGATATGTGTTGTTGAAGTGTGATGTGCAAATATCTTCTCCCAATTGCTGGCTTGCCAGGCAGTTTTTTAGAAAGGTAACTCTGAGTGCTTCCTTAGGGGCAAATCACCTCAGTCTAAGCAAAGACTTCTTCATACCCCAGGGAACCTCTGTAGCCACAGTTTCTGTCTTTTTCTCCTTTTCGCAGTAGTACAACTCTGAAGAATTTGCTCAAAGAGAAACACTAGTAAGTGAATACAGATTGGCTCCTGGCAGATCTCTTAAGTGGCATTCTTCTGGGAATTTGCTCTAAAGGGCAGGACACAATCATTCTCCATAGACTGTCCTCACTTTGGTCTTTTTGAGTTTTTCCTATCGCCATATATTAATCAGATTCTTCAGAGAAAGGAGCAAAGATCAGGATTACATGAAGACCATATATGAAACTTAAGTTGAACAGGTCATTATTTTCCAAACACACACACACACACACACACACACACACACACACACACACACACACACACACACACGACTTTATTATGTGATGTCAACTACCTTGAAATAAAAATATGTATAGATTGAGATCTTGTCCCATGAGAAACTGCTAGAAAATACCTGAGATGTAGAATCCTAGATCCAGAACAGCTTGTTGCAGAATAACAGTTAAGCAAGCTACCGTTTCAAGAAAGGCTTTTGTTTTGTTTTGGGTTTGACACCTCTTTGTAAATTTATAGGTGTAGAGGCTGCATGCTGCAGAATGAAAACTCTTGTTTTCACATGGTGTAAACCACAGTCCAGCCAGACCTCTTTTCCCCTAATCATGGCTGGGTTAATATCCAGAGCCCTGCTTCTGTGCTCTGCTGTAGACGTGAGAAATTGATATGTGTCACAGTGATGACTTGCTCTTACATTAATATTTTTAGTTCTTTCAATTGAGTACAATTTAGCTTTTTATCTCCTGAGTAAAAACAGACAAAAGCCAAGGTGAGAGCTCTAGGATTGAAAGCAAGAGCCAGCCTGCAAAGACAGTCCCTAAGGCGGCAGGCTCTTCTGCAAACGTCCAGAAGATTATGTCCATATGTCTTTCTGGAACTTTTGCCAAGAGAGTCATAGGATCAGAATTACTTCTTCATGGTCATTATGCAGTGTCACCTCTTACAGAGCCAAAGGAATAAATTCCAGACATGCAGAACACACATCCCTTCAGCCTCTCTCAGGCAAGCTGTCAGCTCTGCAGTAGTAATGCACAAATCAGAAAGGGCAGCCAGAGCCTTAAGGCTTTTCCTGCTAACCTTTCCTTACTGTCTGCTTCTTGACACAGTGGAGTAAAAAACCTACTTCCAGCCCTTCGCCCTCCACTGCCTTTCCTCCCTGAAGACTCTCTAAGGCTAGGAGAAAAAAAAAAAAAAAGGTAAGAGAGGAGCAGGAAATAGATGGAAGAGATTTTGGCAGGGAAGATGTCAGATATTCTAGAGTTTCTACATAAATAGAATTTTCTAATAAAGGAACTACCACAAGCATATTGACTGCTGCTGCCTGTCTTAGAACTGACCAGAAATCACATTCTGCACACCACTCCTCCTTCTCCTCAATGTGCTTCTCTTTCTTTTCCTCCCTATGGTCTGTCTTCCACAGCCGAATGCTTCTGAGTGTATTTCTCTCTTAGAAACAGTTTGAGTCCTGTCAAACCACAGTTTAAACTTTTCAGAAAAGCTCTTGGGCTTTCCTTTCTGTAACCAAGATCAGCTATCTGTCATGTACAGTGGCATTTCCAACTGACTGCTGGAAATCTCCTCCTGGATACCCTGCCGACACCTTGAAATCAACATGTCCACATCCCAGCATCTTCCTTCCTGAATGTAGTGTTCTTTCCCTGGGTGTATTTTTCTGCTGATAATAAACTGCTCTCTCAGTAATCTGGCTACAGACATTGAAACTGTGTGTGAATCTTGCTTCTCTGTACTGTCACATGTGTTTAGTGATCACCAGGTTTCTGGCAGAGGAGAGTAAGCAGAGATGATACCTCCACAGAAAAACCAGCGGATGTGTGGGATAGGGTAGCAAGTGGTTTTGGGACATATAAGTTTGAGATGTCAGAGAGACATCTAAGTGGATGCATGCAGGGCTAGTGGAAAATAAAACCAGGCAGTCTAGACTTTACTATAGACCTGTGTGCTACTAGGAGTCATAAGAAAGTAAGTGATATAGCCTGGGAGATAGCACAGTGGATAAAGTGTTGGACTCAGACTCATGAGGTCCTGAGTTTGATCCCTGGCATCTTGTGTGCTAGAATGATGATCAGGTTCTTTCTTTCTTGCATAAATAAATAAATCTTTTGTAATAAGAGAGTAAGTGGTGCTGAGACCGCCCACATGATTCAGTTACCTGGATGTGGGAGTCTAGAATGACTCAAAGAGTTTTAAATTTGTGACTTTTGTTTTGAGAGCAAACATAAGGTTTCTGGAAGGATGGCCAGGTTATTATAACTGCCTGGGCCCCTCACTTCCCAGCTCTCTTTTCAGGATGATGTGAAGAAAAAAGTCAGATGCCACCTGCATGTGCAAAAGGGGTTGACTTGACTTTACAGAAGATGAGCTCCAGAATTAAAACTCTGGGAGCCAGTCACAAAGACTTTTGCATTATGTTGTCCTCCTGACTTTTTTTTTTTTCCTCCAGGGTTATTGCGGGGCTCGGTGCCTGCACCATGAATCCATCGCTCCTGGAGGCCATTTTTCCCCCTTTTGTTGCCCTTGTTGTTGTAGCCTCGTTGTGGTTATTATTATTGCCATTGTTGATGTTGTTCGTTGTTGGATAGGACAGAGAGAAATGGAGAGAGGAGGGGAAGAGAGAGGGGGAGAGAAAGATAGACACCTGCAGACCTGCTTCACTGCCTGTGAAGCGACTCCCCTGCAGGTGGGGAACCGGGGGCTCGAACAGGTTTCCTTACGCCGGTCCCTGCGCTTTGCGCCACTTGCGCTTAACCCACTGTGCCACCGCCCGACCCCCCTCCCGACTCTTTATAGTTGTAAGTTTTGCATTTAGTTCTATGGTGTCTTTTGAATTCATGTTTTGTCTATAGTGTAAAGTATGAATCAAAGTTCTATTTTCTTTGATGAATATTCAATTCTGCCAGCACCATTTGTAGAGAAGACTGTTGTTTCTGTATTGAATTTCCTTTGCACCATTGTAAAAAAAAAAAGTCATTTCTGCATATATATAGATCTATTTCTAGATTCTCCATCTTTTGACCTATTGATTCATATGTCTATCCTTTAAACAAATACATGGTATTCATTATTGCAATTTTATAATAAGCACTGAAATTGGTGTTAGTTCCTTAGCTTTGTTCTTTGTTTGGCTATTCTTCTTTTACTCCACTATGTTTTCTTGTGCATAGTAATATGTGCACTTAACTGAATGTGCCACCACCCAGCCCCTTCCACCATATTTTCTATGTCAAACTGTTTCCAGTTCTAATCTGGGCAGGTTGCCACTGATCTTAATATACAGCAAAACCCTAATATCGTTCTGGGGGAGTCCCTTCACTTTGCAAATGTGTTGTTTATCTTTCCTTATTTTGATATCCTCTATCTTCTTTCTCAGTATATGTTCTTGTTTTGTAGTAACTTCCCAAGAAAGGACACCTTGCTGGTATATATATATATATATATATATATTTTTTTTTTTTTTTCTTTATTGGGGGATTAATGTTTTACACTCGTCAGTAAATACAGTAGTTTATGCATCATAACATTTCTCAGTTTTCCACATAACAATACAACCCCTACTAGGTCCTCTGTCATCCTTTTCCAGGACTTGTACTCTCCCCCCACCCACCCCAAAGTCTTTTATTTTGGTGTAGTATACCAATTCCAGTTCAGGTTCTACTTGTGTTTTCTCTTCTGATCTTGTTTTTCTTTTTCTTTTTATTTATTTATTCCCTTTTGTTGCCCTTATTGTTTTATTATTGTAGTTATTATTGTTGTCATTGTTGTTGGATAGGGCAGAGAGAAATGGAGAGGGGAGGGGGAAGGCAGAGAGAGAGAGAGAAACATAGACACCTGCAGACCTGATTTACCACTTGTGAAGCAACACCCCTGCAGGTGGGGAGCCAGGGCTTGAACCAGGATCCTTATGCGGGTCCTTGTCTGATCTTGTTTTTCAACTTCTGCCTGAGAGTGAGATCATCCCATATTCATCCTTCTGTTTCTGACTTATTTCACTTAACATGATTTTTTCAAGCTCCATCCAAGATGGGTTGAAAACAGTGAAGTCACCATTTTTAGTAGCTGAGTAGTATTCCATTGTGTGTGTGTGTGTGTGTATATATATATATATATATATATATATATATATATATATATATATATATACCAAAACTTGCTCAGCCACTCATCTGTTGTTGGACACCTAGGTTGCTTCCAGGTCTTGGCTATTACAAATTGTGCTTCTGTGAACATAGGTATACACAGATCTTTTTGGATGGGTGTATTGGGTTCCTTAGGATATATACCCAAGAAAGGAATTGCAGGATCATAGATTAAGTCCATTTCTAGCCTTCTGAGAGTTCTCCAGACTGTTCTCCACAGAAGTTGGACCAATTTACATTACCACCAGCAGTGCTTCTGGTAGATATTTTTAAGATGCATGCCTCACAACATCTTTAGTCTAACCTTATACATGATTGATAATTTAGTTGGGTTGAAAAGCCTAGGTTGGGGTTAAACCAATTAACATGGTGGAGAAGGGATTCCTTCTCTCCCACATCCTTGCCTGCACTTGTTTTTGTTCAATTCATGTGGAAAGTAGTCTGGAGATTCTTCAAAACACTGGAAATGACATACCCTATGGTCCAGAATTTTTTTTTAGGGATTTTTTCAAATAACATAAAACCATCTATCTGAAGATGTTCATACAGACCCATGCTCGTAGCAGCATTACTTGTAATAGCCTAACCTTGAAACAACCCAGATGTCCAATGACAAAAGAATGGTTAAGAAAATTGTGATATATACAGAATAGAATACCACCCAGATGTAAGAAATGAGGAAATCATCTTTGTCTCCACATCTTGGATGGAACTTGAAGGAGCCACGTTTGTTGAGTGAGATAAGTCAAAAGGACAGGTAGCAGGTAATCTCACTCAAAGGTAGAACTTGAGAAACAAGGAAAGAACAGAGAAGACAGGGTGATACTTGGACTAGTTGTGGTCTGTGGTGGCAAAGTCAAGGATTTTAAAGAGTGGAGGTAAGAGTGTGTCAGGGGAAGGGTTAAAAGTGCATTGGAGACCCAGTGCATGATGGAGGAGAACTTCAGTTGGAGGTAGGAGTGTTGTGTAGACACTTTATCACAGGGAGAAAAATACAGCTATGTGTCAACAGTGATCTTGTAAATCATTATTACCCCCCCATAAAGTGATTTGAATAAAAGGTAATTCTAGGTTGGGAATTATTTTCCCTCGATTTTTTTTTCTTAGGCTTTTGAAGGCATTGCTCCCTTCTAGTTTTCAATAATATTGAGAAATGTTTTTGCCCTTCTGCCTCCCAGTACTTTTATGCCACCTGTTTTTTTTTCTTGTCGAGTGCTTGTTAAGGTCTTCTGTTTATTCCTAGAGTTTGAATTTTTTATTTTTTTATGTAGGCCTTTTTTTTTTTAATCTCTTGAGCTAAAACATTCCACTGACTATAATTAGAAAAATTTATATCTTTTTGCTCTGGAAAAAACTTCTGAATCATTTCTCTCATAATTCCCTCTGTCTGCTTTCTCTTCCCAGGACTTCTGCTCTTCAGATACTGGGTTCTTTCATAATGTCTTTGTTACTGTGGGTTTATGCTCAGTTTATGTGCTTTCTGCCAATTTTATATAATTTCAAGAAGTAGTTATAAATATATGTGCCCAATCCTCTGCATTTAACTTAACTCCTCTGATCTCTTTTAGACACTTTTATTATATGTTGGGAAGGTGTTATGGAAATCCATATGGTATCTCTGAAGTGAGAGCCAGAACTCCATTTGTTAGCCTGATTCACCCTTCTCAAACTTTGCTTCAGGATGTTTACCCAAAATAGAAATAAAGACAAGTCAGTGAAATAGAACAGGTGACCAGGCGCTAGTCCATTGTTATTCGTTCTCTCTTTTGTATGGTTTAGTTATTTCAGAAACAAGGTAAAATAATGTTCACCTTCTGTAGCTCAGGGTTGTTGTGATGATCCAGTGAGGGCATATAAGTGAACATTATGGGAAAGATATATAGTGTTATACAAATGTGGACAACAATAACTCTCAGAAATGAGCACAGAAGCTCTAATGAACACTCAATTAGAATTTGTTGTTGCTGTTTTGGAACAGGGAAAACTAAACAAAGAAAAAATAGAAAAAGCAAGAGGCAGGTAAGACACTATTCAAGGTCAGTGGAAAGGAAGGTCACATAGGAAGTTCCTGACAGGATGGAGCTGAGGCCTTTGAGAGAGACAGGCAGACAGGATTCACAGCCTCATTTCAGAAATTAGCAGATCATCCATAGTTGTTTTTGTCTATAAAAACATGGAAGATGATGCTTACCTTGCAGTGTTGCTTTAAGAAACAGACATAAATAGATAAAAATGAATATAGCTGGCATTAATGCAGTAAGTAATTGCAGATGTCAATGTGTCAGTGTTTTGTTGGCTCTGCAACTAGGCTACTGGGTTCTGTCTCAACCTACCATTTATAAGTTGTATGATCTGTGGAAGATTCCTTGACTTTTTTGAACCTGTTTCCTCATCTGCAAAGATGGGGTAGTAATACTAACACTTTATGGTATGGTTATAAATATTAAATAAGTTGCTTATGGAAAATTCTAAAGTGGAGCTCTAGCACATAATAACCTTTCAATAAATATCATATGTCACTGCTATCACTACCTAGCAACACACTGTTTTGACCATGCATTGAGTCATCATTCAGAATCCAAATAAAGTCACCAATATAATTTAATTTGTGTATCAAAATAAATTTGCACATAATAAAGAGATGGCTTGTCCTGGCACCAGGTAGCTCATTATTTAAAGGCCCTCTAGTTCTATGCCCCTGGTCTCATAGACCTTTAAGCCAGGTTGGCTGGTGAGAGAACATTTGAAGACATTTCTGAGGTCAGGGCTTTGGGCCAGGCCCTGATTCTGACTTGAAAAGTAGAAATCTTAAATTGGGAAACAAAAAGGAGAAGGGTGACTTATCTCTTAATCAGCCTTCACAGCTTTCTGAACATCACCAAATAGCTACAGATATAATGGCCTTTCCATCTGATGCCCAAACTCTTAATTCACTGAACTTTGCCCTCCTGGCTTCCAATATTCCTGTTGTAGTTGCCTACCCAGACCAATAGCTCTATGGACTGTGGAGAGCCCCTTAGCCACTCACTGACCCTGACCTTGCCCCAGCCTGCCTTTGGCTCTGAGCAGTCTCTGTCCTGGAACTGACAGCTCCATGCTATGGCATGGCTCCAAGTTAAAAGGGTGGTATTGTTGCCTAAGTGCTCAATCACCATGTGTTGGAAGGATAACTCATCAGTGGGGCTAATACAGTGAATATGCCTGTGTTTGTATCATGGCACATGCAGATGGTTATCAACTTACAATTTTTCCACTTCTCCATGGTGTCAAAGCAATATGCATGCAATAGAAACTACACTCTGAATTTTGATCTTTTTCCGGGATTGAGACATGTAATAATGATGTTGGGCATCGAGCCACAGCTTCTAGTCAGTCACATGATCATGAAGGCAAATAACAGATACTCTGCAGACTCATCTTTGCTTCTTCTTCTAGCGTTTGCCCTTCTTCTGTAGCCAGTCAACAGCGTCAGGTTGAGCCTGATGTCTGCTTGTTGCTGGCTTTGAAAGTGACTGGGATCCATGTGGATTCAGTCGGCTAGGAAGGATCGTCAGTTTCCCCAATAAATGGGTACTCACGGGATGCACCACGAGAAGGTCGATCCAATGCATCCCAATGCATCTTTGCTTTTAGCTGTATTCAGCAAATTACATGAGATATTTAATACTTTGTTGTACAGTGGGTTTTGTGTTAGATGATTTTGCTCACTTTGAGGCTGACATAAATGTTCTGAGAATGCTTAAGGTAACCTAGACTGAGCTATGGTATTTGATAGGTTGGGTATATTAAGTGAATATTTGATTATGGTAATTTCAACTTGTTTTTTTAACTGGGCTATCACCCCACTGTGAGGCAAGGGAAGGGAGGGGGAATAGCATAATGCAAAACAAAATGAAACGCAACTTTTGTGCCTAAAGCTCCAGAGTCCCAGGTTCAATTTCCACATCACCATAAACCAGAACTAAACAGTCCTCTGGTTGAAAGGAAGGAAGGAAGGAAGGAAGGAAGAAAAGGAGGAAGGAAGGGAGGAAGGAAGGAAGGAAGGAAAGGAGAAAGGAAGGGAGGAAGGAAAGGAGAAAGGAAGGGAGGAAGGGAGGGAGGGAGGAATTGAAATGTAAAGTAAGGCAAGGCAGCACTGTGTTTGATGTGTAGTTGTGGTGTCTGTGTCAGCTGCCCTCTAGGTGTTTGCATCCACACTGGAGGGATTGAAGGTTTGTCTTGTCTTTAAAAGGATGTGAACCTTTTAAAGTTAGGGAACTCATTTTTCTCACCTTTAGTACTTTAGGAATGAATGAATATATCTACCCATTCAGTGAATTGACTGAGCTGGGGCCAGTGAACTGGAGATTTAGTACTGCTAAAGACAGACAAGATCAGTGATCTCTAGAAGCTTACATTCTTAGAAGAAGAGACTGCCCATACATGAATAAATAAGCAAGATAATTTCAGACAGTGAACACAATCAGCTCCTCATAAATCCCACAATGCACATTTCTTTGGCGTTTTCTTATAAGGAAAATGTAGTATGTAATTTGGCCCTGAATGTCTTTTCTGTGCAACAGATCTACACAGAAAGAAGTATATAGTCTGCAAGGATCTATCTAAATTACTAAACTATAATGATCTGGTCCTCCAAATTGAAACAAGCAGCAGCGCTGCTGAAATGTTTTAGCTTGGCCTGCAATTTGCTAATCAGAGGTTGGCGGTAACTCACCATAAAACTACAGAGGCGTTTAACTGATAGGTTTACAGAAGGGTCAGCTGCAACTGCTCTATAGTTGGAAGTTTGAAGGCACCTCTCAGGTCATTGGGAAAAAGCAAAGCTCACTATTCCCTCCTCTTTTTCCCTTTTCTAGACATTGAAAGAAAACATCCCTGACAGATATAATCTGATACGAGCCTGTTACTCCCATTAAGAACAAATTGATAGTTATTGACAACTAAATCTTTACTTTTACCTTAGACATATGTTAGAAAAGAAATTTCAAAGACATAATAAACACATTCTGGGAACTACTACTCTACATGTCTAGATGATAAAAGGGAAACAAAACTAATTAGCCTAGACCAAATTTCACCGTTTGATACACACAGTTAACTCCTGCTGGGATAATTATACAAAAACCAAGACTATGTTTGGTTCACAAAATAATGTGTGTTTTTCTAAGGGCAGAAGTTGACTTTAGTTTGTATACTTGTGTTCTATATTGAGAAAGAAAGAGAAAGAGGGGAGAGGGGGAGAGAGAGGGAGAGAGACTAGCCTCTGTTTATGAAGAGAAAAATTTTGAGGACTGAATAACAGGGTAGAAATTAGGGTTAATCAATGAGTACTCACCTTCCTCCTTTTTAAATGCTCATGACTTTTAGGGGTTCCTGTGTGCGTTTTGATCTTCTGATCCTCTGTGATTAGTTAGAGCTCTGTAGGAGGCCAAGAAGTGGGATAACTGAAAAATGGGATCCTGAGCCAGAAACGCCACCAGGCAGTGAGCTCTTCCCCACTATTATTTGTTTTACTGTCTTGATTCCTAAGTTCACAGATGACTGAACCAAGGAGAGGATTGTAAGAATGACCACTACTGTTCACTCCTCATGTTTAAAATAAGGACTCAGAATCTTGGAATGAAAATAACTGATGTTTTGAAGGGAAGGTTGTACCTTTAAATTTGTATTAAATCAAATCTATCCTATGACAAAGAATAAATTGCATAATTTATTCCAGGCATCCATGAAAAAAGGTCACGAGGAATAAATTATCCAAAAGATATTATTACTTCACAGAAAAGAGCCATTATATAATTTCTACTCTTGCCCTCAATGTTTCACTTAGATTTATATTCAGAATGTTATCAGAACACATTAATCCAATATGATACTGCCAATGAATTTTAATTATTATTTACTCTATATATCTTTTCACATACATTCATGAAGCTGGCAGCAGTGCATGCATGTAAATAGACATACAGACGACAGACAAACAGGCAGACAACATGATGCTCTTTCCTTCAGTGTCATCATTTTGACAGGCTGATTCTTGTAGGTGCCCAGTCAATTGGTTTCACAGCTTAGCTATTCATCGTCAGACAGAGTGTCTGTGTTTCCCCCATCCACTTCCAGTTTGCAGCCGAGTGCCAGACTGGCATCTTGTCTTGTGACTGGATAACAGATCCCATTAATAGCACATCCAGTGGTACTAACCTCCAGTCCCTCTCAGCTGGGGGCAATCTGGAAACTGGTGCCAGCCTGAAGAATTGCAAGGGTTAGAGCATCCATGTGCCAGGTCACACATCAGAAGACAAGTGTGAATTCACAGTTGTCTCCTTGCACCAGAAGCGAAGCTTTGAAACTGAAAGGATGAAGGAGGATAATGGGTAAAGACTTTTCTTGATATCTGCCATCTTCGTTTTGCGAAATCTGGGGTGACACAAAATCAGCATTGTTTGGCTGCGTTAGGACCTTAGCTCACCCTGTGTTCTATTTATCCAAGAACGTATTGCTAGTTCTCAGTGATTATCATTATCATTATTAATGATGGTAGTAATTGACAACGTGGTAAATAACTTGAAAAGAGCTGGTTTCCTGAAGAAAAAAACAAGTCACTGTAATAATGGCCCTTTTACACAGTAATAAATAGCACGTTTGTATCTTGGTATTTTAAATTATGTCTTTGTTTGCTGAGGCTGGAGGGCATAGGGTACAATTTTGAAATCCAATAAGTGAACAAATGAGTTAGCATTAGGAAAAGGGTATATGTTAATCAAAATCAGCCATTTGGACTTCGGGTCCTTAATTGCACGTAAATTTTCTGTTTTGCTCCTCTCTTTCAAACATCACTCATTTATAGAGCTGCAAATCTGGCCTTCCCCATAAGAGAAGGAAGATGCTGTTCATTGGGTACTGAGGTTTTAGAACCTGCTGCATAAATAACTCCTTTTGATGGAACTTTCCTTTCATAGAGTTAAAGCTTAAAATGCAAATATACCAGAAACAAGGATTTAGAAGGGTGTGGGAGGCTCCCACCCAACTACTCTTCCTGACTTTGATCAGTCTGCAGTCAAAGACAGAAGACAGACCTGGGTAATCAATATCTGGAAATGGAAGGTTAAATATTTTTCCCTAGAAGATTTGCCAAAGATACTGCTTAATAATCTGATTACAGGAAAAACGTATGCCTCCTCCTGTTGTATCTTGAAACATTTTCCTGCAAGGTAAATGTATTTACCTTGGTAAATAATTCCAATTAAACGGGAATTAGAAAAAATAACATCTCCTGCAACACAAAAACAGTTGCACAAGCTTTTTCACCTCTCCTCTTTCTGTGATTTACGATGACGTTTAATATCGGAATAAAAACTCAAGTATGATCTATGGAGCTTGAAGTGCATTTCTTTTAGAAATGATTTGTCATGAATATATTTGTGCAACTGAACTCATTTGTTTTAAGAGCTGGAAGTGTAGATTTTTGCCTAGAAACCCTTTGGAATTCCAAATACACATTCTCTGGGGTGTGCATTTATTTTAGAATCTGGTAGAAAAAGATAGGATGCCATTTCAGCTAAGAAAGGCTCTCTTGAAATATAAGCTTGGTAGATAAAATGTCAGCTTGGTGGGAACAATAATAATAATAATAAAGATGATACTATCTCATTGAGAAACAGACTGAATAACACTTTCATCCCTTTTTTTCTACAGAGCACCAGTGGTCTGCTGTACTGCACCCACAGCTTATGAACTTGCATTGCTCCCTGACGCCTCATTTCCAGAGCATCTTTACTTAAGGCCCCAAAGCAACTCACACATCCTTGCAGAACCATTTCCTCTTTTCAAACACAGAACTCTTATTTCCTTTTTGTGTACCACTGGAAAACTTCTTACCTGACACTTGAAAATTGAGTTCCATATCAGCCTGCCATAGGCTTGGTTTCCTGAGCCACTATGCAGTTTCTGAGTATGGAGAAGACTTTATTACTATAGTGAGGGATTAGTGGTTTACAGTGTAGTCGTTGACATATAGGTACAACTTCTCTTCTCCCCATGATAGGTGTCTACAAAACACTCTTCCACAATTAGGTCCTTTTCTACCATCATGCACCAGGATCTCAATAGGACATAATTCTTTTCTAGGTCTCCTGTATTGTTCTGACATAGCAACTTCCATCCAGTTGCACCTTGTGACCATGTCTGCACCATCACAGAGACAGAGCCTCCTACTTCCTGTGCAAGTGTCTCCTCCCTCTACTGTACTTCCTAGCTCTGTGCTAAGACCCTGCTGAAATGCTCCTAACATGGCCTTGTGCGGGCTTCTTTTCTTTTCTTTTTTCTTTTCTTTTCTTTTCTTTTCTTTTCTCTTCTCTTCTTTTCCTTTCTCTTCTCTTCTCTTCTTTTTTGCCTCAGAGTTACTGCTGGGGCTCAGTAACTGCACTATGAATCCACTGCTCCTGGAGGCTGTTTTTTCCCTTTTGTTGCCCTTGTTGTTTATCATTATTGTTGTTATTATTGCTGTTGTTGTTGTTGGATAGGACAGAGAGAAATGGAGAGAGGAGGGGAAGACAAAGGGGGAGAGAAAGATAGACACCTGCAGACCTGATTCACCGCTTGTGAAGCAACCCCCTGCAGGTGGGGAGCTGGGGGCTCCTACTGGGATCCTTATGCTGGTTCTTGTGCCATGTGTGGTTAGCCCACTGAGCTACCGCCCAGCCCCCTTGTGCTGGTTTCTTAAGGATGCTGTGAAAAATCACCACCAAATGGGCAATTTAAAATAACAGAAATTAGTGGCTAAGGAGTTGGCTTAGTGGGTAGAAACTGTACCTGTATGTGTGAGACTTTATGTTCCATCCCTGGAACCACATATCATTTAACAGTGTTCTGCTACCATTCCCTCTCTCTTATAAAATAAATAGCTTGGGCAGGGAGACAACACAATAATTATACAAAAGACTTTCATGCCAGAGGCTCTCAAGCCCCAGGTTCAATCCCTAGCACCACCATAAGCCAGAGCTGAGCAGTGCTCTGGTCTGTGTATCTCTGCCTCTCTCTGTATCTCTTTCATTAAAATAAAATAATAAAAACATAAGGTAGCACACCTGGTTAAGCACACATATTACCGTGCACAAGAATTCAGGTTCGAGCCCCCGGTCCCTACCTGCAGGGGTAAGTTTCACAAGTGGTGAAGCAGGACTGCAGGTGTCTCTCTGTCTCTCTCCCTCCCTATCTTCCCTCTCAATTTCTGGCTGTCTCTATCCAATAAATAAATAAAGATTATTAAAAATTTTTAAAAATAAGATAAATAGATGAGCCTTGGGGCTGGGTGATGGCATACCCTATTGAGCATATGTATCTTACCATGCGCAAGGACCTGGATTCAGCCCTCAGTCTCTGCCTGCAGGGGGGAATGCTCCTGCATCCCTTCATGAACAATGAAACATTGCTACAGGACTCTCTCTCCCTTTCCCTCCCTTCCTCCCTCCCTCATTCCTCTGTCTCTATTGCCTCTCTCTCTCTTCCTCCCTACTGCCCCCTCTCAATTTTTGTCTCTATCAAATAAATGAATAAAATTGATAAGCCTTATCAAAAAATTATTCTTGTCCAGCTATGAAGGCTGAATTCTAGGTCAAGGAGTCTTCAGGATTGATTCTTATTGGAGAATCAGTATCAGTATGCGATCCTAAGAGAGAAGAGGAGTGAGGAATGCAACCTCCTAGGAGAGAGCAAACATTGTGTGTTCACCAAAGGCAGGTGGATATTATAGCCCCTGACTGATAAACAAATAAGCAAACTGTGTATTGATAAATGTTGGCTTAGGAGCTGGGGAAGTGTTGGTACTTTTTAGATTCCCGCTTGGGTATCTGGAGTTTGTCTTGCAAAATATTGATGGCAGTGGATGCTGGTGCCCTCATTTCACTTTGTAAAGTTTCAATATTTCAATAAACCTGACAGGAGCAGCACATGTATCCACAGTAGGACTGCACAGGCCAACCAAAATGTCAAGCTGCTTTGCTTTTAACTCAGAATCTATACCCATTGGGAACTGCGAGTGGCTCCAAAAAGCTGAAACGCCGAATCTCCTCTGCTCAGTGATGTTGCAGGGTCAGTGTGCAGAGGACACAGTCTAATCAAGGTGTTCTCTTCCAGAGTCCCAAACAGAAGGTGGGAGCACAAAGCCAACTTTGCCCTTGGCATTGTCCCCACTCTCCTCATTAATCTACAGTTATTGGACTTTCCTGGTCCAGAGCTGGTCAACAGCTCCCCTCTCTTCTTTCTCTCCACTCTCCCAGTCTTCCCTCAGGCTTTTGTTCTTTAGCTTCCTCTGCATTGCAAATGACTCCTGCAGAGCAACAAGCCTCACTAGCTTTCCTGTCTAGGGGGAACAGGATAGCTTCTAAAAACAGCAGAAGCTCTGCTCCACTGCTGGCCCTTAATCAAGTGGCCAGCAAGTGACTTCTGGAAAACCCTCTCAATACAAATGCCTGCCTGGTAAAGCTCTTGTTTTGCTGCATAATCCTATTGCACTTGTCAGATGTATATGTCACCCTCCTCCTTTTCCTTTGTGTCTTCTACAACAAATCCTAATCTCACGTGGCAGATGGACACCTTAGGCTTTGCTAGTACAGAAGTAAACAGGAAAAGCTAATTAAATAATTTTCAAAATATTACTTCTAATAGGCTAAGTAATTACAAGTTATTCAGTGACAAGTGCCAAACAAGTCAACTGCATGATGTGTGATAGAGTAATTTGGTGGGGAGTTCACAGAAGGCTTTCCAGCCTATCAGACAGCTTGGAGGAGTATACAAGTTCAGAATATGCCACCCTCAAATATGCCACTCTGGCATAAGTATTATTTTGAGCTGAAGGCAATTGGAAACAAAAGAAAACAGACACAAGAAAAACTCAGTGTCCTCCACATTCTGCCAGGAAGGGCAAGATGATTCTTAATCAACAGAGACAACACCAGGCCAATACCCAAAGATCCAGACATGACCAACCTCGCCAGAACAACTCTCATGCTCCATTAGTGTCTCCTGTATAGTTACCTTTCCACAGTTCACTGCCTCCATAGGTCTATAGCACTTTTCTTGGTCCTTCTTCATGAAATGTTCTGTTGTTAGGATTCTATACACATCCAAGTTCTAACCACCTTTCCAGTTACTATGTTACCAGTTAATACTCCTGGGTATGTGTGTGTTTGTTCAATGAACCTCTTAATACATTTTTGCCTATTTTTTTCTTAATTTTTTTCTTTGCAATCTAGATCATACACACACACACACACACACACACCAGTCATACAGTAAAAATGAAACATTTTCCTCCTCTATAGGGGAATAAAACCTTGATGAAGGACTTTCGTTAAGGCTTCTGGACCACATTTCTTCACTGCCTCAGCCATTCAGCCACTTCATTTTACTTGGCAGTTTCCACCATTTATTCTAGTCAGCAAATATGTTCCTAAGGATTTAATCTTGGACAAAGCATGTGATACTCACTGAGACACTTATCTAGTGACTTACCTTATGTTTTATAAGTCTGTTATTATAATGACAGGTAGGGGGATTGTGGAGGAAGAACTAGAAGCTTTGGTTATGCTCTGGCAGTGCTTCTCCATCTTGGCTGCTTACTAGGATCACCTGGGGGCCTTTAAGAAAACACAGTAGGGGCCAGGCGGTAGTGCACCGGGTTAAACACTCATAGCAAAAAGTGAAAGGACCCACGTAAGGATCCTGGTTTGAGCCCCAGCTCCCCACCTGCAGGGGGGTCGCTTCACAAGCGGTGAAGCAGGTCTGCAGGTGTCTTTCTCTTCCTCTCTCTTTCCCTTCCCTCTTAATTTCTCTCTGTCCTATAAAAATGAATAAATAAATAAATAAATTAATTAATTAAATGTCCTCAGGAGTAATGGATTTGTAGTGCAGGCACCGAGCCCCAACAATAATCCAGAAGGCAAAAAGATAAAGAAAAAAAGAAAAAGACTATTATGTGTTCATGTTGACCATTACTTCAATTTTGGCTTCTGGGGCAAGTTCTTCAGGAATTCTGTAGTCAGCGTGGGCCATGCCATGTGTGCTCCAGCTGATCATGTTGGCCTGTGCTTGAATGGCATCCTTCAGCCCGTGGCTCTCTCCATCCGTTCTTCTCAGCCCTCAGTATCACATGGTCAGCCTGGGCTGCTTTGCTGGACAGCACGGGCCAGTCCATTCAGTGCTGTGGATGTTAAGATCATATCCAGGGGAATAAAAATCTGTCACTCCAGAGGCAGAGATTTGGGGGCAGGGGGCCTGGAGGCAGATTGTAGATTAGCTTTGAGATAATGATTTCCCCTTGGGTAGATCTGGTCTGTAGAGTATGGAAGTTAAGTTTTTGTTTCCACCTTTACTGTGTTTTGGTTACTTTCATTGTTAGCTAACTGATCTCCTCTTCCCCCTTTCTCCCTGGAGAAGGCACAGTGGGCCTGTGTGCCTTCCTTGTCCTCCTAGCTTCAACATCCTTTGCCTAGAAATGGTGCTTATGTCCATGCAGCATGAGCTTCTCAGGATCCCTGAGTCTCTCCCCTGTGCATAGGACAGACACATATTGTTTATGAATTTCTCTTAGAAATTTGTATCATGCTGTGTTGTATGAGAGGAGAGAAGGTTAGAAATTGGTATCATGCTTGTTTGGTTATTTACCCAGTCCTTGAAGAACCTAGATAGTGTATGTCTTATTACAGCAGAATGGTGCCCCAAGTGTGAGGGCTCCAGATAGGGGCACTGCTCTTTAAGAGTGATTAGAACTCTCTAGGGGGGATAGCTGTTCTCTCTGTAGTATTTAGCAATATTATGCCAATATTTCCATTTTGTTTATGAATGATAGAATAAAAAAGATCATTATTTTTTAGAATCCTCCAGCCTGCCTTTATTCTGATTCCTTAAAATTAATAGATCAGGTTCACCTGGGATCTCTTGGCTGATTTGTTCCATAAGAGTTTGAAGTCCTGGGCCAGGTGGTGTCACACATGGTTTAGCATACACATTACCATGTGCAAGGACCCAGGTTCAAGCCCCTGGTCCCCACCTGAAGGGGGAAAGCTTCACAAGTGGTGAAGCAGGACTGCAGGTGTCTCTCTGTCTTTTTCCCTCTCTATCTTCCCCTCCTGCCTCAGTTTCTCTGTTTCTACCCAATAATAGATACATAAAATATTAGTTAAAAAAAGAAGAGTTTGAAGTCCTGGCAGTGGGAATTTACAATTCTTTATTAAAGAAGGCGAGAAGCCACCAAAAGGCAAGAGCAAAATGCACCTAGCAGAGGGTCATGGGTGTTAAGGGGCACACAGACTTTCTGAAGCACTGATTTGATCATTGATTTTTCTTAGATTTCCTGGCTCATAAAACATTTATTGCTCAGGAGGCTGGGCAATAGCGAGTGGGTTAAGCGTACTTGATGCCAAATGTAAGGACTGGTGCAAGGATCCTGGTTGGAGCCCTCCGGTTCCCCACCTGCAGTGGGGGTCACTTCATGGGTGGTGAAGCAGGTCTGCAGGTATCTATCTTTCTCTCTTCCTCTCTGTCTTCCCCTCTTCTCTTGACTTTTCTCTGCCCTATCCAGCAACAACAACAACAAGGACAACAAAATGGGGAAAATGGCCTCCAGGAGCAGTGGATTCATAGTGCAGGCATTGAGTCCCAGCTATAACCCTGGAGACAAAAAAAAAAAAAAAATACTGCATGCTGTTATATTGGATAGACTCTGTGAGTATCTGGCTCAAGCAGGCACATCTGAAGTATTCACGGAATCAGTGCATAAGAAAATGCTTTGTAGCAGGAGCTCCTCATGAATGACCCTGACGTGCTTCTTGTATTCTAGACGTGTGGGTTTGTCACATCTATCGAGAGTGTGGGCCAGATGCTACTGCTGACTGATTTCTCCAGCTAGCTTTTCTCCCTGGTTATTTGTTGGCAAGAGCAGCAGTTTTGTCTCTTCCTTACATCTACTTCACACTAGCCTTTGACTCATCAATCATGGAATACATATTTATAAGTCCACATTTGCAGCTTTTCATCAAACCGAGACAGATAGGATTAACTCCCAAGATTTTCATACATGGATTATATGGTGCTTTTCTAGTCGCCTTACTTTCTGTATAGTTTTATTTTGTATTTTACCAAGCTTTTATTCTTTCTCTTTTCTCTCCCAGCTGCAATTTTGCTATTCATACTTGTAAAAGTTCGAGCTAAGATGGTAAAAAAGGGAATATTGAGACCAGTTGTTATCCTCAGGGTGCTGGTCAGCCCTGTGGCCCCAGACTTTTTTATGGGTGCTGTATTGAGGACCTGGGCTGTAAGAGGCCCAGAATAACTGTTTATTTAATGACCAGTAGGGAAACACAGAAGCTTTTTTTAAAAAAATATTTATGGGGGTCGGGCGGTGGCAGAGTGGGTTAAGCACACATGGCGCAAAGCGCAAGGACCAGCATAAGGATCCCGGTTTGAGCCCCCGGCTTCCCACCTGCAGGGGAGTCGCTTCACAGGCGGTGAAGCAGGTCTGCAGGTGTCTATCTTTCTCTCCCCCTCTGTCTTCCCTTCCTCACTCCATTTCTCTCTGTCCTATCCAGCAACGAACAACATCAACAATGGCAATAATAATAACCACAAGGAGGCTATAGCAACAAGGGCAACAAAGGGGGGAAAAGATGGCCTCCAGGAATGGTGGATTCATGGTGCAGGCACCGAGCCCAGCAATAACCCTGGAGGGAAAAAAATATTTATTTATTTATTCCCATTTTGTTTCCCTTGTTTTTTTATTGTTGTAGTTATTGATGTCATCGTTGTTGGATAGGACAGAGAGAAATGGAGAGAGGAGGGGAAGACAGAGAGGGGGAGAGAAAGATAGACACCTGCAGACCTGCTTCACCACCTGTGAAGCAATTCCCAGGTGGCAGGTGGGGAGCCAGGGGCTCGTACCAGGATCCTTCAGCTGGTCCTTGTGCTTTGCACCACGTGTGCTTAACCCACTGCGCTACTGCCCAACTCCCCAGAGAAGCTTTTTTAAAACCCAAATTAGTTCAATAAAAAGATTGAAATGTACATGGGGAAAAGATTGAAACAAAAACGAGATTTCAGAATTCTCTGTAATCTTGTTTCTCATTTCTGCCTTTTCTCTATTAACATTGATAATTTAAAGTCAACTGCACTTAATTTTAAATTTATTAATAGACATGGGATTTTTTTCCTGAAAAAAGTGGTTTTTGACCACTTATCAAATTGATTTATTCAATTAATTTTTAAACTTTTGACTTATTTCTGTCTTGTAGGCTTGTTCTATATAGTGCAGAATGGTTCAAATAAATTACCCCTCTAAAACTACTGCAAAGTTAGTAGTAAAGCTTAATGTAACAAAAATCTCAATTTACGGAACCCAATTTCCCGGAGATGTAGACTTTATGAAATGAAAATGGCTGTTCCAATCTGCAGTGTGAAATCTGCCTTCCGCTCAAGGGGATGGGCAATTCCCCTCAGTGAATGGTCCTCTAAACACCCTCCATCACTTGGATTAGTTGAGATTTCTGTTTCTTGAGCTTGTGCTGTGTGGATACTTACTCTGTCTTCCTGGAATTTTTTTTTTTCCTCCTCACACCACCAGACAGGTGTGAACCAGCCTGCAATTCCCTATTGTACTGAAGCTGTTTGGCCACCTCTCCCTTCCTCAGTTCCCAAGAACTGCCCAGGGGTCTTGCTAGAAGAGTGGAAGGGATGAAAGGAGGGGTGGGGGCAAGTCAGAGTGGGAGAGGAGAAGAGGAACCATATCTACATTTTCCTTTCCTTTCCTTTTTTTTTTTTTTTTTTCTGGCTTAGATATTTGTTACTGTATTTCTGTAGTGGTCAGATTTCGTTACCCAGTGAAAATGTCAACACCTGCAAGTTTCTTCCTATGTCTCCCAACATTTCCTGAGAACAACCGGCTGATTTCCATATTTATAGAATATTATCTTTAATGGAAGTGCCCTTGACCCTGACCTGTTCTGTGAAAATGAAATCTTGTTTTATTTTCTCTGTTTTGTGCAGGGTCTTGAACTCAATGTTTTTATATTTGAAAGCAGTGTTTTCTAGCCCCCCCCCCCCATTACTCATTTGGACAGTTTTTACTAGGATCTTCAGTTAATACTCGAATGAAAACTAGCATAACAAAGTGCAATCAGGTGGCTAAGAGTTTGCCACTTGTGCATGTGGATTTTCTTTCTTTTATACACAAAATGCACAATTTTATTATGTACTAGCAAATACACATAGGTTTCTTTCCTAATATTTAAGTAAACTGTCAAATAGGAAGGTATGTCTTATTTATTCTATAGTTATAACTACCCCCTCCCAAATAGTATATTTATTCCAGTTTCTGGAACATAATTGTTCACTTATTGCCCATAACAGCCATATGAAATATTTTGCAGAGAGAGAATATTTGTAGTTATATTTGTAAATGAAGAGGGTGTCCTCTTCACTTTATCTTCTCCCACTGCGTTGAATTAGTTGCAAATATCCTGATTTTATGTCCATATTTTTCATTTACATGTGAATTTTTCTCTTCATTTTAAACTGTACTATTCTTTTAATCCTTATTGATTTTGAATAGAGACAGAGAGAAATTTTGAGGGGAGGGGGAATAGTGTGGAAGAGAGACAGAGAGAAACCTGCAGACCTGCTTCACCACTTGTGAAGCTTTCCTCCTGTAGGTGGGGACCAGGGACTTGAACCTGGATCTTTGCGTACTGTAATGTGTGCGCTTAACCAGGTGCGTCACCTCCTGGCCCCCCTAAACTATTAATGAGTTTATTTCAGGTTGCATTTCCTAATGTAAAATATTAACTGTTATTGTTTTAGAGGTCTAGAATCCAGTGATTGGAAGGCAGTAGCTAATTTTTAAAAAATATTTTTTATTTACTATTTATTCCCTTTTGTTGCCCTTTTATTGTTGTAGTTATGATTGATGTTGTTGTTGGATAGGACAGAGAGAAATTGAGAGAGGAGGGGAGGACAGAGAGGGGGAGAGAAAGATAGACAACTGCAGGCCTGACCTGCTTCACCGTTTGTGAAGTGACTCCCCTCTAGGTGGGGAGCCAGGGGCTCTAACTGGGATACTTATGCCAGTCCTTGCGCTTTGCGCCATGTGCATTTAACCTGCTGTGCTACCGCCCGACTCCCTAGCAGTAGCTATAAGTAGATTAAACTGAGGACTGTATGGAAATCATCAAGAGGAGAGGTGGGAACTCCTGACTGGCTTAGAATAAGATTATTACAGACTTTGGGGGTCTGGCGGTGGCACAGTGGGTTAAGCACACGTGGTGCAAAGCTCAAGGACCGGCTTAAGGATCCCGGTTCGAGCCCCTGACTCCCCACCTGCAGGGGAGTCGCTTCACAGGCAGTGAAGCAGGTCTGCAGGTGTCTATCTTTCTCTCCCCCTCTCTTTCTTCCCCTCCTCTCTCCATTTCTCTCTGTCCTATCCAACAACAAACAATATCAACAATGGTAATAATAATAACCACAACAAGGCTACAACAACAAGGGCAACAAAAGGGGGAAAAATGGCCTCCAGGAGCGATGGATTCATGGTGCAGGCACCGAGCCCAGCAATAACCCTGGAGGAAAAACAAATAAAAAAGATTATTACAGACTTTAACATATATACAACTTCTTCTAATAATAGTCACTGAGTCCATCTTAGTGAGATTTTTCCAGTAGTATCAATAATGCTTGGGTATCCTTCCCTTCTCCTCAGCTTTCACTCCCCAGGAAAGGGGAATTGAATTCAACAGACTGTCTTTGCCTCCTGCTGGTGTGAATAAGATTTCAGATCTGCTTCTTAGTGCACTGTGACTTCTGATTCTCAAGAAACAATGATTATATCTTCATTTCTTCTACTTCTGCCTCTCAAAATGTTAAACAATTTGTCTGCAATTGAAATGGATGTCTGCAGTGACTGTGAAATAAAGAAAATAACCACGCAACACTCTGCCATCGTAAACACTGGTTCTCAGGCACCTGCAGCTGACATGGCAGCCCCTGACTGGCCTTAATATTACCTCCCATATGGAAATTTTGGCCAAACTCCTACTGGCCTGAATTTGATGTAAGCTCAGCTCAAAGAACAAAAGATAAGTGAATACACTGCATACCAATTTCTTGTTCCAACTCTGAAAGGAGGCCTCTTACTGCTCCTCCTCCAGCCACTGCAGCTCTTCCATGAGGGTTTCTTCATCCCCATGTTCCCACATGATCCCCTGGTACAAAGTCACAAACTAATGAAGGCCATTTATCAGGGATGACTCAACAGCTGTCAGTCAACTCTAGATCCCAATGAGTGATTTCATAGTGTCCCTTTTCATGGATCTAACGGTCTATCTCCCCTCCCCCACTTAATACCACAGGCCTGTAGTGGAATTTTGATACCAACTCAATAACCTGGTGTTTTCATGAGAAATATGTCTGCATATAGATATTTGAAATTTTCTTTTTCTTGGTAGGGAAATAGTCTTCTTTGAATCAGAAGAATGACTTCTTCTGTAGAAGACCAGAGTCACCCCTATGAAAAGAATCTGTAGTAGGTCTAGAAGGGATCCCTTGCAGGTCAAGGTGGCCCCACATAGCAGGCAGACTTGAGGTTCTAGGGGGCTTGACATGAGCAAACAGGAATAAAGTGCCTGCCTGAGGTAGAGTCAGAAGGCCAGTAAGCTGGAGTATTCTAGATAAGATCCTATTATTGCAGCATTGCATCTCTATAAAGGCAGCTCACAGTGTTTCTTTTGAAGAAGACTCTACAATGATTTATGACAGTTCAGAGAGACATTCATCTAGAATGGTATTCTTTGCAGATTAATGATGATGGCCAAAAATAGTATGTCCACATCTGTTGAGAATTGAAGGTTGTTGGGATAATGTTTGTCATAAATCGTTAATGAGGAGTCAGTAAAAGTGTTCATCCAAAACCCTCTTTTCTTATGCTTTTAACAAAACAAACCACTGCAAACATACACATATAGGCATAGAGAAAAGAGTCAGAAATAATGCATTGGGATGTTCCCTGTGCTAATATAAAATGATGTCATCTGGGCACTGGGTGGTGGCACACCTAGTTGAGCACACATTACAATATGCGAAGACCCAGGTTCAAGCCTCCAGCCTCCACCTGCAGGGGGAAAGCTTCACAAGTGTTGAAGCAGTGCTGCATGTGACTCTCTGTCTCTCTCCCTGTCTCCCTCCTCCTCTGAATTTTTGGCTGTCTCTATCCAATAAGCAAATAAAGATAATAAAAATGTATTTTTTAAAAATAGTGCCATCCTATTTCCTCATTGTACATATTAGTATATGTATACTCTTTCTACAAAGGGCTTATAATACAATAATTAACAAGTAAACATCAATATTTGTCTCTTAATACCACACCTGATTTTTTTAGGCCATTAAAAAATACAAAAAAAAAGTCCTTGAATTTAAAGAATTTAAATGGAGACCACAAGCATGAAGCCAAGTGGGAAGCTCTAGTAGGCCAGTCAAGTGTCTTGTCCCCTCCTCAAATACCAAGAATATTGAATGACCATGACAGCTAACTATAGTTCTGATAACAAACCAGAGAGAGAGAGAGAGAGGCTTTTATTTGAATTGTCAGCCTTAGCCTTGAGATACAGCACAAGTGGTTTTAACAGCCAAATCACATCTTTGCGAACAATGTCACAAAGATAGAAAAGGAGCATTATATATTTTTTTTATCTCACAGATGTCCTGAATAAAGTACACTTGGTTCCAATTTCATCTTGATAGCACATCACAGATCACAGTGACAGCCTTGCTGGAAAATCACTGATACTGGGTTCAGCTGGGTTTTTTCCACTTCAGTTGGAGAAGTTGTGCATTTTCATTAGCACAGTCACATTGCCTCACTTACTATTTAAAATGTCTTCTTGGTTTCAGAGGATTTCTTGCACAGGTACCAGAATGCCCTGGCCTCTAGAGAAAGCAGGTGGGATGGGTGAATTTAACAAGGATCCCATCTAAGTCAACACCCCATGGTCTCACCTACCATCTGCATATGCTTAGAAGACATGGTTTGCAGACTAAGTAGACAGTAAAACTCTCGTTTCCTAGGCTCACATGATCACAACTACAAAACCTTAGCTGTTTTTTCAAAGGCACCAAGACAATAATGTCCTTCTGGAGATCTCTGGCAGAGCCGTCGGAGCTCATTTCCTAGACAATTCAAGAAATCTGAAGACAGAACACAGCTCTTCAGAAAGGAAGCTCTGCTCTCCTTCTCTCTCGTGGTCATAAATCTGTGGGCATCTAAGTTAAAGACATCATGGGAGGTCACACTCACTAATCCTGTAGTTTATCCTGTTTGATTTGGGACTTGATCTTAGCTGCCATCCAAAATAAGACAGAAAAAAGTCAGAGAGAGGCCACACCATTCTGAAGTTGTGTGTTACTGGACATCACACTGCAGATGAGAACAGAGGGAGAAGCAAGAGCATCTTCCACAGAGTTCACTACGGTCTGATATCTGTGGGAACCAGCAACTCTTTGGTGCTGCCAGGGAGAACTGGCAGAGGCAGAAGAGGAAGATGGAGAGGAATCTGCAGGGCAGCCGAAGACAAGAAGAGGATATTGGTCTGCTTCTAATTCTGCTTCTAAGACCCCTTCTGTTTTGATCATCACTTTAGGTTTGCTTGCATTGCTTAACACTGTGGTCTATTTACATAATCATTGTTTTGTTTGAGACCGGAACTGGTTTAATCCCCATTGGTTCGCATGTTTTTTTCCTTCTCCCCACCCCCTATCCTACGTACTTCCTCTTCCTGACACTTCAGCCTCAGGAGATATAAAGGACAGGATTTTCTAATGAATGGAGATTAGATAGATTGATTGCACTGCATTCTTGATCATCAATAAAGATTGAACTGCGTTAGCAGCTCAGCCATGAGTCTCTGGTTGTCTGTCTCCTGCCTGCAAAGCTAGCCCTGTAAGAGGAGACTTTCTGTGACACCCTAGCTGGGAATTATTAAATAGGAAAATGTTGTCTGGTGGTTCCACTGCTCATAGTTTCCAATGTGGTGATGGACCAGCAAGAGAAATGGTGATTAAAGGAGAAGCAGAGTGATCACCAGCCCCCACCCCCGACACGTACATAATAGACCGCAGAGGCCCGACACTTGGTGACTTAGGAACCCCTTAATTCTAACACAGCTTCTTCTCACATCTAATTTTCAACCTGACCTGATACTGCTTAACTTTCTAGATCAGATAAGATCAGAGGCATTCAGAATGATGTGGCTCACTGTAGAGCTAAGATGGGTTCTCATTCCAGGAGAATCCACATTCTTGAACTGGTCTTAGAAGAGGAGGTGAGGGGAGTCGGGCAGTAGCGCAGCTGGTTAAGCGCACGTGGCGTGAAGTGCCAGGAACAGCTTAAGGATCCCGGTTGGAGCCCCTGGCTCCCCACCTACAGGGGAGTCACTTCACAGATGGTGAAGCAGGTATGCAGGTGTCTATTTTTTCTCCCCTCTCTGTCTTTCCCTCCTCTTTTGATTTTTCTCTGTCCTAGCCAACAAAAATAGCATCAATAACAACAACAATAATAACTACAACAACAATAAACAAGGGCAACAAAAGGGGAAAAAAGCAAATTAAAAAAAATTTTTAAATAAAAAAAGAGGAGGTGAGAACAGGACTCTACTGGGCGTGTCACTTTGTTATGCACATTAGTTTGCTCTGTGGTCATCTGAGACCCCCTGAAAGCTCCTAAGAAACTAAATTACTTGGAAGAATGAAACTTGGGAAGTTCCTCCCCCCCCCAAATAAAAAACCACCACAAGAACATTCTGTGGAAAAACCTCTGTCTGTCAGATCTGTCAGGCAGGAGAAAGTAACTGTGGAGCATCTGACGTGCATCCTGTGAGTCCTCCTTCTCTCCTGAAGGTCCAGGCCCCCCCATCCTAGTCCTTAGCTCTGGGTATAAATATCCTCATTCCCCCATATACTTACCCTACACCCATGTATAGCTTCATATATCTGTAGTTAAGGCTATATTTTCTCCGACCAATCTGTCTGATGTGCATTTGACTTCTCTTTCCTCAACCTAAGACTGGGGGTAGAAGGTAGTATGTCATCTCTGCTCTCATACCTTCAAATGTTTCATTGTCACTAGTGAGTGTTTGGAGGATATCTGATGTTAATAAAACTGCCTTGGCTGGGAGAAAGTCATTCAGATTTAAAGTGGCCACATGAACCTTTGAGAATGGGTCAGTTCTGTTGTTCCCGTGTTGTTTTATACATCATCAAAATCTATCTACCGTCTGGCTACATGATATTACCTTGACTTGGGGGGTTAGCTCTCCTTTCCTACCTGTGTCATAGCTTTACCTTTCTAACCCATTCTCCTTGCTTCTACTTTTGCCACCAGCCCTTCATCAGATCTTTGCTTACATGGCTCCTATCCAGTGAAGCAGACTCCAAATAAATCTCTTGAGAATTGCACCCTCACCCACCTGAACAGGTACTTCCTAATCTGAGTTCTCTCTAGAGAACTTAACAGCATTGTAAGAGTAAATAATTTCTTTATCTTGCTCACTGTCTGCCTGCCTCTCATTCCCTCCATGCACACTAGAATGGAAGCTGGGCTTTTACATTTATTTTGTTCATAACTGCAGCTTCAGTGGTGTTTCACACACAGATGCTCACAAATACATGTGAACTGACTTTGCTGAATTTTTCTGGAAGTCTTGTGTGCAGTTTGCTTGTCTACAGTTTTATATATTTGAAAGGTCATGTCTGTTTGGAACAAGAAAAGCCATTTGTAAAATTTTACACATGTTCTCTAGAGGCTGTTCAGCAAGCAGCCTGTATATGAAGTAGCCTGTAAGTGGCAGCCAGATGTCCTCTGCACACGGAATAGATGGAACTACAGGTGACTATGCTTAGTGAAATAAGCAAAGAGTTGAAAGACAACTACCAGATAGGTTCACTCATAGGTGGAACATCGATAAGTAAAGCAAAGAAATTGCAAAAAAAAAAAAAGAGGAAGGAAGGAAGGTGGGGAGGGAAGAAGGAAGGAAGGAAGGGAAGGAGGAAGAAAGGAAAGGAAAAAAGAAAGGAAGAAAGAAAGTAGGGATAGAAACCAATTCTCTTTTAGACTTTGTGCAAACTGTTTGTTGCATCTTGGGTGGTGGCATAGTGGATAAAATGTCGGACCGACAAGCATAAGGTCCTGAGTTGAGTCTCCAGCATCATATATCCTAGAGTGATGATTTGCTCCTCCCCAATAGTAAATAAATACAATCTTTTTATATTATATTGTTGTGGATATCTGTGGGAAGGGAGGAATACAGAAACTTTGGTTTTGGGTGTCGTGAGTTATATACATACACATGGACGGGTATGGAACTTCATCCCATGACCTTATAATTTTGTATACTAAAGTTAAATCACTGATAATAACAGTTAGTTTTTAAAAATTCCAACAGACAGAAATCAAAACCAAAAGTGCCCCCTAGTTTCTCTCTTTTCCTGCTCAAATGAGTTGTAGCTATTTGACTAAAGAACTTGTGTTCACTTTATCTAGGTTGTGTCTGCTGCATGGGAAATGCCATCTTGAAAAGTTTTTTGGGGGCCAGGTAAATAGGTTGGTGTTTTAGAGTACAGGATTTGCAAGCCCAAGACCCCGAGGTCCCAGGTTCAGTCCTTGGCACCACCATAAGCCAGAGTTGAATATGTTTTGCTCTTTCTCTCTCCCTCTGTCCTTCCATCCCTGTCTCTCACTCATAAAAACAAATACATCTTAAAAAGGGTTCTTTCTCAGAAGGGAAAACACAAAACAGAACTTGGACTGGAGTTGGTGTACTGAACCAAAGTAAAGAACTCGGGTAGGACGGAGTGTTTAGGTCCCAGAACATGAGAGGAGGACCTAGGTAGGGGGTTAGAGTGTTATGTGGAAAGCTGAAAACTGCTACACATGTACCAATGACTATATTTTATGGTCAACTGCAAACCATTAATCCACCCAATAAGAGAAAAAAAGGTTCTTTCTAATAACTTCCTTTTGATTACCCTAAAGGATTTTGAAATGAAATAAAATGAAATCATTTAAGATAGACTGACCCCAGATCTTTCCAGGTCCATCTATATACTTGTTTATTTTACATAACTTCTGTTTCATTAGAAACCTGGGCATGGGGGTCCAGAAGTTAGATACCCAACAGAGTTCATGTATTTTAATGAGCAAGCCACATTCAAGCCCCCAGTCCCAACCTGGAGAAGCTTCATGAGTGGTGAAATTGTGCTGCAAGTGTATGTATGTATGTATGTATGTATGTATGTATGTATGTATGTATGTATCTACCTCCCCTCCTCTGTATCTTTAATATAAATAAGTGTAATATTAGAAAAAAAGAAATTTAGGTATAAATGATGAAATTATACTGGATTATTTATGGTCATGCGGTTGAAATAGTTGATGTGAGACAGTAACTTTAGAGGCTTTTCAAGAATATTATTCAATACTTTCACTGAAAAAAAATAGATCTATCAGTACAAAAGTTCTATTGACTGAGAAGCCATACTTATTCTCTTGATGTTCCTTTGTGAACTGATATTGCCATTGAAAATAACATCCTTGAAGACAGTGCAAAGCAATGCTGATTATTTTTAAAAGCTATCTTACTATGTTTACATTTTCTGTTAAGTGTATTTCTTATTTAGCCTAGAAGTGTTGTGGTATGACAAAATATTGTATCTTACATAATGATTGCAATTTAAAAATGAAAAATACCAGGTTGTATTGTCTTCTCTGCTTTGTTTTTGTTGGCTATGTGATTTGGGGTGGGGGGAACTGTATTTGTAAATACATATAAAATGAATAACAGGAGATAAATCAAAAAGGTGTAATTTCATTGAAGGTTTTGGAAACAGTTTTTAGCCTCAAGAGGAAATCTCTTATTCTCTGTAGGGTCAAAATTATAAGGCAGAGTTATAGCTTTGTTACTCAAGGTTTGCTTGTTGTTAATTTTATGGGGAACATAAAAGCCAGTGTAGAGCATCTGTCACATCCTTGACCCATTTAAGGAACCAGTGTCCGTGACAGCTGGTCCAGGTAGGAGGAGGAGACCCTGAATGTTCACAGGGCACTTTGAGAAGAAGTCCCTTGAATATCTGTCTTTGATGCTGAATCAGAGCAGTGTAAAGCTCATACAGGACTTATAGCAGTGAACAAAACTCCCTCGGAGTTTACTTATACTACAGTTAAACAGTTCTGTCAAATATGTTACATATGACAACTCACGTTGCACAAAATTGTTTAAGGAAATAGTGTTGAAGGGTGTATAGGTCCTTCAAAACTGTGGGCTGAGTAGTCCTTTAACTCAGTGGGTAGGAGAGATCTTATGGATCTTGTGCATTTGAGCAGAAACTAGAAAGAGGAAGCAAGGTCCACTGGAGGCTTGTGGGAGGAAGAGCCTCCAGACAGAGAGGACACTTGTGCAAAGACCCTGAGGCAGAAGAAGGCTTGGCAGAGGGAGCAGCAAAGCCAGTGAGGGCAGAGAGGAGTGGGTGAGGAAGGGAGCAATGGGGGATGAGGCCCCAGAAGATTCAGAAGACCATATGCAAAGGACTTCTTAGGTCAAGAGAAGGTCCTGGCATCCTCTGATTGGAATGGGAAGCCACTGAAGAATTTTGAGCAGGGAAACAGTTACATTTCAAGAGCAGTATCCAGGTTGCTTCACAGAAAGTAGGCCAGGAGAAGAAGATAAAGGCTTATAGACAATCAGTTAGGAGACTATTACAGGACTCCAATAAGGAATTAGAGTGGTTTGGAGACAGGTTGTAAGGTATTCTGCACTGGTTTTATGTTGAAAGTAGAGCCAGCAAGATTTGCGGTCACATGAGATGAAGTATCACCTGTGGGCCCATTTCCATGGAGTTGCTGCCAAAATACGCAGAGATCTTTGAAAGTCTTCCTCCCTTCTGCTTTGCCTCTGATTGTAAATTCTCAACGCTGGTCACATTTGGGGTCTGTTTCTTGCCTTGCTAGGCTTTGCCCTGGTTACATAGTTAGCATTTTCTAAGGCATAAGACCATTTTTCTGATGCCCTTCTATGTACCTTCTAGTTGTCATTGCAACAAGTCCTGTGCTCACCCTACCGCACAGAGGGAAAGAGAGAAACAGACTGGGGGTATGGATTGACCTGCCAATGTCCATGTCCAGCAGAGATGAAATAACAGAAGCCAGACCTCCTCCTACCTTCTGTACCCCAGAAAGAGTTTTGGTCCCAGAGGGGGAAAAATGATAGGGGAAGAGTGCTCTGAAACCCAATTCCATCAGGACCCAGAGAGAGGAGAGGAAAAGAGGAAAGACATTAGGTAGTGGTAATTGGTGTAGCAGTGACTTAAAATGGAAGAGAAGGCAGAACCACAGAAAAAAAAATGGAAATATATCTACATGTATTTACAGAAATAATAGTTAACCCATATCTGTGACCTTTGGGAGAATCACTTCAGTTTCCAATGGAGAGAGTGGGGACAGAGAACTTTGGTGATGGGAATGTGTGGAAGTGTACCCCTGATATTTTGTAATTTTGTAAATTCTTCTGGATCCAAGAACTACAAGTTTCTCCTTCTTCTTCACTTCACCACCTCCCTCCACCACAATCTCCAGATGCTTCCTTCTGTCAGATGAAGCTCCAAGCCTTAACTGCTTGGTGGCAGGTTGACACAGTCATTTTCATACTGATTTTTTGTTTTCCTGCTTCCAGAAAGCTCGCAGCAAAAGCTATCCTTGTCCTGCTTTGTTTGCATCATCCGTGGCCCCTTCCAAATTCCTGTCTTGCTTTCCAACCCCATCTCGCCTCACACCCCCACTCTGCCCCAGTTTCAATCGCTGAGAATTTTCTTTGGCAAACATTCTCACCGCATCTTTTTCATCTTCAGCATGTATTTATATAATTTTTGGATTCACCCTGGAAAATCACTTGGAGAACCATGAGTGAGTAACACACAATGGGGCCTGACTTGGGAGGTTTCCATGTTTCCGTTATCTGCTCAACCCTGCCTGGCACTAGAGAACAGAGCATAATAAACAGCTTGCAACACTGAATACCTTTGGGAGGGGTAACTCTATACTCTGTGAATCTTCATTATTTCTTCTTAGTTAGTGTAAAATCATTAATTGGTGTGTGAGTCATCTATGCAACTCACTAAATATTTCTATTCTTCTGATACACAAAAAAGGATTGTACTTCCTGACCTCCTTTTGGTTAGAAGGGACAGTGCAACTCATTCTGACCAATGGCCCAAGAGTGGATGTAATATTTAAAATTTCTAAGTCAGTGAATTTAATTACCAGAGAAAGACTCTGGAACACTTTGTCCCTTGGAGATGAGGAATGCAGCTTCAGAGACAGTGTCTGGGATCATTGATGGTGCCTGGGGCACTTAGGTGGCTCTGAGGGGTAATGCCCTTTGGCAACTTGTGATGGACATACAGCGTGGCTTTGACCAATGAGCTTTTAGGGCTGTGCATTTCTGTGGCTTTGCCTTGCTGCCTGATCTAGTCAGGCCAGCTCTCTGAGACAGTTACCTGAGAACTAGATTTCAGTGTGTGAAAGTTCACATGGACCTAGAGAACAAATCTAAAGCAGATGCTTGCGCCAATCATGGGGTCCCCAAGGGAGATGGTACTAAAAGGGTAGGAGGGAGGGCTGCAAAAGGAAGAAGTAGGAAGAACCCTGGATGCAAAATGGAAAAAATATCCAGCGTTTAAAGCTGGGATTACAGTTGCCTCTGGCTCTTCCATGATGATAGAACAAGGAGTGAATGGTTTCCACCTGACACATGGCTGATTGCAAGATGCCTGGCAGCTAGGGCCCATTTGGTCAGGCGAGAACTTCCATTCCGTGGGATGACAAGAAAGTAAAGCGGAGGTAGGGCAGCAGTGCAGCGGGTTAAGCGCACATGGTGTGAAGTGCAAGGACCCGACTAAGGATCCCAGTTCGTGCCCCTGGCTCCCCACCTGCAGGGGGTTCACTTCACAAGCAGTGAAGCAGGCCTGCAGGTGTCTATCTTTCTCTCCCCCTCTCTGTCTTCCTCTCCTCTCTTGATTTCTCTCTATCCTATCCAACAGCAATGACAACAACTATAAAACAACAAGGGCAACAAAAGGGAAAAAATAGCCTCCAGGAGCAGTGGATATGTAGTGTGGGCACTGAGCTGAGCCCCAGCAATAACCTTGGAGGGAAAAAAAAAAACACCAAAAAGAAAAAGACAAACAAACAAAAAGAAGAAGAAAAAAAAGAAAGAAAAGCCAGATTCTGCATTGCTCTGGTATCATATGGTTTCATAACCTCCAAAGAGGAGAGCTAACATGATCCCTGTTCTCAGACCTCTTGTGGTTTTTCAAGTGAGTGATCATAGACCATGTCTGTGAGCAGATGCCACAAGGCCAGAAGAACCCAACAAGGCCTGTTGCTGTTTAAGCACCACAGTATGTTAAAGGGATGATTTCTAGCTTCCTGTAACCACCGTTAGCTAAATTGCAATATCTGCTTCCAGTGCCACCTCTCTCAAGATCATTGCTTGTTGCTTTGAACCGGGGGTGGGGTGGGGGGGGGGATGTAGGCTCCCTCTGTCTCCTCCCCTCACCTCTTTTTCTGTATGAAGTTGGGGAAAGGAAGTGGCTGACTTGGTTTTAATTGCTGGGAGGAGGCTTGTGAGCCTCTAGATTTCTGCTTGTGTTAGGATTTTGTGGCAGTGTGAAGACAATCTCAGAGCAGTTACAGCTCTCCTGAGCTGTCAGGAACTCAGATACTTCCACTCTGATTAAAACCCATGACTGAAAAAAATTACCATAATCCAGTGACAGGCTTGAGGAGAAAGCCATAATAATCCTGATAACGATGTGGCAGTTGAGAGGCTATTATATTTAGTGCCTGACTCCAGCACAGGGAAATCTCTTCAGGCTGCCATTGATAGAGCCAGGGCTTTGCTAATGGACTTGAGTCTGGGGGAGGGAGAGGGAAGTGGTGTTACTAGAATACCTTGATGGCAGGGGACAGTGGTAAAGATGTGAGTTCTCTGCTCTGAACCAGTGTGACTAAGAGGCCAGCAGGGATGTGACTCTAGGCTTTAATCCTACAAGTCCAACCCAGAGTCTCAATTCTTCACCTCTAAAACACCCTATGCTGCCCCTTTTGTCACCACAGCTATCCTTCTGTCCCCAGATCACTCAGGTTTCCTTGTTCCATGTCTTTCCCACACTCTGGCCTCTGTATAATGTCACACATTGAAGTCTCATTTCTGTGGGGCCTGTCTGCTGGGTGACTCCAACCATCTGATGAGCTCATTTACACTGAGTTGTTAATGCTGCTAATGACTGAAGGTGTTAGGCCTTCTAACTCACCATCTGCATCTTAATGGACCTTTCAGTTTGGGACCAAAGGTGTTACTACTTAGAATTTAGGTCCTTTGGGGGGCACTTTAGATCACAGGATGTAAGCAGCTGACGCTTTGCCCACATCTGCAAAGCCTCCCATTCTCATCCTGGACTCTGCATCTCTCTAGTTCTTTAGAATCAGGTAAAATGCCACTTCTTGCAGTCCCACATAGAGGTAATGCACACTGCTTGCTAGTGTTCAGTCTCTGCATTTACTGTGCACAGGTTCCTCACACTCTGACTATTTGAAAGATGCCCAGAATCCTGCCATTTAAACAAGTTATAGCTCTGAGTGGCTGGAAAGCAATAATCCACTATTGGGGTGGCAAACCCCTCTCAGAAATGGAACTACTTTGGGACAGAGATCTTGGGCTAGGAAGTATCTCTTTTTACCCTTAGTAGGTATTTTTTTATTTGATTTTTTATTTATAAAAAGGAAACACTGACTTTACATAGGATAAGATGGGTACAACTTCACACAGTTCCCACCACCAGAACTCCGTATCCCGTCGCCTCCCCTGATAGCTTTCCATTTCTTTAACCCTCTGGGAGTATGGACCCAAGGTCATTGTGGGATGCAGAAGGTGGAAGGTCTGGCTTCTGTAATTGCTTCCCCGCTGAACATGGGTGTTGACAGGTTGATCCATACTCCCAGCCTGCCTCTCTTTTTCCCTAGTAGGGAAGGGCTCTGGGGAATCGGAGCTCCAAGACACATTGGTGGGGTTGTCTGTCCAGGGAAGTATGGTCGGCATCGTACTAGCATCTGGAACCTAGTGGCTGAAAAGAGAGTTAACATACAAAGCCAAACAAATTGTTGACCAATCATGGACCTAAAGGCTGGAATGGTGCAGGTGAAGAGTTGCGGGGGTCCCCCATTTTGTAGATAGCTAGTAGGCCTATTTTGTTATATTCCAAAGGGCCTGTGGCTATACTAGTGTTTTATTTATTCATTTATTTACTTATTTATTTGCCTGTGCTTGAATTCTAATATGCAGGTGGATCCTAATTATTGTCTGGGGAGGTGGTGTCATGGCTGGCAGAAGGACCATAAAGCTGGATCAGGGAAGAGAAGAGCTCCCAAATATGGGAAAGGGGTATAAATATTGTTGACTGTCTTATGAATTAAAGGTATGAATTAAAGACTAAACTGCACTTTGTATGGGATTTATTTTAGTTACACACATACACACACATCTGGGTAATCTTGGTATTGAGCCTTTTTGTGTTAAAATAGAGATTACTGAGGTCATTAGCGGTTTCGAGAGAGAAATTGACAAATAAGTGTCAAAAGTCTTAAAAATGTACATATCCTATGGCTTAGCAATTCTAAATCTAGGATTTTTATATAAAGTACTAGTGATGCTCACAAATTCATATATACAAATCTTTGAGTGTATTGATCAAAGCACTTTGAGTAAGATAAACGTGCAAACAGTGGAGGATTAATATAAGGATTACTGTATATTTATATATTAGGAAACTAGAAATAAACTGTTAAAATTATATTTCAGGAGGTTAATGGAATGGTAAAATGTTGACAATATATTTTTGGATTAAAAAGCAGGTTACAGGAGATAGTGAATTTAATCTATGTTTTGTGAATATATACAATTTAGATATAGAAAGAAAACTGGGAAAAATACATCAGTGTGTTTACAGTGGTTATTTCTAAATTCATAACAATTCAGACAAACCAAGAAGAGTTTTATTTTTATAATCAGAACAAAGATTATTAAAATGATTAAAACTAGTTATTCAAAAGCTAAACACAGACATTTCCCCCCACCCAAGTGCTGAATATAGGAAGTCTTGTGGCCAGGCAATGGCTCATCTGGCTGAGTGCACATGTTACAATGCACAAAGATCCAGGTTCAAAACTCTAGCCCCCTACCTGCAGGGGGAAAGCTTCATGAGTGGTAAAGCAGGGCTATAAGTGTCTCTCTCTTCCTCTGTCCTTCTCTATCTCCTCTCCCCTCTGGATTTCTCTTTGTCTATATATAATAAATAAAATAATAAAAATATATTTTTTAAAAAGAAGTCTTGGCAAACTAAGGAGAGCATAGCAAAGAATTTTGGGGGAAGTTTAAGGAAAAGTTTTGGGTTGAAAATCTAACTCTGCCACTGACTGGTTGCATACTATTTAACCTAAACTTTCATTTCAACTTCTGGGTGGAAACTCACCTCTCAGTGGGATTATAAGGAACAGTCACATTATTTTCAACAGCACAGTGTTACAGGGTGATACCTACCACCAATCTATCTTAGTTACCCATGAGAGTCCCACTGGTCATAGCTTATTCATTATTACTTAAGTCTAGCAAAGGCTAACAGACCAGGAGTTGACTGCCACTGAGAAGATGACTTGTTATACTCACAGTCACAAAGCAAGGACATGCCACTCCATGGTAGGGAACATGTAGGCAATCACCAAGGTTAATCATTCACATGTGTAAGGGTTTAATAAAGGATCTGGTTGGGGGTGTGGACTCTCTGGTTTGCACAGGAAACTGTGAAATACTTTTTTATCTCTAGGAACTAGATTTTCTAGGGAGAGACTCTTTGGGACTTAAAAAGTCTCCAATATGTCACAGCATAAAAAATACAGAATCAAAATGATGTGATTAATACAGCTATGGGTTGGGGCAAGTTAACAATACTACTTTTCCTCATTTTTGTTAGGAAAAGAGTCAGGGTCAGATACTTGGTATATCACACACCTTTTACCAACCTCTGTTTTATAGACACACACACACGTGTATGTGTATGTGTATGTATATGTATACATTCACTTATTTATATGTGTGTAACAAACCAACTTAAACTTAGTGGTTCTAAAGCACTGAACACTTTATTTGTCCATGAGTCTACAATTAGGACGTAGCTCAACAGGGTGGTTCTTTTGTTGACCTTGCCAGAGGTCACTCTTGTGCTTCCTTTTAGCTGGCTGGGCAGCGAGGGGCTGGCTTTCATTGGCATGTTGGCATGGCTGGGCAGCTTTTGCTTTCTTTTTGAGAGCCCTAGCTGTGAAGTCAGTTCACATAACACCTCAGGAATGTACAAGTGGGAGCTATGGGACATGCCAGCCCTTCTTAGGGCTTCATCTTGAAATGGGCAGAGTATCTTTCTGCCACATGCTCTTCTGCAAACTCTTGTCATAATCAAGTTGCAGACTGAGGTCAGATTCAGAGGCAGGGATATAAGGGCATAGATACCAGGACGTGTGCGTATTGGGAGGGGTGTTTCAACATGATGGGTTACTGTAGTCAGTGAGGTGGAGTGTTTAGCAATTATTTTCAAGAATATGAGATTCTGGGAAATAGAACATTAGCACCTACCAGTGCCCCAACTGGTGAAGGAACTGTGATCCCAGGGGCTACCATCCAAAGGCTGTGGGGCTGTTCTGGGCTTTCTTTTAGAGAAGTTACAGGTTAAGGGACTAGACTTGTGTTGTAGAGAAAAATGACCAATTTATAATGAGCAAGCCTGAGAGGATAAAGTTTCACTCTATTTTTGGCCAAGCGTATGAGCACTATTCATCACCACTGGGGCAACTTCACAGAAAGACCTGAGTGTCTCTTGTTTGAATTCACAGAATATGGGAGGATGTTTCTTTTGCTTCATAAGGTTTTAGTAGAAAAAGTGTTTTGTGGGATGATTCCCTTCTAAGGGGATAAAAAGAAATTGGAGGAAGCACTAGGACTGACTCTTGCCAAATAACATAGATTTCCTCCCAAATTTTGTTCATTCCTAGAAGGAAGAGTCTCTGGACTGCCGCTATAGCTCTAAATTCCATTCTCTCTCTCTTATTTACTTATTTCTTTTTCTATCACATATCTTTTTTTTTTTTTACCACTCCTGTTACAAAAGGTCTGTGTCCATACCACCCTCCCCATAACCTCTATAGTTCTCCCACCATCCTGGAAATAGGTTGACATTATTTTTTTTCACATTCCTATACTCAGTGGTCTATATTCTGCACATGAATGAAACCATTCTGTAGTTGTCCTTCACTTACAATGGAAATTAGACTTTTGAGATAGTTTTCTCAGCTGAAGGTTCAGCACCCTTAACTCAGCCTTAGCAGATTTGCTTGCTGACCAGAGTTCACATCCAAGGTGCTTCTCTCAGCACAGCACCCTCCCTGGAAGAATGCATATCTCTGGGAGCTGTACTTCTAATTATACCCACTTTCTCTCTCTCTCTCTCTCTCTCTCTCTCTCTCTCTCTCTCTCTCTCTCTCTCTCTCTCTTCTCTCTCCAGCTTTATGGTTTGGCATCTTTGAACTCAAGTGGTCTTGTCATATATAATTGAGTCTTTTGAACTTTCCAAGAGGAACTATCCAGACTGGTCTTAGATCACAAACTGCTTACAGATTCACTAGAAATTAGGAAGCAGGCAACTTTTTTATCAATTGATTATTTCTCCTTTGGAGCTTGATCACCACAGGATCCATTGATCAGATCACATTTCTAGATCTGCCAAGCTCAGGCCACCGAGGGTGCTCGAGTATCCCCCTCAAGTGGCACTGTCTGCTTACTCATCTGCTCCTCATTCCTTGATGTCATCTCCTCCACCTCCTCTTCCTTCTCCCCCTCTTCCTCCCCCTCCCCTTTCTCCCCCCTCCCCTCCCTCCTCCCTCTTCCCCATCCCCTCCTACTTCTCCTTCTTTTTTGCCCCCAGGGTTATCGCTGAGGCTCAGTGCTGGCACTATGAATCCACTGCTCCTGGTGGCCATTATTCTCATTTTTATTTGATAGGACAGAGAGAAATTGAGAGAGGATGGGGAGACAGAGAGGGAGAGAGAAAGATAGACACCTGCAGACCTGCTTTGCTGCTTGTGAAGTGATCCCCTGTAAGTGGGGGGCCGGGGCCTTGAACCCAGATCCTTGTGTGGTGTGGGTCCTCACACTTAGTACTCTGTGCTCCTAACAGGGTGTACCACCACCTGGACCCCATCTTGACCATCTCTTCAAATTAAACACCACACCTTGTGGCAAAATGGTTCTTGCTCTATAAATAGCCGACTTGGCTTGAGTTAAACTGAACAGCTACAGAAAAAGGGTGTCAGTGGGGAAAAAAAGGAACACCACAGGCTCCAGGACACATTTCTTGTTCTGAGGACTTCAGTCTCTAAGGCATTCAGGGACTCTGTGTAAGAGAGGAACCCTCCCCATCTCCTGTGTGATTTCCTACCCTAAGAGCTTGTCAGCCGAAGTGTACACTCCCCTCAGTCTTCCTCAATTATTTTTATGTTTGAACTCAACCTTCTCTCAGACCAGGGAATAGTTCTGAAGTTAATTTAAAAAAAGTACACAGGACCCCCCTCTCTGTGGCCTCCTGGCACACTTCTAATTTCAGTCACATCATTACTGAGCTAAAATGGAAACTTTCCACGGACAGCACATTGTGACTGGTGCTTTCTATAGCCGCATCATTATAATATCATACCATAGTTTTATGACCGATTGGCCTGTGATTTTATAGGGCTGCTACTAACCTCACATCTGCTCCAGGAGATGGGCCCGGAGGATTTCCTGAGGTCACTGCCTTGTCCTCTGTATTGTTTGCTGTAACTCCTGTGTCCCAGTGGTGACTAGGTGCTGATTCCTCCCACACGGATCAGCTCCTTGTGGCTGGCTGTCACCACTCCTCAGCCAGTCAGTTCCTGCCAGAACTTCTTGGGTTCTCTTTTCAAGAAGCTCAATCTTTCCCTGTCCTCTGCATAGCCCCCCTACTCACATTGATCCCACCCCTCTACACACACACATGCATGCATGCACGCACACACACTTCCTGCCCTGCTCAGTTTCCCCTTATTTACCACTATAATGCTCCATATTGGCTACATGCCAGTCTTTAAATCCACTTCCTTGTGCCCCATGGTGTAAAGACAGAAAAGTGGGCATTTGCCCAAGGACCAGGTTTTTGGCCTCCCTGAATGGTGTATATTCTGGCTCGTGACCTCTCTCTGAGAAAGCCACACTGAAAAGTCCCTCAGAATGCTGTGAGTGAGAGGTCTTCTCAAGATGTTCAGAACAGGCCTTCCCAAGACCTGTCACTTTGACATCTGGATTATTTCAAGCTGAGTTCAGAGGAAGTTGATGAGAAAGTTTTTCTAATTCTTTAGCTACCTAGAAAGGTAGGCCTTCCTTCCTTCCTTCCTTCCTTCCTTCCTTCCTTCCTTCCTTCCTTCCTTCCTCCCTCCCTCCCTCCTCCATCCCTCCCTCTCTTTATTTTAAATCAGAAATAGTCCTTCTTTCAAATAAAGTTATCTATATGACTGGACAAACATCTAATCACAGAGCGTCTGATCTTTGGTGAAATGCCTTCTTAACATATGGGTCCTCCTCTTCCCTCTTTGAAGCCCAGACCATACCCCACTCCTTAGCTCAGGATATATACCCCCATTCTACCCAACTACTTTAGAGCTACACTTAGATCTTCCATATGCATGCACTTTGAATCTCAGCTTTCCCCCTTCTAGTCTATCTATTATTATTATTATTATTTTTTAATTTTTTATTTAAGAAAGGATTAGTGAACAAAAGCATAAGGTAGGAGGGGTACAACTCCACACAATTCCCAACACCCAATCCCCATAACCCACCCCCTCCCATGGTAGCTTTCCCATTCTCTATCCCTCTGGGAGCATGGACCCAGGGTCGTTGAGGGTTGCAGAAGGTAGAAGGTCTGGCTTCTGTAATTGCTTCCCCGCTGAACATGGGCGTTGACTGGTCAGTCCGTACCCCCAGTCTGCCTCTCTCTTTCCCTAGTAGGGTGTGACTCTGGGGAAGCTGAGCTCCAGGACACATTGGTGGGGTCTTCAATCCAGGGAAGCCTAGCCAGCATCCTGGTGGCATCTGGAACCTGGTGATTGAAAATAGAGTTAACATATGAAGCCAAACAATTTGTTGAGCAATCATGGATCCCAAGCTTGGAATAGTGGAGAGGAAATGTTAGGGAGGTACTCACTGCAAACTCTAGTGTAGTCCTGCTTTCAGGTATATGTTTTGCAGTAGTTTATGGATACGTGTGCACATAAGCTCTCTCTCATAGAAACTGGTGTATATCTAGGTTATGGGACTTTGTTAGAAAGTGAACTACCTGAGATGAAATTAGAGTGTACTATTAAAGGAAAGGTCTCACCCGAGTAATGAAGCTGAAGGGTTGTCATTCCACACGTGAAGTCTCTGGATACATTCTGAGGTGAAGCATGTTGAGGTAGCAATCGTTGCTTTGGTTAGGTTGTGATCGGCAGATGCAATGTTATTTGGTTTGGATTGGGAGATGCATACGGGAAAGTGGGCCCTATCCAAGGGTTCCAGGACTGGGGGAAGTAGGGGCTCTATAGTGAAGATGTGAGGTTCCTGCTGTCTTAGGGTTCAAAAAGACAATCAATAGTTAATATTATCATCACATTATTTGTTAATTGGGTTAACTTTGAAAAGTCCCTTTGTTATGGTTTGCTGGACAGTACCCAGTATCTTGTATATAGCTGTGCTATTGGAAGCTTCTAATCTACTTGGTCTAGGCTTTTGAGAGAGTCCACATATCAAATACATAGCCTATATATTAAAAAGATTCAGTTTGTCTTTTGAGAAACTTTGAGACATACAATTGATTTCCCCCTCTCATATTAATTAGCTACTGATTTATATGTCTACATTTTGCTAGGAGTGTACATAAACACCATTCCCACCACCAAAGGACTGTGACCCATCCCTCCCGCCCACTCCCACCCCCCACTGGCCCAGGAAGCTATATGCCTACCCCTCACCACTGGGTTTTTACTTTGGTGCCCTACTTACAATTTGGTCGGGTCCTGCTTTTAGTTTCCCTTTCAGATCTTCTTAGTCAGCTTCTGTTGATGAGTGGGATCATCCCATACTCATCTTTATCTTTCTGACTTAGTTCACTTAACATAATTCCTTCTAGCTCTGTCCAAGATGGGTCAGAGAAGGTGGGTTCATTGTTCTTGATAGCTGCATAGTCTATTATTATTTTTAACCTCAAGGGTTATCGCTGGGGCTTGGTGCCTGCACTATGAATCCACTGCTCCTGCTGGCCATTTTCCCCATTTTGTTGCCCTTGTTGTTGTTGGATAGGACAGAGAGAAATTGAGAGAGGAAGGGAAGACAGAGAGGAGGAGAGAAAGATAGACACCTGCAGACCTGCTTCACCATTTTTGAAGTGACCCTCTTGCAGGTGGGGAACTGGGGCTCGAACTGCGATCCTTTGTGCCAGTCAATGTGCTTCACAATGTGTGCTTAACCTGGTGCACTACTGCCCGGAGCCCTCTCTTCTCAAATTGCTTGCTCAGTCAGTGCCAGGAGAACCTAGTGGGCTGCAGAGAGGTTTCCTCTCTGCTCCACATGGAACACAAGCAGGGCCTTCTCTGGGTGGTTTCACCACCAGGCAGGTGCAAAACTCAAAGAGATCCTGGGAGCAGAGATTCCTCTATCTCAGGAGCTGTTGTCATCTGCTCCTTCCAATAGAAGATTAAGCTTTTGGGCTCTGGGATAACTTTGAAGCTAACTTCAGTGTCTGTCTCATATGCTCATACTTAATCATTTGTGGCCTCCTGGCTGTTAGGAAGCCAGCATTCTCGGAATGCATCATATTTCTCTCACCCTCCCTCACCCAGACCACCCACCTCAGTCTGTTTCCAGAGCTTCTGTACACTGCTACTTCTCAAAGTGTCAATCAAAGTCTCATTTTAACAAAACTTGCAGGTGGTTCTGTGTAAGGAACTGTAATGTACAGGGCAAAGTGTTGGGACTGGGCTGAATGGGGGGTTGGGGCCAGGGGGGAGGGGAGTGGGGGCACTCTTCTGTGGGTGCAGTTACATAAGGCAGTCACCTGGGTAGAGGCCACGCCCTCCAGAACATTAACAGGCGAAGCATGTCTAGAGGCTGATGCATGTCAGCACAGCAACCTCTTTATGGGGACCTTTTAACTCATGGTAATCGCTCTTGACCTATTGTTTGCCTCCAGCAGGATTTATGGAAAATCTCCATAATCTAAGGCCCTACAAAAGAGTCTGCTCCTTGATGTATCACCCAGCCATATAAACACCGTCTGCATTTTGCATAGTTCTCAGAGGACTCCAGAAGCTCAGTTTTAGGGAACAGGTGTGCCCAGGTGAAGAGCAAAGCTTTTCGATGTCACAGTGTGGGTAGGAGTTGGTAAGAATTTGCTTGATAGAGAGATGATTTACCCACTTTACTGCCCAATCCTGTGCTGTCAAGGGTAGTAGAGACTGTGCTTTTTGCTCTTGTTGTATCCAGCTGGTAGATGCATAAAGCTGTCGCCACACTCCCAGGACACAGGTCAGGGAGGGGAAGAAGCGAGCTGGGTGTGAAATCAATTGCTGGTGAGACCCAGAGGGATGATGGCACAAACTCCATGCCCAAGTCTGCCGTGTGCTTGTCCCAGTGACTGGACACAAGGGGAGGAGAAAGGTTGGTCTAGGAACCTCCCTGTCTGTGTCACCCCATGGCTGATCAGGGTCATAACCACTGGAAAAATAGAATGAAATTGTCTCCTTTTTTTTTTAGAAGTTATTAATTTATTGGATAGAGATGGAGAAACCAAAAGGGGAGGGGGAAACAGACAGGGGGATAGGCAACTGCCACCCTGCTTTACCACTCAAGAATTTCCCCTCTGCACATGAGGACTTGGTTTTGAACCTGGATCCTTATGCATAACAGCGTATGTGCTCAATCAGATACACCACTGCCCAATCCATGAATGTCTCTTTAACCTTGAACTTTTATCTCTTCTGTCCTGTGTCTTGTTTCCATTCTGATTCAATGTCTTCCACAGTAATAACTTATTTCCCGTATTTATTCATATTTGCTACTCTCCCTAGAGGTGTTGGGCCTCTGAAGTCTTCACTCTTTAAGCTTTGAAAACTCATTCTTCACAGTTTTAAGTGAAGCATGTCTTGATTTCAGCTTTGGAAACCAACTCTCTTTCATGGCTCTGGAAATTTCTTTATCCCCATGTGCTCCAACCCCTCCCCGAACACAGAGCATCACTGGCTCTCGAGACACAAGACTGAGTCCTGTTCATCTTCCCTGAGCTGACCTTGTTTTGGTTTATTTTTACACTTCGCTATTTCTCCCAGTCCTCACTTAAGTAGGGCAAGGACTCTAATGACTGCTTCACAGCTGAAAAAACTGATGTCAGGAGTCCTTCTTGAGAAGCAAGAGCTGGGAGAGGTATAGCTCTTTGATTCCCTGTTTAGAAAAACCACAGGCAAGTGTACACATTACAGTACATAATGACCCAGGTTCAAGCCCCTGGTCCCCACCTGCAGTGGGGAAGCTTCATGAGTGGTGAAGCAGGGCTGCAGGCTCCCTCTCTACCTCCCCCTCCCTTCTCAATTTCTCTCTGTCTCTATCCAATAATAAACAAAATATTTAAAAAGAAAAATCAGGGGTGCCGAGGGTAGCACAGTGGGCCCATGGCCAGCAGGCTCTAGCTCTGCATGATGGTGGCAGCATACCCTGCCTTGTGGTCTTCTACTGTGTCTTTGGTGGGGCCATCTTCAGTCTACCCAGGAAAGGTCAAAGTCAAAAAGCTCATTCACTGGCCACAGTGCTCCCTCTTCAGGTGACCTAGCTGCCGTGGGACATGGCCCTCCGCTCCTTTTTTTGCTTCTAGAGTACTGCTTAGCTCTCGTGCTGGTACTGGGAATTAAACCTGGGGCCTTTGGTGCCTCAGACATGAAAGTCTTTTGCTGTCTTCCCAGCCCACAGCCCTCTGTTCCTAAGTCTTTGGTGCCGGGATCTCCACTAGACTACTTGAATTCTCCCCACAGTCTGCGGCCTCAAGGCCTCCCCACCTCCCACCTCTCCTACGCTGTGTAGTAATTGGTCTGGGAGCAATGACCTATTTTTTCCTACACTAAGCAGTCTGTGCCGTCTGTGGACTCTGTTGTCCAGATGATTCCAGTGCTCTGAAATCCAGCTTCACTGTCACTTGTCATTTGTTCTGTGTTCCAGCTTTACATTGTCTACTAATCTGGAGATCTGAATTTCTGTCATGTCACTCCTTGTCATTTGTAGGTGAATTGAGGAAGACTCAGTGGTTCCCAGAGAAGAGAGAGCAAGGTGCCTCATTCACTGGACCCCTCCTACTCTTCCTCATCACCAAGCATTTCCTTTGTCAGGAGCCCAGTGCTGTGCTGAACTGAGCTCATTTCTGCTTGCACAGAGCAAGCATGCCGAGGAACATATTCCCCAAAATGAACCAGGAGGGGGGTCACACCAAATCAGATCCTTAGACATCCCACTAAAATCAAGCTTCCAGAGAAGGAACAACAGCCAGTCTCCTTTGCTGTGATAGCCCTCCAGCTCCAATAGTGCCTGGCATATGTGGGGGCCCAGCTGGGCCTCGGAATTTCTGCTTGCATTACTGTCCCCTCTCCCCTCACTCCAGTCATAGCCTTGCCATGACACTGGGCAGCTCCTCCTAGAAGGAGCATCTCCGTGCTGTTTTAGTCTGAGCTGGGCCTTGTATCTTGTATTGATCAGTGTTGGGGTGGGGTGCGGGAGTGACAGGGTATTAGTTCCAAACTGAGACTCCTAAGAGCCACTGCACATCTTTACTCTCCACCTTTCTTTTTCCTTTTCTCTTTCCTTTTTTCTTTTGCTTTCAACTTTTAGATAGTTAATTGATTAATTCTATCAAGGTAATGTTGATCATTGGTTTATAATGCTGTAGTATTGTACAATATAGTCAGACATATATATTTACATATACATATATGTTATGACTCCACATCTGTATTCATTATATCCACTATATCTGGCTTCACTCCACTGTCTTTGGCCACTGTCAACTGAAGACTACATCTTGACTCCTCCCTTGGTCTGAGGGGGCGAGACAGTGGTGAGGATCCAGATGTGCAGTGTACAGTCCACCGCCCAAAACTAGTCTTGCCTAAGGTGGAGTCCTCCAATAGACCAGATACCATACAAATGTCTTAAATAGTCTGCATGAGTAAGTAGAGCCAAGATTATAAGGTGGCCCTAGCCTAGTCCAAGCCTCACCCATCCCCACTAATGGATAAACTATAGTCTTAGAATTGATATTTTAATCTACAGAGATACAGGGAGGAGTTTTCTACAGCACTGTTGTGAAGATAGCTCACTGATACTCTGTGTGCTACCCAGTTTCATTCAGGATCTGGAACTCTAAGGACCACTTAGCCCCATGGTTGTTTCAAAGCCAGGGATTGACAAATTTATCCGTAAAGGCTTAAATTGTGACTTTTTTTTGGTCTTTGTGGGCACAAATGTGATCAGTTTAGATTTATTCTCTCTCCCCCTTCTTCCCTTTCTCCCTCCTTCCCTTTCTCCTTTCCTTTCTTTCCGACTATATCTTATGGGAAGGGCTTTAACTGATAAAAAGAGCTCTGCAAACCATTGAATCTCTGCCACTTTGTCTGTAGACTTTCAAGGAGTGAAATGACAGAAACTCAAATCTCTGGATTAGCAGATTGTTCAAAGCTGGGACTCATAACAAATGACATATGACAGTGCAATTGGGTTTCAGAGACTTTGAATTATGGTTGGAGCTTTTGTTTGTGTTTTTCCTCTGGCCTTTGCCTTGTTTTTAATCTGGAGAGAATTAGGTGCTGACTTCAGAATCTCTAGTCATTCCTTTCAGGAATAACTATAAAGTATTGAAAATGTATTTGATGTAAGTTTACTATGTAAGTCATTTAAATGGTACAAAAACTGAATTGTACATATTGTATAGTCAAAATTAAGTCACCTACTTATTTTTTTCTCCTTTTGTTCTCAAATGCCCCTGTGGCTGACAAGCTACACATTTCTAGTATATTCTTCATATGTTTTGCATATAGAGGCATACATGTATATAGTTTCCATTTTAACGTCTAACAAGAACTACTTTACACACAGGCCTTGGAGGGCATTGGATATCAGTATATATATCCTTTTTTTTGAATCATTTTACTATGGAGTCAATGGGTTATAGTGCAGTTGTTGATATATGGTTACAATTTCTCATCTCCCCTTGATAGGTGTCCATATGAATGTAAAGTATTAAATGGAGAGGATTTGGGCTTGAGTTATAGAAAATATAGCAAACCTGGGCTTTCATGTTATATGCTACTTAGTAATAACTCAAGAAATTCATCTCCATTTCACTTCAGGTAACAACCAGCAAACTCTGGCCCATTGACTCACTGTGTCGTGCCATTTGTTTTTATTTATTCACTAGCTAAGTATAACATGTGCATCTTGAGAACAATTAGTATTTATAAATAAAGCTTTATTAGAATATAAATACACTCAGGCATTTATGAACTGACAGTGATTGCTTCTGCAGAGTGGAGAGTATGATCGGCCCATAAAGCCTAAAATATTTGCAATGCTTGGATCTTTTTTTTTAATCTGTTTTTTTTTTTGCCTCCAGGGTTATTGTTGGGGCTCAGTGCCTGCACTACGAATCCACTGCTCCATTTTTCCCATTTTGTTGCCCTTGTTGTTGCACTTGTTGTAGTTGTTATTATTGTAATAGATGTTGTTGTTGGATAAGACAGAGGGAAATCGAGAGAGGAGGGGAAGACAGAGAGGAGAAGAGAAAGATAGACACCTGCAGACCTGCTTCACCACTTGTGAAGTGACCCCCTGAAGGTGGGGATCTGGGGGCTCGAACTGGGATTTTTACGCGGGCCCTTGCACTTTGCTCCATGTGCACTTAACCCGCTGCGCTACCGCCCAGCTCCCGGTACTTGGATCTTTACAAAAAAAGTTTGTTCATCTCTGATTTGACTACAAACGTAATTGCTCCTTGAATAATTTGGAAGTTAGGGTTGCTAACACCTAGGAAATTGAAAGTCCAAGTGTAATTTTTTACTTCTCCTTCCCTAGTTTAATTACTAATATCTGTGGTTCACCATAAGTCTTAATGATAACATGAACAGTTGATGTAGTCTCTGTGTTGCACTCATTGTATATTATTATATTATAGTAAACTAGAGAAAATATCAAGAAAGCTTCAAGGAAGAGAAATAGTGTGCAATATTTATCAATACTTTTGTCTGTTTATAAGAAAATCTTCCTGTTACGAGGCCTGAATAGCTCAAGCTCATGTTGTTCAAGGGTCAACTGCTTAGTTCAACAATTCAATCATTTATAATGTGAAATGGGAGTATATGGTCACCACACTCTTTCCTTGTAAGAATTAAAGAGTCTCCCAAAGTGTTTATTTCATTGGGGAAGGCTCTGGAAAATTTCAACTGGGCTAAATTACTGTAATTCTAAATCAAAAAGAAAACCAATTCTTTCGTCTTGTTTGAAATCCAAAAGTCAAGATGCAGTAATTATCAAAAGTTATTTAAAAATTCAATCATAACCAGATCTCCTAACGATTGGTGGGAATAGCTCCCAAGCCTTTCTCATGGTGTGTTCTTAATTTAGAAATTAGCTGTACATTAGCAAATAAAACATGAGAGAATGCTGAGGGGTACTTTTGATTCTTTTCATTCTTAGAGATGCATCAGAGAGGGGGGCGTGTAATGTTCTCTCTTTTTTTTTTTCCAAGTCTGGAGCTGAATAGGATTTTTCAGAGACAGTGAATCTTTGTTCATGTGTTATTTAGGGGTATATCATGGCTAACAATATTTTTGCTCTTAACATTCAAAACTGAAAATTTTATAGATAAGAAATGGCATTCACGCCCCTCACACCTCTCTCTCTCTTTTTTTTTTTTTTGCAGTTAACAGTAGTAATCTACTACTATCTATATTAATTGCAGAAAGCCCATTTATATTAGTTTGGGTGTCTGTATATAGAGAGCCCCTGTGTGTACAAATCAGTTAGCAGTGGGACCTCACCTGCCATGCAGTGCTGTCTCCCTTTCTGCTGGGCCTCAGGAAAGGGTCCTCCAGAGATTGAATGCACAGGGCTAGAACACACAGATCATCCCACCAAGACACTCTCCAGTCAGCCCTCTCTCCTGCCATTTGTTTTCAAATAAACTCATTTAATTGAATAATCCATTGCTTTGGTTAAAAATCAACAGTACATATTTACATCCAAGTGTTTCAAAGTGATCTCTCAACTCAAAGAACTTTCAGATCTCTCAGAAAGTCAAAAGAAAAGTAAAAATAACTCTCTATTCATAAGGAAATAATTCATATTTCAGATCACTATCTGGGCTAACAACAAGAAAAACTAGTAAATTGAGAAAAAAAATGTAACCAGTAAAAAAAAATGTTTCTGACCAGTCTCACTCATCTTTATTCAGGCTTTCAGAGCTGGATACCGAATGACAGCTGGAAATTGGGATCAGTATTATAGATAAGAGAGGAAAAGGAGTAGTATCTATTCTATAAAACTGCTCATCTGTGAACTTCAGAGCTGACACCTCTGAATTGTTTCATTAAGCCTGAGATGATCAATATTTGATTTCATGTGAAGTTACAGAGGAGCAAAGACAATGTAAGCGGACTTGTTTTTCTTAAGGAAAGGAAATGAAGGACCGGAGAGATTACTTTATCTGAGTTAGTGCTTAAAGTTGAAATCATTACCAGACATTTCAGAATTATAGCAATTCAGGTTCTTCAATCATGAATCAATATAGCCATTTATATTCAAAGCACTGATCCAGGCACATCAGAAGACAGAGTTATGTAAAAGAAAACTCTTGTAAAAAATAAATAAATAAATACAGATATGGAGAGAAAGAGAGAGATAAAGTCAGCCAATATTTGTGACCTTGGCAGAACTATAGCAGTTTCCAGTGAAGGGAATGGGGACACAGAATTCTGGTGGTGGAAATGATATGGAATTATTACCTATTATCTTATAATTTTGTAAATCACTAATAAAATAAAAAGAAAAAAATTAACCTTTTAAGTTTGTTGCTATGACTTGCTATGAGAAAAGATAACTGTTTCAAAGCAAGACCTTACATTGTTTGTGGCTCAGTTGGGACACAAGTCTGCCAGCATAATAAACACTTCTTCCTGTTTGGATGGAGAGAGAGAGAGAGATTGAGAGAAAGGGAGAGCGAGAGAGAGTGGGAGAGAGTGAGAGAGAAAGAGAAACAGAGAGAGAGAGAGAGAGAGAAAGAATACCCTTGTCGACCTGGCACCTACAATTTAGCAGAAACAAAGAGATTCTGGGTTACCAGATCACTCTTGATGACATCAGCTGCAAATGCTGGGTGACCCTAATTAGAAAGACAGAACTTTAACACAGGGAAAGTCATTTGAATTTTTTTTTGTTAAATTTTATCTTCAATAAATAAAGAGAGGCATTTTTCAACGAGCATGAATATTTCTTGAGTAAGTACTAATTGACTCAAGAGTATACAACTAGAAAATGGTAGTACAAAATGAAGGTTAGGTATATGGACTCAGTATTAAGTAGTGGAGTGATAACCTCACCTGTATTTTGGAACTGGAAAAGACCACTCTAACTCTCCCCCCCCACCACCACCCTGCCTTTCAGTGTAAATCTGCAGGCTGTGCTGATGGGCAGAGTGGGATGTATCCATTTTTACAGTTTGATTTCTTTTTATTTATGTATTTAAAATATTTTATTTGATTACTTATTTTGAATGAAAGAGATACAGAGAGAGGGAGAGAGGCCAGAGCACTGTTCACCTCTGATTTATGAGTTGAATCTGGTGTATTGGAGCCTCAGGCATGAAAGTCTTTTGCATAACCATTATGCTGTTTTCCCAGGTCCTGATTTCTCTTTAAGTCTGATTCAATTAAAATTTATTTTGGTGATGTAATTGTGCTTTTTGTATCATCATCATCATCATCATCAGTAGTAGTAGTAATAGTAGTAGTAGTAGTAGTAGTAGTAGTAGTAGTAGTAGTAGTAGTAGTAGTAGTAGTAGTAGTATTTAAACCAGAATACTGCTCAGCTCTGGTTTATGGTTGTGCCAGAGATTAAACCTAGGACCTCAGAGCCTCAGGCTTGAAAGTCTTTTGCATAACCATTATGCTACTTCCCTAATTGTAGTTTGTTTGTTTTTTTCCTACACAAATCCCTAATATTGGTAGGAATTTGTGCTATAAGGTTCTGTATTCTTTGTTATGGCTCAGACTTCCTTAGCCTCCCTGCTTCTCCTTCCACCATTTCCCCAAGACTGGCTCTCCAACCTTCCTAGTACTTTTATAAGCAACACAATAGCCCTGAACAAGTTTCTCTTCTGCCCAGATTATGCAGGGTTTGTCTCACTTGCTTGTAACTGAAAACCTGAATCGATACATGTAGAATATCATTTGATTCTGAAACCCTCACACCTTTGCATACATATCATTATACCAACTAACTAAATTTAGGTAATTGATATTCAGTAAATGTATTAACTTGCTCAAGAGTATACAACTAGGAAATGATAGAGGTGGAATTCAAATCCAGGTTTTAAATTGTCTGAGTCTAATACTATTTCTACTCTATTACACAATGCCATTGCCAAGGCTATCATAAAAAACATCACCTACACACTAGAATGTGCTCTACCTATAGAAAGATATATGACTAAAACCACATATACCCTCTGGGTCCATGTTTATGTACCATTGGCCTAGACATTTAATCTTGTGTAGATGTCACACTGTTTTGTTTACTGCAGCTTTATAACAAGTTTTTAAATCTAATGCAGAAAGTTTCCCTTTATTTTCCTAAATCTTTTTATTATCCTTCTGGAATCTTATTTCTGAGGGAATGAGAAATTGGTTAACTTTGTAGCTTTTCTAAAGTCTTGGAGGGGCAATTAGCAACTTGAAAGATACTTGAAGCTTAATGCTATTTTGTTTAACAGGATTACAAGAGGTAGTCATTTCTTCCCTGTGTGCTTACGTGCATGCCTCCACACTTAAGGGCATGTGCTATATGAAAATGTGTGACAGCTATAGAAGAGCTAGTCAATCAGTCTGGGCATACTTTAAAAGTCTTTAGAAACAAAAACTGTAGCAGCGTTGGCCTGAGAAACTCTTTCACATTAAGACCAGCTCACAAACTGAAAGTAGATGTAAGAGTATAGCAGTAAGAAAGAAAATAATCTACCATTGGCTTATTTTTATATTGCTTTGTTTCTGCAAAAAGCAGCATGGTTCACAGTGAGCCTTCCATTTTTCCTCCAAGCATAATTTTGATGCTGTGTGGAGTCTCGCCAAGCAGCATCCAGCAATAAGACCCAGGGGGAATATCTGATTTGTGTTTGCACATAATTTTCCTGGTGTGGATCCCAGGTAATAGAAGGTCTAAATAATATCCATGATCTTCAAAGAATTTCTTCAATTATGAAGTTGTTGAAGTTCTGTGAAGAACCGAAGAGACTTATAGTCCCTGCCTGGCCCAATAAACCAAGAGAGTAATTTCCACCTCTTTAAGTGCATGTGGATTTGATACATATAGATTCATCACAACTTAATGAAAAGCCTGTGCTTTTGATCCAGGAGGACACCAGGCTCTTCTTTCTCTCTGGCAGAAAAAAACATTCAAGTTAAAACATTCTTGTGAGAATTCCCCAAAGGAAATTCAATGCATCTGCTCAGATTAAAAAGGCATCGACTTATTTATCTCCTCTAATAGAGATGGACTTCTCTGAGCGCTGAGTTCTCTCCTGAAAGAACAGTGGCTTGGCTCTGGGAATTATGAGAGGCTAGAAGATTGGAGTGATGCTCTTAATAGTTGGTTCTAAGGATGTACAAATGCTGATAGCCACCTACGAACTGTGCTGCAGAATCAGCTCCCTTTGTTGCAGGAGCAGACTCCATAGTGCCAGGGCATCTAGGAACCTCTGCACTTGGGGGTCAAAACGAGGATTATTCTTTTGTTACCACCACCTCCACCCTTCTTTCTAGCCTTGGTCAGAATTGTGACTAACATCAGAAATGTACCTTGGCCTGTAGCAAGTCAGAGCACTAACAACTTCTTTTTCTTCTTCTGAAATTAAATTGACATTAGCCATGCTACCTCACAGCTCTGAAAGCTATGCTGCATAATAAGGCGGAACTGAATGCTGTGCCCAGGAAATTTATGCCACATTTGCAGCAACATTTCTGATAAAAAAACAAAACAGAATTGATGAGCTGAGGGTTAATCATGTTGTATCTTTATATCATCTCATCAGCTAGTCTTTTTAAAAATATACTTTTATTACCTTTTTTATTTGTTGGATAGAGATAGAAATTGAGAGGGGAGGGGGAGATAGAGAAGAAGAGAGACAGAGAGGCACCCACTGCTTCACCACTCGCAAAGCTTTCCCCCTGCAGGTGGGGACTAGGGGCTCAAACCCTGGTCCTTGTGCATTATAATATGTGCACCCAACCAGGTACACCGCCACATGGCCCCTCATGAGCCGCTCTTCACCAGAGAAATTAACTGTTGGTGGGTATTGAGCTGTCCCCTTGTGTTTTCTGACTTGGTCTCCCATCAGCAAGAACCCTGTGAACAGGCACGGTTGCTTCTGAGGTCAGTGAAGAGATTGGGCTTACCTGTAAAAGACAAAGTTTTCAGTTTGTCTGGATTCAGAACAGAGCTGTTTTTCTAGATAACAGTATATTGGCAATGAATCAGAAGGAGTTTCTCATCAAGGCACATTCTGAAAGAAAAAAGCCCTTAGTTAACCAGGAGTACAAAATAAGAGTTAGCTTTCTAAGACTTATGAGAACTATAACGGTTATCTTTGGGAGGTGGGAGGGAGGGGACAGAACTTTGGTGGTGGGTGCTGTGTGAAACCATACCCTGTAATCTTACTAATCACAAATAAAAAATTAGAAAAATTTTAAAATGAGAGTTACTATGATACTACTGCCTTTGAGTATAGTCCATAAGTACTGCTGGCCCGTTCTTATACCCCTGCAGTGCAAAAAACATTTGCTTTTTGCTTCTAAAGAAAAGTCCAGTTTTACTATTAACTTAAGAAAATAAGAATCTACATTTAATCTCCTTTCAGCCTTTAGAATCTTTGATATTGAGCATTTTTCAAGTAGTGCACATTTGATTTCTCTAGTGACCTTGAGTCCTATTATACGCAAACACAGTGCTTTCACATTTCAGCTCACCATGCAGTCTGCTGTTGTGTTTTGAGTGAATGAGTCATGACTCCAAGTTTAAATAGCAGCTACAGAGAAATCATTCTTCTTTTTTCTTTTTCTCCTCCTCCTCCTTCTCCTTTTAATGATACCCCCTTTCCAAAGAAATTATAAAAATAATTATTTTCATGGAATCTACTGAAAATGTGTTACCGCACTTATTTTCCTGCTCCAAGAGAAAAATGAACCATTATCCAAAAGTTAATGCAATAGTTTGAAAATTTAATTGAGAGGGGCACAGTACATACATACATATATATATATTTATATATTTATTTATTTCCCCTTTTGTTGCTCTTGCTTTATTGTTGTAGTTATTATTGTTGTTGTTATTAATGTCGTCGTTGTTGGACAGGACAGAGAGTAATGGAGAGATGAGGGGAAGACAGAGAGGGAAAGAGAAAGATAGACACCTGCACACCTGCTTCACCACCTGTGAAGCGACGCCTCTGCAGGTGGGGAGCCTGGGGCTTGAACCAGGATCCTTAGGCCGGTCCTTGAGCTTGGTGCCATGTGCACTTAACCTGCTGTGCTACCACCAGACTCTCTGAATGCATATATTAACATGTGCAAAGACCCAGGTTCAAAGCCTCAGTCCCGACCTGTAGGGGGAAGCTTTGCATACAGTGAAGCAGTGCTGCAGTTATCTCTCTTTTCTTTTTTCCCTGTATCACCTCATTCCACTTCTTCTTCTTTCTCTGTCTAATGCGTGAATAAATAAATGAAATGCTAAAATAATTTAATTGAGAAAAATCTGGTCCTCACCCAAAAAATTTTGAATTCCCAATTTAAAAAGATTGACATTCAAAACTGACATTAAAATGTTGTTCACCAAAGCAATGGTCCAAATGACTATGGTGTGTTTATTACACAAGTAAAACACATTTCATGGCTTCACAGTTTTGATGGGAGGTAAGTCGTTTAAAATTATGGTTTTTTAAGTATAGTGAATATGTTGGGGGGGAGTTGTCTCTCATGGGTAAACAGAAGGGAGTCATTTTTTTTTGATTGACCAGCAGTTTTATTTAGTTTATTAGAGTCATAGAAGAGAAAGAACCAGACACTCTGGTACATGTGCTGCGGGGGATTGAACTCAGGACTTCATGCTCGAGTCTGATGCTCTATGCACTGTGACACCTCCTGGACGGCGGTCAGCCTCATTGAAGGGAGGCGGAAACAGCCCCACCCCCCACCCTGCCGCCTGCGGTTCTGCAGCTTGGGGCATCCGGGGCCCTGCAGTTTTTCAGAAGGGAGTCATTTCAGATCAGATGTATGTTATGACACCTGGCCTGGGTTAAAAAAAAAAGTTATAAATGTTGACTATTTACTAAAATAATACAAACTAATCAAGCCCCCTTTACAAAAGGAAGTAGAGTGTATTCTATGAATCATAAATGCTAAAGACCACTAAACAGTTATTGAGAATATCATAAATGAGACAGGTAGATGGCACTGGTGATAGTGCCACAGACTTTCTTTTTTTTTTTCAGCTGCCTGTGATTTTATTTTATTTATTTATTTTTTAAAATTTTTTATTTAAGAAAGGATTAACGAACAAAACCATAAGGTAGGAGGGGTACAACTCCACACAATTCCCACCACCCAATCTCCTTAACCCACCCTCTCCCGTGATAGCTTTCCCATTCTCTAGCCTTCTGGGAGCATGGACCCAGGGTTGTTGAAGGTTGCAGAAGGTAGAAGGTCTGGCTTCTGTAATTGCTTCCCCGTTGAACATGGGCGTTGACTGGTCGGTCCATACTCCCAGTCTGCCTCTCTCTTTCCCTAGTAAGGTGTGTCTCTGGGGAAGCTGAGCTCCAGGACATATTGGTGGGGTCTTCAATCCAGGGAAGCCTGGCTAGCATCCTGGTGGCATCTGGAACCTGGTGATTGAAAAGAGAGTTAACATACGAAGCCAAACAAATTATTGAGCAATCATGGACCCAAAACTTGGAATAGTGGAGAGGAAGTGTTAGGGAGGTACTCACTGCAAACTCTAGTGTACTTCTGCTTTCAGGTATATATTTTGCAGTAGTTTATGGATACGTGTGAACATAAGCTCTCTCTCACAGAAACTGGTGTATATCTAGGTTATGGGACTTTGTTAGAAGGTGAACCACCTGAGATGAAATTAGAGTGTACTATAAAAGGAAAGGTTTCACCCGAGTAATGAAGCTGATGGGTTGTCATTCCACATGTGAAGTCTCTGGACACAGTCTGAGGTGAAGCATGTTGAGGTGGCAACCGTTGCATTGGTTAGGTTGTGATCGGTGGATGCATTATTATTTGGTATGGATTGGGAGACGCATATGGGAAAGTGGGCCCTATCCAAGGGTTCCAGGACTGGGGGAAGTAGGGGCTCTATAGTGGAGATGTGAGGTTCCTGCTGTCTTAGGGTTCAAAAAGACAATGGATAGTTAATGTTATCATCACATTATTTGGTAATTGGGTTAACTTTGAAAAGTCCTTTTGTTAGGGTTTGCTGTATAGTATCCAGTATCTTGTATATAGCTGTGCTATTGGATGCTTCTAATCTACTTGGTCTAGGCTTTTGAGAGAGTCCACATACCAAATACACAGCCTATATATTAAAAAGATTCAGTTTGTGTTTTGAGAAACTTTGAGACATACAACAGATTTTCCCCCTCTCATATTACTTAACTACTGATTTATATGTCTACATTTTGCTAGGAGTGTACATAAACACCATTCCCACCACCAAAAGACTGTGACCCATCCCTCCCACCCACTCCCACCCCCCAATGGCCCAGGAAGCTGCATGTCTACCCATCACCACAGGGTTTTTACTTTGGTGCCCTACTTACAATTTAATCAGGTCCTGCTTTTAGTTTCCCTTTCAGATCTTCTTCCTCAACTTCTGTTGATGAGTGGGATCATCCCCTACTCATCTTTATCTTTCTGACTTAGTTCACTTAACATAATTCCTTCTAGCTCTGTCCAAGATGGGTCAGAGAAGGTGGGTTCATTGTTCTTGATAGCTGCATAGTATTCCATTGTGTATATATACCACAGCTTTCTCGGCCACTCATCTGTTGTTGGGCATCTGGGTTGCTTCCAGGTTTTAGCTATTATGAATTGTGCTGCTATGAACATAGGAGTACACACCTCTTTTTGGTTGGGTGTTATGGAGTCCTTGGGGTATAACCCCAGGAGAGGAATTACTGGATCATATGGAAGGTCCATGTCTAGCCTTCTGAGAGTTTTCCAGACTGCTCTCCACAGAGGCTGTAGCAATTTACATTCCCACCAGCAATGTAAAAGGGTTCCTCTGTCCCCACATCCTCTCCAGCATTTGTTGCTGCTGTCCTTTTTGATGTATGCCATTCTTACAGGAGCGAGGTGGTATCTTAGTGTTGTCTTAATTTGCATTTCTCTGACAACCTAGAGCAGTTTTTCTTATGTTTGTTAGCCTTTTGGATCTCCTCTGAGGTGAATGTTTTGTTCATATCCTCTGCCCATTTTTGGATGGGGTCATTTGCTTTTTTGGTGCTAAGTTTGCTGAGCTCTTTATATATTTTGGTGATTAGTTTCTTGTCTGATGTCTGGCATGTGAAGATCTTCTCTCATTCTGTGAGGGGTCTCTCTGTTTGTTTAATAGTTTCTTTGGATGTTTAGAAGCTTTTCAATTTGATGTAGTCCCATTGGTTTGTTTCTGCTTTAGTCTTCCTTGCAATTGGGTCTGATTCATCAAAGATGTCCTTGAGGTGTAGGTGGGAAAGTGTTTTACCAATGTTTTCCTCTAAGTATTTGATTGTTTCTGGTCTGACATCTAGGTCTTTGATCCATTTGGAGTTGATTTTTGTTTCTGGTGAGATAAAGTAGTTCAATTTCATTCTTCTGCATGTTTCGACCCAGTTTTCCCAGCACCATTTATTGAAGAGAGCCTCCTTTTTCCATTTAATCCTTTGGGCCCCCTTATCAAAGATTAGATGCCCATAGGTGTTGGGATTTATTTTTGGGCTTTCAATTCTGTTCCACTGGTCTGTGTGCCCATTTTTGTTCCAGTACCATGTTGTTTTGATGATGATGGCTTTATAATACAGTTTAAGGTCTGGGAGTGTGATGCCTCCATTTCTGTTTCTTTTCCTCAATATGGTTTTGGCAATTCTAGGTGTTTTCAGGTTCCAGATAAATGATTGTAGTGTTTGTTCTATTCTCTTAAAGAACCTTGGTGGAACTTTGATGGGTATTGCATTAAATTTGTATATGGCTCTGGGGAGAATATTCATTTTGATGATATTTATTCTTCCAATCCATGAGCATGGGCTATCTTTCCATTTCTTGGTATCAGTTTCTATTTCCTTGAGTAGCAACTCATAGATTTCAGCATACAAGTCTTTCACTTCTTTGGTCAACTTTATTCCTAGGTATTTGATTGATTTTGCTGAAACAGTAAATGGGAGTGATTTCTGGATGTGTTCTTCTTTAGGTTTAGTGTTTGCATAAAGAAATGCCACTGATTTTTGTACATTGATTTTGTAGCCTGATACCTTGCTATATTGCCTAATAACTTCCAGTAATTTTCTTTAGGTCTTTCTATGTATACTATCATATCATCTGCAAATAGTGAGAGCTTGACTTCTTCCCTTCCAATCTGTATTCCTTTGATTTCTTTCTCTTGCCTGATTGCTATGGCAACAACTTCCAATACTATGTTGAAGAGTAACGGTGACAGTGGACAGCCCTGTCTAGTCCCCGATCTGAGGGGGAATGCTTTCAGCTTCTGTCCATTGAGTATGATGTTGGCTGTAGGTTTGCTATATATAGACTCCACTATCTTGAGGAATTTCCCATCTATTCCCATTTTTTGTAGAGTTTTGAGCATGAATGGGTGTTGGATTTTGTCAAAGGCTTTCTATGCATCTATTGAGATAATCATGTGGTTTTTGGCTTTGCTTTTATTGATGTGGTGAATGACATTGATTGACTTATGGATGTTGAACCAGCCTTGCATTCCTGGGATGAATCCCACTTGGTCATGATGAACAATCTTTTTGATGTGTTGCTGTATCCGGTTGGCCAAGATCTTGTTTAATATTTTGGCATCTATGTTCATCAGAGATATTGGTCTGTAGTTTTCCTTTTTTGTTCTGTCCCTATCAGCTTTTGGTATCAGGGTGATGCTGGCTTCATAGAAGGTAGAAGGGAGTATTCCTGTTTCCTCAATCTTATGGAATAGCTTAAGAAGTATGGGTATTAACTGTTTCCTGAAAGTTTTGTAGAATTCGTTTGTGAAGCCATCTGGTCCAGGACTTTTGTTGTTGGGGATTCCACAGACTTTCATGCCTAAGGTACAAGAAAGAGTTTCCAAGTTCAATCCCTAGCACCACTATAAGCCATAGCTGATAGTGCTCTGGTGAGAAAGAAAAGGAGAGACAGAGAGAGAGAAAGAGAGAGAGAGAGAGAGAATGAGAATGAGAATGAATATAATTAAAACTCTCTATTTACGTAATTTGTAATTTTCCCATAAGGTTTGCAAGACCCACATGTTCAGTATAGTAGCCAGGAGGAACTTGTTATTTAAGTTTCGTTCAAATTATATAAAATTTTTTAAAATGCAGTTTCTATGTTGTACTAACCCCATTTTAAGTGCTAAATATTTTTGGGTGACTGGTGGCTGCCATATTGAACAGCACAGATGGTGAACATTTTCATCATCAAAGAGAGCTGGGTGGTATAGTGTGCCACCTTAAATGAGTAAAAGACATTTTGTGAAGTTACAATGTGCTAGGCATCACATTTCATCTGTATGCTTCCCCCTTTCACAGTGAGGAAGCTCAGCTTAAGTCACTTATCCAAGTCACATAGGGCCAGTACACCAACCAATTTCTCTTGACTCCAGTCCCAGTACCATTTGCAACACACAGCCAAGTGTTCACTCATCCAGCTAACACATACTTAATGATAGAGTGACTGTATATTTTGGTAATTATTATAGGACAACAGATGAAAACTGACACTGAGTAGACTGACCTTTTTACTTTCTGATACCCTGTGGTAGCAGCTGGGTTTGAAGAATGGATTTAATTCCTGACTTCCTAACACTATAGTCAAGTGAGGAGTCAGACATTAAATATACAATCACAAAATTAATAATCAGCCACATTTGTAATAAATATCAAAGAGGAAAACCCATCTGTTTTGGGAGAGGCTTCCAAATCCCACTGGACAACAACAATAATTAGCAATAAAGCTTTAGTTTTCAGTGCCTGTGAAGTTCAAATTAGTAAGATAAATCTATGATACTGTTGGCCTCCTGATTGATGAGTCCACTGTAATCTTTATGCCTGGTAAACAAGGAGATCCATTTCATCCAAGGTCATCTTGGGTTGGCATGACCAACTTCAATTTCATCCTATTCTCCTTGGGTTGGGAGAGGTATTTTTGAAACGAAGAGCTGAGATTGGCTAATTTGTCAACATTACAAAGCAGGAGCCTTATCCTCGTAACTCTTCTCCCTCATTGAACCTTCCTAGCAGCAGCAGCTGACATATGAATCCGACAGATGAAGATGCCGCAGCATGGCTATTTCTCGACCACACTGCTGAGGATGAGATAGCTGGGAAATGCTGCTTCTCATCCATTTCGTTTGTCATTTTTAACAGGGTCAAACTCAAATACCCATAAAAGAAGATTGAGAAGCAGTAGGCTACACTATCAACTTTAAAAGGCTGGAAAAAAAATCAAAGCTATAAACTGTTATCATTTTTAGCATTTTATTCCTTTTAATACTAGTCTATCAGTTTCAATAACAGGACAACAGAATGCTCATTACACCATAACCTGACTTGCCTTTTATGCCAATACAATTAGTTTTTACAAAACACTCATGTACCAGTTATAGTTTATAGAAAAATTGATTTCACAGAATCACAGAAACCAGAATTGGAGACACTATATTAGGTTACTAGATACAGCCCCTGGGACTAGTATAGAATTGATCCCCAGTTCACAGTGTATCTTCTCATGCACTTTTCTATCAGGCTTTGATAGGCTTATATATGTATTATAGGCTGGCAAAATGTACCTCTAAAAATTATATCAATGCACCCAAGACTGAAATTCTAGAAAACTAAGCATTTACTGAGCACTAATTTCACTTTGGTGGATACATTTTTAATATACTAGTGTTTATAGCCTCTCATAAGAAGCAGGGTAGTAACACTGGATCACGAGATTGGCATTACAATCAAATTGTGAATTTGCATATCTTAAGTTGTGGGAATTTCCCCAGACATAATTTCCCATCAGATTTCTACCAAATGTGATAGGAATTTTTGATTCCCAAGAATGACTGAGTTTTCTGTACAGGAAATTGAGCTTTGTACCTCAAGCAAGTGCCTGCAATCAAACACTTGACTAGACTGACATGTTCTTCTTTGAAGGCAGTGTGTGCTTTGCTGTGACTCTGGGAGAGACACTTGCAAAGGGCTGGTAAATAGAGCTCTGAAGCAGAGGGCTGGGGCGGAGGGCTGTGTGTGGGGGGCTGGGGGGGGACAGAGAGTCAGCTGGTATACACAAACTCTACACATTCTTTCTTCCCTGCAGTGAAACAGAGAGTGGTAGAGGAGATGGCTTCTCCTGGTAACATTTACATATAACCTAACTAGCCTATAAATTTCTGGAACTCTCCCAGGTCAACTGGCTAGACCTTTCTCTCTTTGCTTCAACATATACTCCTTGGGAGTTCTCTGGGACCACCCTTGAAGTTCAATTTCACCTGAAGTCATTTATTAAAGATGGAGAAAAGTACACAATGTTTTTTTTCTTCAGCCCTGCTAAACTTTCCCTCCATCCCTTGTTCCTTAAGAAAAGTATTGATGTGGGCTAAGTTAGGTGGAGGAGAATGTTAGAGGCCATGTCTGGAATAGACAGAGAGGGAGGCACAGAAATGAACATTCAGCTAAATAATGCCTCGTTCCACTCGTTCACTTTCTCATGTCACTGTTCAAAAGCCCAGATGATACTCTGTTTTGTTCCGAATGCAGCTGATGAGCAATTATGTCCGGAGTGCATCCCAGAGAAGGTCTTATACATCTTTTATACACCTGCATGCTAAATGAGCAAGATCACCCAGGTGCTGAGTAAGACTTATGAGTCTCATGTAAATTATGCAAACAAGTAATTTTGCATGTCCAGAAAGTAGTGCTATCAGTGGTACAGTTTTCCTAAACTCTCCATAATTTAGGAGAATGCAAAGTGAAAGACAGACACAGGCAAGGCCTTATTACTCAGCTTGTTGTATCAGTCTCCACAGGTGCCAGTGACAGAGAAAGATACATGCCCAGCAGAAGTTCTTGCACCCAAGACAGAATTTAGCAAAAGGATCCCATGCCAGGAGGTTAAAATGGCAGATATCTTAGGCCTGGTAAACCCTGGTTGCATCAGGAAAGTTTTATCCAAGGGATCCAAGGCTGTGCCTAAGAAAAGATAATGAAGCAAGCCTAAAGAAGGCTCCGGGAGCTGAGCCCCTGAGGTCAAGCAGACTCTCGCTAGTGACTGAGGGTCTCTCATACTATCCAAATTGTGGGCCAGGTACTCTTGGATTCAGTGTGACCTGGGGGGTTGTTGTACCTCCAGAATCCTGGGCTAGACTCTAGACCCACTGAACCAGAATCTGTATTTTTTTTTTGGTAATATACTTTTATAATCCTCACACCACCATAAACCGTAGCTGAACACTGGGAAAAAAAAAAAAAAAGCATGGAAGCATGGTCAAGAAATCCCATCTTTACAAATTATTACAAAGGTTTAAGAAAGTATTTGATGTCATTAATTAAACAGGATCACCACATACAGAAAAAGAAACACCTGTCGTTTCAAATTCACGTCAGTTCTGGAAGAAGACACCTCTGAACTGGAACAGTCAGTGCGCTAACTAGAGAACCCGCGGCTTCTTTGTCTTCTTTCATTCTCAGGTGAAAATATGTGGGGTAGTCACAGGTGCATCTTGAAAATAGTCTTTAAAGAACCCAATGCAGTCTCTTCACCTGTTCACACCTCACCTGCAAGGAGGACACTGGTAGAGTGTACACTTTGCTGTGCACAAAGACCAGCTCAACACACAGGAGCACCATGCAGTGAGGGGTCTTCAAGAGTGGTGGAGTGTATTACAGTCACTCTCACTCCCTACTGCTCTATTTCTCTCTGTCTCTCATACTGGATCATTCTCTGTCCTGGCTTCTGGCTCTCAGCAGCATTCTTCTGGTCATCAGAGTCATCTTTCCATGAGCAGGTGCTACAGAGCAGAACAGAGCAGGGCTCAGCATCCACTGAGTGCTGATGTGTAGCCTTCAGGACAGCAGAGGCCACTGTGCTTCAGGAGCCAGGCTATGAGCAGGCTGCAGAGTTCCCAGGGCGCAGGGTCAAAGTGCTGCTTCTCATGGCCAGCCAGCAAGCGATGGAGCAAGCAGGAGTGAGCCAACTCAATGAGGAAGCTGGTGGAGGTGGAGGTTTTTAACTGGTGAAGCTTCCAGAGGGCTACTCCAATAAGAGGTTTGTCTGTCATTTCTTGCTTTAACTGTTCTCCAGGCACACACATCTATAGTAGTTGATAGGGCAGCATTCCTATCACTTCCAAAAGTCAGACCTTTCACCTTTTATACCCCATAATGATCCAGGGTCCATGCTCCTAGAGGAATAAAGAATAGGAAAGCTTTTAAGGGAAGGGATGGGATACAGAGTTCAGGTGGTGGGAATTGTGTGAAATTGTACCTCTCTTATCCTATGGTCTTGTTACTATTTCTATTTTATAAATAATAAAAAAAAAGAAACCTTTGTAACGCCCACTTCCAGCAGAGAAGCAGTTACAGAAGCCAGACCTCCCATCTGTTGTTAAAATTCGGAAGGCTCTTGCCGGCCGGTTTAGCTTCACGGGCGGGTAACAGAGACGTGGAGACAACGGCTGGGCAGGGAAGCTGTAATTCTTTATTCAGGAACAACGATTCATAAACTAAGACAAACTAATCACCAAACAGAACTCTGCTGTCTCTTTGCGGCAGCGCAAGCACTCTTTCCTTTTCTGTAACTCGGGAACTCTCGAACTCAGGAACTCAGGAACTCTCGGACTCAGGAACCCTCTCTCCGGGTTCCTTGGGGCGGGGCCAAGCAGGCCCGCGAAATTAATAGGACTGATCCAATTCTCTTGGCGGGGGAGGGCTAGAACAAACCAATGTAAAGCATACGACACCCATCTCTGCACCCCACAGAGATCTTTGGTCCATACTCCCCCAGAATCTGTATTTTCATGAAATACTGTTGGGCTGTTTGAATAATTATGACACATTTTGCATATAAAAACATAGAGGCAGGGATAGATAGCATAATGGTTATACAAAGAGACTTTCATGCCTGAGGCTTCAAAGTTCTAACTTCAGTCCCCTGTACCATCATGAACCAGAGCTTAGCAGTGCTCTGGAAGAACAAAACAAAAAAACAAAACAAAAACACAACAAACAAGCAACATAGAAAAATGCATCATGATCCAATAGTTGACTGTTAATGCTAAAAGATAACCTGAGGCATATTACACTTCAAAAAGAAATTTATTTGAGTGAAAATTACTTTGAATTGTGTCACACTCAATTTGGTAGATAGAAAGGAGCTTCATGCAACTATACAGAATAAAAAGCTTTTGTTTGTTTTTATTTTTTGTTTTACAAAATTACATGTCAACAAGGGCTTGAATCCATACCATTCCCACCACCAGAGTTCTCAATCTTCAGTCTCCTGACTGCAACCCACCACAGTTCCCCTAAGGTTGTAGACATGGGCCAACCATCATATCTACAACTATCTGTCTACATTTATATGTAATTATTCCCTTGTGCTTCCAGATCCAATCCTCTCTTCCCCCTCCAAGCCACTCATGACAACATTACTACCTCCATATGTCCCTCTCCTTTTCCTTCTCTCTCTGGGTGCTGACGGAGCTGTAGTTCAGAGCCCTCTTATCTTCATCCTATTACTTCTCCCCCACTAGGAGTATGGATCAATATTGTTTTTGGAGTGCAAAAGGTAGGAGTTCTGTAATTACTTCTCCACTGAACATGGGCATTGGCAGGTTGATCCATACCTCCAGCCTGTTTCTATCTTCCCCTAGTGGGCCAGAGCTCTGGAGATATGAGGGTTCAGGACACACTGGTGAGGTTGTCTGCCCAGAGAAGTTGGGATGGAGTCATGGGAGCATCTGTAACTTGGTGTCTAGAAGGTGGCAGAATCTGAGGCTGTAGATCTTTTTTTTTTTCCCTTTGGGCTCAAACCCCAGTCCTTGTGCTTGTTGATATGTGCACTTAACCTGGTGTGCCACTGCCTGGCCCTGAATGAAAAGCTTTTATAGGCAGAAGTGAGCAGGGGTGTAGTTATAATAGACCAACAAATAAGCTGTTTGTTACAAGATTAGGAATTGGCAGGGGTCTGTCAAGCAGATTACCTAGCTAGTGATTACTAGACAATCCCTTCTCTGGAAATGCTGAAATTGTAGATAATTTTAGTTTGGTGACTGGGGGGAGGGGGAGTGGAGGTTTAGCATAAGTGAGTACAGTTTTGGACCTTCCTTTTTAATAATATAAAGTTTAAACTTGAGAAGCACTAGTATATACCATTAACTTCCCAGTGGTTTTTCCACAGTAGTAAACCAGAACTAGCTAAGAAGGAATGTGGCATTTCAGTTCAGTGGTGAGATGATCTCATATTCTTTTTGGCAAAAGTTGAGGATCCCATTCTCCTTCCTGAGCCATCACCACCATCAGCACCATCACTATGACCATCACTAGCATCATCATCAGTAGTAGGTCATCCCCCATCTTCTTTGAAACTGTTTTATTTTTTTTAAGATTTTTCCTTTTTAAAAAATTATTTTCATTAGTGATTTAATATTGATTTACAAAGTTATAAGATAATAGGGGTATAATTCCATAATGTTCCCACCACAAGAGTTTGGTGTCCCTATCCCTTCCATTGGAAACTATAGTAGTTCTTCCAAGTTCACCAATATGGGCTGATTCTATAACTAAAAATCTATCTATATATTTATCTCTTCTTGTCTCTCTCTATATAATGTGTGTATGCATCTTTTTGCCAAGTTTTCCCCTTCCTTCCTCCTTCCTCACATCTCCACTGCTCCTGAGGCCATTTTTTTTTATAGGACAGAGAGAAATTGAAGGGGGAGAGGTAGAGAGGGAAAGAGAAAGACACCTGTAGACCTGCTTCACTATTTGTGAAGCTGTGCCCCTGCAGGTGGGGATCTGGGGGCTTGAACCAGGATCCTTGCTTGGGTCCTTGCACTTTGCACTGTGTGTACTTAACACACCACCACCTAGCCCCCTTCACTTTCTTTCTAAGACATCCCTATACCTATTACTACTTTGGGTGTCTTTCCTTTTTTTTCTTCTCTCTCAGATTAAGAGAACTAGTACCTGACTTCATCTGGTGTTTTTCAGATTCACTTCCCTTTCAGAGATTGTATAAAAACTAGACTCCTGGTGACAAATGCTTTGGGTGCTGATGGAATGGGGATACAGAGCACTCTGGTTTTCTTCTCCTATCATTTACCCCTCTGGGAGTATGAATCAGAATTCTTTTTGGAGTGTAGAAGGTGGAAGTTCTGGCTTCTGTAATTGCTTCTCTGCTGGACATGGATGTTGGCAGGCTGATCCATACCCCAGAATGTGTCTGTCTTTCCCTAGTGGGGTAGGGCTCTGGAAAGCTGAAGTTCAAGTAAGCATTGATGAGGTCATTTGCCCAGGGAAGTTAGGGTGGAATCATAGTAGCATCTGGAACTTGATGACTGAAAGGCAATAAAACACAAAGCAGGACCAAAATGTTGAGTAAACAGAACCATAAAGTAGGAATAGAGCAGATGAGAATAGGGACCTTACGGTGGAAGGAAGCTAGGAAGTCTATTGTAGGTTTAGAACTGTTCTTTCTCAGCCACATGTTACAGTGGCAAGGCTATCAGCCAGGAGGCTGGACTCAAGCCTGAGGCTAGTCAGGAATAATTTTATTCTCTGGATTGCTATGGAGAAAGGGAGAGAGGGAGGGAAGAGAGAGAAAGAGAGAGAGAGAGAGAGGGTTTTTTTTTTTTTTATTTTTTCTGAGCTCACAGAGTACAAAGACAATATCTTCTTGAGACTGGTAGGGATATCTTGCTACCTCTTGCAAAGAGAATCTGCTTGAGAATGACAAAATAATTCAGGCAGCATCAAAGATGGAGAGAGAAAACACTGGCACACATAGTCTGAATGTGTCAGACAACTGAGACTTCTGTATTGAGTGACTCAGTGATTCACAATCAGACAACTGAGACTTCTGTATTGAGTGACTCAGTGATTCACAATTTTGCTTACAGCAATTTTAGGTTGGTTTTTGTCATTTGTTATTAAAAGAGTGACCCTGACCCATAGATTCCTAAAAATGGGTTATCAGTACTTCCAGAGTGGAAACTTACATCTACCTGGGAGAATAAGTTCAAAGTGAAGCTCACGATCTAGTATTTGACAACTGTGTAAGGGAATTTGTGTGAGGATATCTATAAGTGCCATTTGAGCATAATTAAATGTAGAAGGTTTGGAACATTTTGTCACTCAGGTGTTCTAAGTACTGGTTATCTGTATACTTTCAGCAGACTGTATTTACTTTCTAGATGTAGAGGCAATGCCTCTGGAAACTAATATTCAAATTTATGCCAGTAAACATGCACATCAGCATACTTTTGGTGCTTTAGAAAACAAGATGCTGGTACTGGTGTTTCAGTGGTGCTGATCTTTTGAAGAAAGGAAGACAAAGAGAGCTAGACTGCAGATGAGGCATGTCTGCTTGAATTCCCAGTACAAATAGGAGTTTTGTGACCCTGTAAACTGCTTCAGAACAGAAAACTCTCCCTCCATATAATATAGAAGCTTAATCATTCATTAATTTACTCAGTGTGAACAAGTGCAACTTTTGAACATAATGTCTTTTGATCTGCTACAATACACCTTACCCAGTCAAAGTTTTATCCCATGATTCCCTTTTCTTGCCTTGCTTCTTCAGTACCACTTATAAGTGAGATCACTTAATATTTGCCCTTCTCCTTCGGCCTTATTTCACTTAACATGATGCCTTCAGGTTCATCCAAGATATGGAAAAGTACAAAATTCCATAATTTCTTTTAGTTGAATAGTATTCCATTGAATATATACTATACCTTTTTTCCCCTTTATAATTTTATTGGAGGGTTAATGGTTTACAGTATAATTGTTGACTCATGGATACAATTTATCATCTCATGAAAGCTGTCTGCAGAACATTGACCTGCAAATTGGGCATTTTTTTCCCTCTAGTGTTATTTCTGGGGCTCAGAGCTAGGAAATGGCACTCTCCTGGTTGCCATTCCCCCCCCCCCCCATTTTATTGGGTAGGACAGAGTGAAATTGAGAGGGGAGTGGGAGGTAGAGAGGGAAAGAGAAAGAGAGACACCTATAGACCTGTGGCACTGCTTGTGAAACAGACTCCCTGTGGGTGGGGAATGGTGGCTTGAACCCGGGCCTTTATGTGTGCTTAACTGGGTGTGCTACCACCTGACCCCCCAAATTAGGTCCTTTTCCATCATCATCATGGACCAGGAATCCAAATTTCCCTCCCCTGCCCTCTTTCCCCAGAGTTCTTTGTTTTAGAGAATTATACCAGTTAAATCTGTGTCATTTGTAGTTACAAGTAGAGATGGGAAATAATAGTCTTTTATCTGAATGACTGTTTTTCCATATAAAAATCATTATTCTATTAATTTTTGAGAGAAACAAAACATTAGGAACTGACAAGCCAACTGCCAAACTCTGCACTGAATATTAAGTATATAACTCCACTTGGGTTTTATTTGTTCACGAATCTGTTCTTAATGCTTTTTTATATTTGTCTCTCCTGATTTTCTTCCATCAGTTTAAGAACCTTAATGGACCAGATTGCTGTGTGGAGAAGAATGCTGAAACTGGACCAAGAGTTGGCAAGAATGAATTCTTTGATCAGCTCGTAATGTCTGCAGTGGCCAGTCCATGTGTGGTAAGTTTACAGCAGTCCCTCTAACTGCTGGATTAAAATAATAATAATAATAATAATAATAATAATAATAATAATAATAATGTTTGGGATGTATGGTTTCTGTGCAGTAAGTTTAAATCTATGGATATATGCCTCAAGAATGTTATTTATATTTGTTTAAAAAACTATGTCCTGGGTAAAGATACACATATTCTCTGCGACTTTTTTTTTTTAATGTGGGGCTTTCTTGCACAGTTGTACATTTTGTAGGTTTCCAGAGAGTTTCTAAAAACTTATATGCAAATCCCAAGTTTCACTTAGTTGGCACATTCTAAGGAGAAAGTTGCTGGGAAATGGGATTTTTACTGTCCTGTAAAAGACAAAATGGAAAAGCAGGTCATGCGTTATATGCTGTTAGGGTAGAGGTGTATTTCTGTAACATGTTCATCTTCTGACTCACTGAGGAAGCAAAAGGGGCCTGCCTGGAGGAGTGATAAGGACTTTCCAAGTTCAACATGAGTGGTAGATAGAAAAGCTTTGGCTTTCTCTTTATTTAGCTCCAACAGTCTAAGCACAGGGACAGGAAAACCAGAGTTAAATTAAACTACTATTAAAAATAGCTAAGACTGTTAAGTAATGTACCAAATTGCATCTCAAGAATTGTGTCTTAAAAAAGTTGTCACTGAAGCAAACTTCTCTTCCTCCCTCACACAACCTATTTCCTTACCAGCAGCAATGGCAGGATGATTTAATGAGACTGATTCTTTTTTCAGGGAGGGCATTATACAGTAATCCAGAGAGCTCAGTCAGAATCACAAGGCTATCATTTGAAAGGCCCCCATGATGACTCTTACACACTTGCCTATATCACTACTTTTCCCTACTTCCCCTCTCATGAGTCCAACATTGCTGTCTTACTGAAATGACCTGCTTTTCCATTTCATTGTTGCTTTATTTAGTTATTGCAAATGAAATCCTATAATTTCATGTCTTAGTTTGGGTTCTCCTAAGAGCAGAATCTGAGCTTCTTGGAAACAGTAATTTCATTATGGAGAAGGTCCCAGGAAGCAGGGATAAGCCAAAAAAGAGATTGACACAGGGGAGAAGGAAACACCAGTTGATGAAAGTGTTATGGAGGCCACAGAACCTATGGACCACAAGAACATTTGGTGCACATGTGTGCCCCTGAATCATCCCCAAAGAGGGTGGGATAGGGGTGAGGTACACATTTCGATGCTGGCTCCTTTTTCTATTGGTTTTAAGTTGCTCCAGTAGCATTAAGAAACTACGTTAAGAGGCTGCACTTGTGTGGCTGAGTATCCCATGGCACTGGAGCCCTGCCCAGCATTGCCCAGCAGAAAGGTCCACAAGGCAGACTCAAGATAGACATGCACAGAGCAAGGTGAGTGCAAAACCTGTGCATTGCCACTTCACCAGAGAGTGAATGGAGTGGAATGGTGTGGGAACAGGGCAGGGGTGCATCGGTGTCTGCTACCACCCCTGACTCTGACCCCGGAACTCACTTCATGCTTGGCAGTTTGACATTTAGACCACGTGGCTATAATCACTACATTTGATTGTACATTTTAGTTGGAAATGCTGCTTAAAATTGGTGTTAACAAAGTTACAGACTAAAGGCTAACATCAGGATAAACCAGCCTACTCATGTATGGATAGCTTTGGATTTTTCTTCCTTTCTCACTTCCTGCTGCTTAACTCTACAGATTCCTCTTCTGTGTCTCCTTAAAGATAGGAATGAAAAAGCAAAGTGGTGAGAATAGAATCTGTCAAATACTGTCGTTTGTTTAGAAACTCTTGTAAAAGTTCACATGGATTTGAAGGCTGAGATTATTGGCCAAAACGAGATTTGGAGTTTTATGTGTGATCTTAACTTTTCTACGATATCCGACTTCTCTAATCAATTGGGTCATGATTTATAACCTTGACTAATTGACACAGAACACAGAAAAGAAAGACACACCAACTGTTATTGAATATGAACTTCTGGTGGGTAGTGGACATGGAAGGCAAATGTACAAAACTGGGGGGTTTTGCCAAAGCTACAAAGACTTTGTGAATCTGAGTCTCTTCCTGACTGGCCACAAGCCTACACTGAGCCTCAGTTTCCTCAGTGTGAAGATAGGAGCAGTAATAGCTTCCTTGCCAGGCTACTCCAAGCAGGAAGCGTTAGTATGCAAAGGATTTGTCATAGTAAAACTGTGTTGCTACAAGTCAATTAGTAAACAAATGAAAAATCCTAGTTTTATTCTGTATCCCACTTGGATGTGGTTTCCAGGGAAAACTTATATTTACTAACACAATTGCTTCAATTTATTTAGACTGAGGCTTTGAAGGGAAAATTAAAAAAGACCTTGAATTGATAATGAGCTACAAATATGGAACCAAGAGGCAAGTGTACTCTGCATTTTACCCATCTTGAGAAGATGGCTCAGGTACCCAGTGACCTGAATAATAACTCCAAACCCTGTTTTCTGCCCCACTCAGAAGTTCCCTAGTGTGGCCCGCTCATGGCCCCTGCCCAGAGCTGGGTGTGGTGAGCTATGAGGCAGGTCCTGAGCATGATGGCAGAAGCAGTGCTTGATTGGATTCACTACAGGGGAGAATTTGGTTTACTCCCAAGAGCACACAGGGATTGGCCTTCAAATCCAGGGGCACATGATGCCTTTCCAAGAGGTACACAGGCGTGCCTAGGTTTAAGGGGCTCAATTTCTGGATCCTCGGCTTTCTTGTGTACTCCTGAAATCAAGCAGAAGTGGTCTGAAAACAAAGCAGGACATGGAGGTAGAAATAAGACAAGAATGTTTCTCTCCCATATTCCCTTTCACTTACCTCAGATAAACAGTTGTCTTTTACCCCCCTCGAATCAGTGTGTGCCATGAATTATCCAGGATGTTAAATCTTCTGTTGTGCCAAATAAATGGATCTGTAGAAATACAGTTCTATCTTAAGGACCTGGCCGTTTCCCTACTCCAGATAGTGCTGGGGGAGATCCCTGTGACTTCTGACAAGGCATCGTGGAGGCAGAGTTTTATTTAATGAGAAGACTGGGAGTAGTACCTATCTGTGGTAGATGGTTTTCAGAGAGACGTGCTTTAACATAGTTAGATTGGTAAATTTAGTTAGATTATGTTCTAATAGATAGTAGGCCTGACTTGGTTGACTGATTTGACAACAAGGACTATTTCCATGGGAGATGTCTTCCATTAATGAATAACTTAGTGTGTAGCTCCCAAGTTGTATTATAATACATTTAAAGCATGGGGTGATATTAAGGCAGTTGGTAAAAACAGTATATTGGAAAATGTCTAATTAAATAAGCAGCAGGTGTTTTCCCGAATGCTCTATGTGTGAATCATGACAAGGCTCACCTCAGTGAAAGACTAAAATGTACACATGACAGTCATTTGGTGAGGCCTGGAGTGCTTAGGGTGGTATGGCTATAGGTGACAGTCACCTGGTAAATCTCAGTAGACTTTTTGTTATACTTCTCAACATTAAGAGAGTAGATGATTGAATGGGTAAGAAACCTGTTTTCAAGATGATTTTCTTCATTTTAAACAAAATTAAAGGACTTAATTAAGTTGTCAATTCTCAAGCATTAAAGACAATTTGTGGTGATTGATCGCTTGGCTGTTTTTGATGTATGAGTCAGAAAGCATTCAGAGAGCAGTACCTCTAAAGCATACCTGTGAGTCTCCTGTGCAAGCCTTCTTCTGAGTCTATGTGAATAAGCTGTCTTGATAACTACATTTAAAACTAGACTTGGCTGGGGCCGGGTGGTAGCGCAGCGGGTTAAGGGCAAGTAGCGCAAAGCACAAGGACCGGTGTAAGGACCCTGGTTTGAGCCCCCAGCTCCCCACCTGCAGGGGAGTCGCTTCACAGGCAGTGAAGCAGGTCTGCAGGTGTCTGTCTTTCTCTCCTCTCTATCTTCCCCATATCTCTCAATTTCTCTCTGTCCTATCCAACAACAATGACAACAATAATATTAACAACAACGATAGATAAAGGCAACAAAAGGGAAAAGGTGGCCTCCAGGAGTAGTGGATTCGTGGTGCAGGCACCAAGCCCCAGCAATAACGCTGGAGGCAAAAAAAAAAAAAACCAAAAAACTAGGCTTGGCTGGAATAGAATTGTTGCTGAAGTCATCCCATTCGATCAAGAAGTAATGTTTATTCATGGAGCATGAGCTAGTTGGAACAAAAAAAAAAAAAAAAGGAGAAGCTTCTGGTGTATTGCACTAAAACAAAGGACTCTGAGAAAGGAGGGAGAGGAATGGGATGAAGGGGGTGGCTCTGGGCTTCTGGTGTATGACAATGGAAAGGGGCATACGTTGGGGTATTGCAAGCATCTATTATGGGGAGATGAGAGGTTGTATCTATATGTCAACAACTTTATTGTAAACCACAATAAGATGGGGGGGAAGGAGCTTCAACCTCCTGTTGAAAGATGTATTTAAATAATTTTTAATTTGTTTAACAGTTACTCATCAAAATTAGTAACATAGTGGTGTTTTATTGCTAAGAAATTTCTGCTAATATAACTTTCATTGGGAAAGACAGATTGAAATTGTTAAGTCTAAAGAGAAAAAGGAATGATTTAAAATGTACAACTATAAATATGATGAATGTTTAAATGTCCAAATGTTAAATGTGTGTTGAGGAAGTATAATAGTTTTAAAAAAAACTTTATTGGAGGCTATACAAGTGAAAATACCCAAGCACTGGAAATGAGGTCTTTCTTAAGACATCTTAAGAATACTGTGTTCTTGGTGGTGCGCCTGGTTAAGTGCACTTAGCACTATGCACAAGGATCCGGGTTCAAGCCCCTCTCCCCACCTTCAGGAAGGATGCTTTACGAGTAGTGAAGCAGGTCTGCAGGTGTCTATATTTCTCTCTCTCTCTCTCTCTATCTCCCCTTCCCTCTTTGTCCTGTCAAGTAAAAATAAACTCCCAGAGGGTTAAAGAATAGGAAAGCTATCAAGGTAGGGGATGAGATACGGAGTTCTGGTAGTGGGTATTGTGTGGAGTTGCACCCCTCTTATCCTATGCTCTTGTCAATGTTTCCTTTTTATAAATAAAAAATAAAATAAAATAATAAACTAGAAAAAAGTGGAAAAGAAATACTATGCTGCTTGTTGTCATGGAGGAATTGGAAAGTAGGCAGAGGTGTTCCCTGACTCGGGATTCTGAGTGGCTGGCTTCATGAGATTTTGGCGTGTAGCTTACTTAGCCTTCCTTTGAATGTGATTTGAAATTCTGAGTTAATACTGGAATCAACCTTATGTCTTTATCTGAAATGTGCCTTCTCTCTTATTTCAGACCCTCTCTTGTTTAGATCTGCCCCATCTTAAATCTATATTTAAGGTTCTCACACCTGTAAAATCAGCTACTTTGCTCACCAATCCACTCATTTACTTAATAAATATCATGTGGGAGGCATTGTGCAAAGGTTTGTGAACAAAGCAGGCATGAAGCCTAAGTTCATAGAGTTTTTGTCTCAGTAGAAGCAGACGAACTATATAAAAGTTAGAAAATTATGCAAAGAGGTGACAAGAGATTGTAATAGGTAGTGTGGATGGATGAAAAGAACATGGTGTCAATGACAAGAACAGAGAACTTGGTTTTAATTGGATAAATGAAACAGACCTTTCTGAGATGATCGCAGTTGAACTGACTTCAGAAATAGGAGCAGCAAAGCAGCCACAAGATGAGTGGTGAGATAGTGGGCCCATTAGTGGCGCCACATGGGGAAAGGCCCTGAGCTGGGAGTCCTGAGCTGGGAACTTGATAGGAGGCCATTGGAGCTGGAGCACATGATTGGGGCTATGGCTGTGTTAATGGTAAATATTTAGTGGCATGAGAGAAGGATCCAAGGACCTGGCAGTGGCACACTCTGTTGAGCATGCACATTATGATGCACAGGAACCTAGGTTCAAGCCCTTGGTCCTCACATGCAAGGGGGACACTTCATGAGCAATGAAGCAGGTCTGCAGGTGTCTCTCTACCTCTCTCTCTCCCCTTCTTCCTCTTAATTTTTCTCTGGCCTATCAAATAAAAAATAATCAAAAGGGGGGTGGGGTGGCTACCGGGAGTGTTAGATTCATTTTGCAGGGCATTTAGCTCAGATTTATTAAATGACATGGAATGCTCCTAAGAGACTTCTGATGAAAGTTTGATTAGTTTTCAGAGTAAATTATGACTGCTGTTAAGAGACTGAATTGGAGTGGGCCAAGATAGAGGCAGAGAAACTGTTTATTGAGCATGGTCCATTATGCCACAACAAATAATTTCTAAGTCTTTGTGGCTTATAGCAACACAGTTATATTTTGCACTCATGCTGCATATCCACTGTAGGTCATTAGGGAGCTCCACTTGCTGATGGTACAGTCACCATCTGGAATGCTGATGGTCAGTACAGCAGTAACAGAGACATGACAGACAAGACACTCATTCTTCAGACCTCTTTCTAGATGTCACTTCTGCATATTTGATTGACCAACTCAAGTTGCATGACCACTCAGACCCTCTAGGGGATGCAGGAAAAGGAAAGGAAGTACTGAGGGACTAGTAGCAGTGTGCAGTTGGAGCCATTTCTATAGTCCAAAGAAGACACGATGGTAGTTTTGATGGAATAGCCTCTGTGAAGCCTGAGAGAAATAGGTAAGAGCATGTTTTTTAAAAATATATTTTATTTATTTTAATTTAATGGGATAGGTACAGAGAAAAAGACACAGAAACACGAGAGCACTGCTCAGCTCTGGTTTAGGGTGATGCTGGGGATGGAACCTGGGAACTTGAAGCTGTGGGCATGAAAGTCCTTTGCATAACCATTATGTTGTTTCCCCAGCCCAAGAGCATGTTTTGAGACTTGTTTCTTTCTTTCTTGTCCACTGGACCTCTTTGAGCCTCTATAATTCTACTACTCTTAGCAGACTATTTTGTTTTTACTATCAATTTCAGGTGGAAAAGTGGAGAGTAGGGAGAGACAAAGCGAGGAGAAATACCACAGAACCACTCCACTATTTGTGAAGCTTTCCCTGGTGCAGGTTTTTCCATGTGGGCTTGAACCCATGTCCTCACACATGGTAAAGCATGCTCTGCACTGGGTAAGCTAGCTCCCAGGCTATGAGCTTACTTTTTAGCTTACTTTTTTTTAATTTCTTTATTGGGGAATTAATCTTTTACATTCCACAGTAAATACAATAGTTTGTACATGCATAACATTTCCCAGTTTTCCATATAACAATACAACCCCCACTAGGTCCTCTTAGTGTTTTATTTTTATACAGTCTCTCTTCAGTCATCTGTGCCCCATAATGAAGCCCTAGTACTCACCTTTTGTATGTCTCACTCTCCAGAGTCAGACATATGACTGAATGAAAGGGTGATTCTACAAATTAAAACTTTGCCTCCTGAATGTACCATGGCTTGGAATTTCCCACAAATGGGCTCAACCTGTTACATAAGGGGAGAAAGAAAAGTTTTTTTTTTTTTTTTAACTCACAAGCTAGAACGTCACTCATTATATTTTTAGCAGTTTTGTCGGGGAAATTGATTTAAGAAATCCTTCTTTGTGCCCCAGCACTGCTGCTTTTCTGACTCAGAGGGAGCCCCGAGTTGGCTCTGTCCTGCTCCAGTCCCTCTGGGGGTTTGAATTTGCCTTCCTTTCCTGTCAGTTTCAGATCTCTTTATACCCTAGGACAGAATGGAAGAGTGAGCATCTGCGGCAGTGCCTTTGGAAAAAATAGATTCTAGAAATGACCAATAAATTTAGCATACAGAGGAACTCCCTTTAATAGAGAACTGCTGACTGCTGGGAGTGGAGACTCTGCAGGAAGAAAAAATCATCCAAAAGACCACAAGGAAGTCTTCACACTCTGGGCATTACACTGGCAGGCAATGTCGGTCCCTTGCCCTCAGCCCTGGACAATATGAGTGAGGGAAATGACCTGCTGCAGACAGTTAGTTTCAAGGCTGGGAAGGTGTTGTAGTGGGGAGAACTCAAGACTTGTCTTTGTGAGCTCCCAAGTTCAGTCCCCAGAAATACATATACTATAGTGGTGCTCTGGTCTCTCTCTTTCTCACTCATAGAATGAGTAGATATGGGAGTCGGGTGGTTGCACAAGCGGGTTAAACACAGGTGACGCAACATGTGAGGACCGGCATAAGGATCCCGATTCGAGCCCCCGGCTCCCCACCTGCAGGGGAGTCGCTTCACAGGCGGTGAAGCAGGTCTGCAGGTGTCTATCCCTTCTCTGTCTTCCCCTCCTCTCTCCATTTCTCTCTATGTTATCTAACAATGATGACATAACTATAAAAATAAAACAACAAGGGCAACAAAAGAGAGTAAATAAATAAATATTTTAAAAATCTAAAAAAAAAAAAAGAATGAGTAGATATTTAAAAAAGAAAAAAGAGGAGGGGCCAGGCAGTGGTGCACCTGCTGGAACACATACTTTGCCATGTACAAGGACCTGAGTGCAAGCCCCAAGTCCTCACCAGCGGGCAGGATGCTTCACAGAGGTGAAGCAGTGCTGCAGGGATCACTCTCTTTCTCTCTCTTTCTCTCTCTCTTTCTCCTCTTTCCCTCTCAGTTTTCCTGGTGTCCCCATCCAAACAAAGAGAAACAAAATAAAAGGAAAACCAAAAATAGCTGCCAGGAGTGGTAGATTTGTCATGAAGGCACTGCTAATCCTGTGTCAATAATAATAAAAAGAAGAGAAGGAAAAAGAGGGTTTGGAGAGTCAGTTACACTCTAGGGCACCAGCCTCATGTACCTGAGGTTCCATGTTCTATCCCTGGCAGCAGCATATGCCAGAGATGAGCAGCGCTCTAGTCTCTTTCTGGCTCATAGAATAAGTAGATACATTTAGCAAATAGAGAAATGTAAACAAAAGCCAGCCTCTCTGGGCTAAGGCAGGCTTCCCCATCCTCTCTATGCCACCTCCTGAGTGCTCTGAGGGATGATTGGCCTGTCTGCACCCGGTAAACTTCATGCCTCTCTTCAAAGCAGATCACCCACCAGGGAATGTCTGCTGGTGGGCCAAGCGCAGCCCAGGCCCGTCTCTGTGTGTGCTCTGCTCCACAGGCTGTGGAAAGAGCTGCACTTGAAGCTGCTCCCAAGAAGCTGCCTTCAGGTTTGACCTCTGGCTTCTGCCTTGCCTACTTCAGGTCAATATTGCGGTGGTTCTGAGACCATCACCACTGTCACCTCCTTTCTTGGTCCTTTCATTATAGTCTTTCCATGCACTGTCCTTCAGAGCAGCCTTAGGGAGGCCTAGGGCCACAGGGCATGGCTTCTGGGAGGAGTCCTTTGCAGGTCACTGCAATTAAGGGTCAGGGGCAGATCCCAGCGCAGCTTCTGAGCAGGAATGCCCTCTGGCTTCTCCAGGTCTTCAAGTCGGACTTTGTAAATGAACCAGACAATCTCAGAACAGGATTTGATTTCAGGCACGGAAGCTCAGGTCTAAGCCTCTCCTCTTGTATTCCTAGAAGCCAGCAGTGCCCTCCTCCCTGGTCCCTCAGAATGTGAGTTTAACTAGAGGATTACCCAGGTCCTCCAGTGGTGTTTCTGCAGAGCTGGCATGTCACCCTTGCTGGCCTCTGTGGAGAGAAAAGGGAGCCAGCCCCACCTGAGGGCAATGAATGTGTCTTCACCAGCCACTTCTGTCTTTGGCATATATCCTCTTCCGATTTCTCCAATCCACTCAGGCCCTGCTCTGCATAGGGGTTCCTAGCACAGGTTCCACTAACTGAAGCTTAGCAGAAAGGGCTGCCCAGAGCCAGCCATCTCATCTTCCCTCCAGGCCGAAGGTACATTGCAAGCACACAGGCCCCCGGTGGCCAGCCAGCAACAAGAGAGTTATGTACCTCTGTACCTCTGCCTGCCTCACCCACCTGGAGGCTGTGGGCCAGAGCCCAGTGCCTTCTTCCCCATCGTGGCTGTGGAGTGGATACAGAAGGCACTGGAGAGACCCGACTCATGTACTAGGGGGCCTTGCCCACCTGGAGGCTGTGGCTGTGGAGTGGATACAGAGGGCACTGGAGAGACCCGACTCATGTTCTAGGGGCCATGTCAGGCAGTGAAGAGTGTGCAGGAGCCTGGGCCTCCATGTTCCCCCTCCCCACAGCTGGCAGAGAGGGCCCCAGCATGCTGCCCGGCTCATGATCCATTGGGCCCGGTGGTTAGTGCCGTAACCCTTGGGTTACATGCTGCTTTGTGCAGAGCGATCAGAATGCCAGGCCTTTCTGCATAATAAGCATGGTAAATTTTAAGTCAGTATTCTGCTGGGGGAAAAACAAAACAGCAAACAAACAGAACTTATTTCCAGAATAATCCCCTGTTTCCTGCCATCAGTATTACCCTGTAATTATATGTGATGCATAAAAAATAATAAAAAAAAAGGAGTGGGAATCAACTGGCATGCCAATCAACTTTTCCTTTCATCATCACTGGAGTGGGAGGTAGGGTGGGGTTGGTGCACCAGGTTCCGTTACAGCATGATGGACAGGTGTCTGCGTGGCCTTGTGGGCCAAGGAATACAGGATCCACAGCTCAGCTCCTCCCTCTCCCCCACTCCCAGCACAGGGCCCAGTGCATAGTAAGGATGGAATTAGTGAGTTTAGCATCAGGGTTGGCTCTGAATGGGCCTGATTTCTCCCCAAATTGTCCCAGCAAAGGGGGAGGGAAACATCTGCTTGCTGACCTCAGAAGAACCTTTGATAAACTGCTCAGTCCTTTAGCTATTTATGAGCTACAAAATGCATGCCAATGAGCACATCTTCTAGTTGGTACAAATGCTACATTTTATATGTAGGAAAGCATACCTTTTGTTGCACCAGGAGCCAACCTGAGTGAAAAAGGGGCTTTTCTGAAGGCTGTTAGAACTTGTGTTCCTGATGCCCATCTGCCTCCATGAAAGGGTGCTCCCCAGAATCATAGATAGAACGGCGCAGAGCTCCTCAATTCCATTCCCTTGCAGAGCTGAAGGAGAGAAGGCCAAATAGGAAAGGACCCCCTGACCTAAGACCCCTTGCAGGCTGGCACGGCAGAACTGGGGCCCAGGCCCTCTGCCCAGCCTGGCTGCTTCTCTCTACACTCAGCCTCTGGGCAGAGAAGCAAGACTGCTGTTCTCTTAAGAGCTGGAGGTAATACACTGTCTGCAAGGACGGACTCCTCTGTAATTTCACTCGGGGAAGATAAGCCATCACATGCTATTCTGTAGTTGTAGCATGCTGACTTCTCATGCTAGTTATGAGTGGTGTAGTATTTATTTTAAATCAAGAAGGAACCAGCCGCTAGTTCCTAGATTAGGAGCCCAGGCATTTTAAATTAGGACAGAAGACCCTCAATAGAACTGCAGAATAGACTCAGGAGCTTGGCGTGCACCTGTGGGAGCTTACTGGAAGGAGCCAGTGTGGCCCATCGTACACTAAGCACTGATTGTACATGAGATAAGTATTTCTTACATGTTGGTTTCTGTTGGGCCTACGGGCAGGCATTTAAAAATACCGGGAGGATAAACGTGCTTTGAAAGTCTGCTATTTCCGGTTTTAGGAAGGTAGTAGGATCTCTATACCCTATGGTAATGACATTCCAGGGATGGTGCCCTGTAATCAAACACTTAAGTAGTGCTACAATTAAATGTGGAATGCTTACTACTAATGGAATAAAGAAAAACTACAAATTGACACATGACCAGCTCAGGTCAGATTTTGCTCCCCAAGTTAGTTTACCAATATATCAACACCCCTCCCCCCAGTTTTTAATACTTTATGGAGCTCAGAGATATAAATAAAGGATTATAGCTGAAATACGTAAGCATACTAATACTGATCATAAATTTCATATTATTTTGGACTAGCCAGGACCTTGAGCATATGCAGTCTCACCAGTCTTGGACTGATTTTTTCATTCAAAGTTTTTTTTTAAAAAAAGGGAGGGGAGAGGCTGTTGATAGTGGGAGGCTGCTGCAACAGAGCTTTCCTGGTGCTGTGGCATTAACATGTGGTAGCAGGACTTGAAACTGGTCACTTGTTGGTCGTCATTTCTCCTTTGGCTAATTCTGCTTCTTTTTCTATCTGTGTCATCACGCCAGGTTCCCCTGCATTGCTTAATGCTTGGGTCTATTTACATAATCATTGTTTTGTCTGAGAACTGCCCTGCCTGCAGGGCATTGGTTTAATCCCCACTGGCTAAGATGGAAGCTTGATAGTTGATATGCTCTTTCCTTCTCCCCACCCCTTATCCTATGTACTTCCTTTTCCACCCTGCCACTTCTGTCTCAGAAAGGAATAAAAGGCAGATTCTTTTCTCAAACATTGGATTGTGTTCCTGCTCAGCCACAAGAGTTCCTGGTTCCTCTCCCATGTTGCTGAGTAAGCAGCAGCCTAGGTTGGCTCCAGTCGAATTCTCTCCACCAGAGAGCATGTGCCCGGGAAGAAACACCCTCAGTACCCAGGTTCAAGCCCCTGGTCCCCACCTGCAGGGGGGAAAGCTTCACAAATGGTGAAGCAAGGGCTTCAGGTGTCTCTCTGTCTCTTTATGTCTCTCTCCCTATTTCTCTCTGTCTCTATCCAATAATAAGTAAACAAAGATTAAGAAATCTTAAAAAACAGAATTGCTAGATGAAGGGATAATCCTGCATCATCTAATTGTTCTCAATTTAATCATGTGAATCTTCAAAAGGGGATAAGTTTTCCTAGTTGTGGAAAGAGATACAATGACAGAAGCAAGAATCTAAGAGAAGCTACTCTGCTGATCTGAAGATGAAAGAAGAGACTCCAAACATAATGTGAAATGAAATTCTGATGCTGCTACTAGATGGATGAGCCTTGAAAATATTATAAAAGAATCCAGACCTCAAAAGCCACACACCTTATGATTCTATTTACATGAAATATCCAGAATAGGCAAATTCATAGAGATGAAAAACAGGTTGCTGGTTGCAAAGGGCTGCCATGGGGGGGCCTCAAAGGGTCCAGGGTATTATTTCCTCCATTGAGGGAGAGCTTTATTAATTAGCACCAAACAAACAAGGAGAGAGGAACAATGTTACGGTGCAATGGCAAGAAGTGATCACCATAGAAGAGATCAAAGATGCTGTTAGAGTTGAGGAGGGCTCCTAACCCCTCATTCCATCTACCCTACATCCCCAACAAAGGCACTGAGAAGAGAGATGGTCTGCTAGTTAAATCCTGATGGTTCTCAAACAAACATGCTTTCCAGCTGCCAGGACTGAGGGGGTGAATAAGCAATTCCAGGAAAGTCCTTGAGAGAAGAGATCTCAGTGCTTGATCCCAGGGCTGTCTCAGAGGTGGAAGGGCCTCTATCAGTGAGTTGAGCAATAGGGACAAGCTGGAGCCCAGGGACCTGCACTCACTTTTGGCCACAGGCATTGGGCTCTGCATAATGGTAGCTGACTGTACCTCAAAAAGTAGTGGCCCCAATCAAGGAACTCCATTCAGGCTGCTATGTAGTTCCCCTGCCTCATTTTCATGCCTTCAGTCTACAGATAAGAGGGCTGAAAATAATACTCCATGCTCAAACTGCAGCTCAGCAGAGAGGCCATAAAAAGTTCTGCATAAGGCAGTGAAGGTGTCAAGGAAAATTCACTTACATTGCACTCTGTCAAAGCAGTTGACTATTAATCAGAATTGTCCGTATTAAACATAAAATGTAGTAAAAATAAATGTCATGGTTGCCGTAAGATTATAATGAAAAAATGCACATTAAAGACAGATGATAAGTCCTGCCTGGAAGAACCAACTTCCAACCAAAAAAACATGCAGTCTCCATGCAAGTACACTTTACAAGAACTCAGGAAGAATGTAAATAAAACTCAAGGTCATAATAACTATATACAGCAACACAGTAAGATGAGGTGAGAGAGTAACCATCTAAAGGAGCCAAATAAAATTTCTGATAACTATTAGATACAGAAAGAGTGGACACTGCTCAAAGTCCTGTCAGCGACAGGTGGACACCCGAGACGAGACAATCCCAGCAAATGCAGAGGAGAAATGAACATATAATGGGGAAGGAACTCAAAGACACTTCATTGTTAAGGATCTTTGATATTCCTGACAAGAACCCAACAGGTGAAACACAAAGATGGTTAGGAAGAAACAACAAAGGAAAACTTTAGTTGGGAAGGTTGAATTTCTTCTGGGCAAAGCTGATGTAGCACAAACATTACTGAGTCATATAAGACTTAAATTGTTCAGCCTCAGTGGTAAAGGATTCTCCATTAGAAGAACAGCAGACAGTGTGACAGACCACCCCACTAGGGAAAGAGAGAGGCAGGCTGGGAGTATGGATCGACCTGTCAATGCCCATGTTCAGCGGGGAAGCGATTACAGAAGCCAGACCTTCCACCTTCTGCATCCCATAATGACCTTAGGTCCATACTACTAGAGGGTTAAAGAATAGGAAAGCTATCAAGGGAGGGGATGGGATACGGAGTTCTGTTGGTGGGAATTGTGTGGAGTTGTACCCCTCTAATCCTGTGGTTTTGTCAATGTTTCCTCAGGGAGTAAAGCTCTCATTAGCCTTCCTGAAGAAAATCTTTCAGAAGAATCTGAAATCAGGCTGCCTGGGGTTGAGTCCTGGTGTGGCCACTATAATTTAATTGAGTTACAGTTTGTGCCTTAGTCTCTGCTCCTGTAGAATGGTAAGAATAACAGTAGCAGTTTCAGTGATTATTTCATTGATTGTCCCTGCAGACTAAAAAAAAACATATTGCTTAGAATCATGCCCGGCTCATAAATGCTATATATACATCTTCATGGTCATTGGCTTTACTTATAGTTTTGATGAAATCCACCTCACCAGAAGATGAACCAAAGGATGGCAAAATAGCAATCAGCAAGTCTTGAAATGATTTAAGTAGAGTGAAGATTAAACAAAAATAGCAACATCTGAGGGAAGTAGAGCTACAGAGAAAAATTTGATATGAAATTTGACTAAGCAAGCAAAAAAGCACTAAAAAAAAAAACAACCCCAAAACAAACAAACATGGAGATGAGGGCCAGGAGATACTTCACCTGGTAGAGTGCACACTTGACCTTGCTTGAGGATGCAGGTTTGAGCACCGAGCACCTATTGGGAGCATCATGCACAGGGGAAGCTTCCGCAAGTGACGGAGTAGTGCTGTGGGGTCTTTCTTCTCTGCTCTCTCTCACTGCCTCTTTGGCTCATTCCTCTCCCTTTATATTTCTCTACATCTGAGAGTGAAAGGGAAAAAAAGATCTGCCTGGAGTGGCAGAGTTGCAAGAGCTGTGCTAGATACATAGCAGAAAAATAAATAAGTAAATAAATAAATAGGTAGTTAAAGTGGAAGGAAGCAAAAGTATATTGGCCACTGAATCTTTTATAGCAGAATCTTTTATTCATATTGTCTAAAATCAAAGCAGATACTTAGAAAAACACCTTCTTAATAATATTCAGTATCTTTTCTTTGGATTCTTTGAGTGATTAAGTATGAGGACAGTTCTTTTCAAAAGTATGAGTTTCAGCCTTTTATTTTTATTTTAGTTTCTTCTATCTTCATCAAATTCATACGATTTAATTTATTAATTAATGAGAGAAAGAGAACCAGAGCATCACTCTGGCACATGTAATGATAGGGATTGAACTCAGGACCTCATGATTGAGAGTCCAAGGATTTATCCACTGGCCACCTCCAAGGTCACAGGCATTTTTAGTTATTATAAGAAATACATCATGATGCCACTTTTATATGCTTATTTTGTCTGTTTATTCCTTCATCTAATGATAAATTTATACAGAGATGTCTGAATTAATGCTTACCATCTATTAACTCTGAATATTATTGGGTGGTGGAACTTGAGCAATGAATTTTTTGGATTATGTTTGTTAAACTTTATAACATGCAGATATAAAACCAATAATGCTATTGTTTTAGAAAGAATTAAGATGCCAACAAAATAAGTAAGTCAATCATTTCACAGCCCTGTAAGAAATGACTCATGCTTCTTCAAACACATTTTGTTCTTCAGAGAAGAAATTGTATGTATAATCAAAATCAACCTTTTCATATTTTGTCAACTATTTTCCACTCTATTACTTAAGCACTAGGGAACAGTTTTGTCTTGTCAACACCCAGCTGGAAATAAAAGCTTATATGCAATGACAAATAGGGACCGTGGAGTGTGCAGTGATTCACAACTTGATTTCCCATGTCAGTGAGAAATGATCTCCCCCAAGTGGGCCGGACTTCCACTAATGTTGAATGAGGCGTTAGTGCTCATAGGAGCAACGGGGAACTATTTCTTCCTCTGTCACTCAAACAATGATGACAGTAATGTTCTTGACTAAAAATAACCCTGTAGACCTGTCATAGAACTTGCCTGAGAATCTGGAGTTCTGTGTTCAGTGAGCTGCCCAGGTAGTGTTTTCTGTTTCCTGGCTTCCCTCCATCCCAATTACTCTCTGCTTACATTTCATGGCGATGGTTAGCCTGTCCCCCATCAGCCTGTGGGCAATGTTAGGACAGAAACTGAGCTTGTTCAGGACTCCACTCTACCCTCTGTGTCTGGCACAGGACTTTTAAGAGTGGACGCTTGATGGATATTAATTGAAAGGGGACATCTTGAATGAATTGCCCATCTTTGTCTTCTAGTCCCTCTGTCATCAGGTATATATTTGTTAAGGACATCTGGCCAGGACAAAGAGATCTATCTTCTTACAAGTTTATATGAGGCTAAAAAGTGGACACAAGGAACGCCATTACCAAACTTACTGCTAGATGTAAGCGTGGCTTTCTTACTACCTAACCAAATACGTTGTTTATGTTTTAGAGGCAACAGAAAAAGAAAGAAAGAAAGAGAGAGAGAAAGGAAGAAAGAAAGAAAGAGAAAGAAAGAAAGAAAGAAAGAAAGAAGGGGATAAAGAAAGAATAGGAGGAAAAGGGTAGATTTAAGAGCAACGAAGCAGGAATCCCCCCACAGGAGATTTTGTGAGCAAGTAGGCTTAAACCTGGCAGGGACCAAGTTGGGGCCCTCTCCACACATTTCCACATCCTAGAGACCTGGGTTTCTCTCAAAACCAGCCACTAGGGGATGATTTAAAGACCAGTCACTTAAGAGTTACCATGACAGGTGGCAGCAAACATGCCACAAGAGAATTATTTTAATTTTTCACTCCTATTAGAAGTAGATTAGATCCTTTCAAAGAAAAGGGACCTTCATTCTCAGTGGATTGAATCACAGAGACCTTTGTGTATGAGTGTAGCTGGATGAGGTGGACAAGGGCAGTTCAGCAGCAGTTGGGAGAAGGAAGCTGGAGCAAGGGACCCAGCACAAGGGGGTCAGTGCACAGGGATAAAGGCACAGAAACAGGGTGCAGACCAGAGCGCTAGTTCTGAAAGCTTTCAGACATCATCTTCTCCCTACTGTGGAGTAGCAATAGTGCATTGTTTTGGTAAGTAAAAAGGAAGAAGGGGAAATACAGGAAAGAAAGGAATGCCACAAAATGCCCAGACTGTTGTGTTCCCTGACTGGTCTCCAAATTTAAGTCACAAGATCATCAGCCTTTTTTGTCATCTGCTCAGAGTAGCCGGTGGCTCTTTGTAACTTACTGCTAAGGAAGTTTTAAATCAAATATGTAGAGATGGACTCACTTTCACTAGGTACTAGGTCTGGCTTTACTTATCAGTAAGCATTTGTTAATGTGATGAAAACCTCACACATTGCTGAGGAAAAGAAAGTATTTTTGTTTCCAGATACTTTCCTAAAATTTGAGAAACCTTGTCAGTAGATGCAGATCTGTGCTAGACTGTAGGTATTCTGGTATGTTCCTATCCATAGAAGATCTTTCCTAGAGCAGTGAGGATGGTTGTCACTGCCACCAGCAAGCGGGGACTGGAGAGGACGTCCCAGGCTTTCTTCTACCTGTAATAAATCAGTCCATCAAAATCACTCTCTT